>NC_085873.1:4260660-4278160 GCF_034702125.1 Engraulis encrasicolus
GTGTGTAGTGAGATACAAAAACCAAGCATTGGTTTTCCCCTGGATTCTCTATAATGCCTAAATGGAGACTGAACAACCTGATTGTGTCTTCCTTTGAGATGAAAAGTCAGTGTCTAAAAAGCATCAGACCAGGCCTTCAGATATTTTGATTTTGAATGAGAAGTGACACAATTAATTGTATCAAAAACCACAGTGTTTTTCTCTGTCTTCAAATGTATATAATTCTGTTGGTCATTATTTGCTGGGGCTGGCTTTCCTGGCTACTTTGAATCTTTTTTTTTTATTGATTTTTTTCTGGAAGAAATTCAGGGTGCATTCAGTCTGACTTGACGGAACTGTCCACAACCAACTTTCAAAGTACAATTTGGAAGACAACGAAGGTTGAATGAAGTGGTGATGGACTGCAACAGATACAGTATATGCGAGTTGCATAGCTCAAAAACACTGAATCACAGGTAGCACTGGAATCCAGCTGGTATTAAGGCAAAAAATACTGTACACACTGTATTGTATCAAGGAAACACAAATTAGCGTTTGTAAATGTGGGCATTTACGATGTAGACTGTATATTGACAGTAACCCCAAAATGTCTTTCCTGTTGGTTCAAATCAATCAAAAAGAAAAGGTTACCTTTTTGTGGGATTTGTTTTTGTAACAGTTGCTGATATATCCTTGCAAAGCAAACTCGTAAACAGAGTTTTGTCTTGCAAAGTTCTAATTGACTGGATCCCTAAGAGGGATCAACGGACGTCTATCATATTGCTGGATTGAGCTACAACCAAACAGAATACTGATTCTGAAGATGCATGTGTTGCGCTCATGTTTCATTGGTGACAGCCGACTGACTTCAGTTCTATAGACTTCTAGAATTCTTTAGACTGTAGATATTCACAGAATTCTATGCAACGTCACAGTGTGGGCTGGCACAGGCTAATATCTGAGACTTTAGTGAGTCAAAGCTTTCACTACCGGAGGGGTTCAATGTGGTATGAGTTAAACCATTACACTCCTGCAGTACCTCAGTCAGAGTAATGATCAAAACCAGGTTGATAAAGTTAGGCCTATGTGCACAGCCCCATAACACAATGCCAGAAGTTAATCACCACACTTTGAGTTTGTGATTTCAAAAACATGCACAATCTGCATGTATACCTCTATTCGCGTCTACCCTTCTCCGTGATCATGGATAACACTTCCAGTCAAATGTTAGGCAGCTTTGAGCTGTATACTGCATGTTGAAGGGTCAGCGGCAAAATTGGGACAAAATAAAATCGCATAAAAAAAATGTATGTAACAAAAACCATAGGCCTACTGTGAAATGCAAGGCTACTGTTTGTGTTGCCTCTTGAATTCCCAGCACCTGCGTTTTCTAGTCAACACATGGAACAAATTTGGCAATAAGAGAGGGCTGGTTTGGCATCAGATTTAAAACAGATGGCTTCAAAAAGAAGAAAAAAAGAAAAGCAAAAAACAGTTTAGTCCCTCCTTCCATAAAGCTTCAGATATTTTGTTTACTGAAGCATTTTTACTCAGTGCATGAGTAGTGCAATCCAAAAAAATTGCACATAGTAGTACTTTGTTGTCTCTTATTTTGAATTAATTAGTTAGGAGATTAACCTGATATGTTGTTAGAATCACACCCTTGGGACATTAAAAAAAATCCACAATCGTGTGTAAAACATAAGGCACTTCTTCAGATTATTCTTGTCACTGACAAAATGTTTGATTAAAAAAACAATTAAAAAGGTTGTTTTGGTCTCTTAAAAATGTCCTCGTCAATTCAAAGAATGGAAGAAAGAAAGGTCTCCATCTCTGGTTCATCGAAACACCTTCAAGAATACTGACGTTTTGATACAAAAGGATTGCGTTGAGAAAAATATACTCTCCTATTTCTCTTCTATAGCACCTCAGTATCAAAAGTGATGCTTGTGTCAAGCACTAATGTTTCGCTGTTTGTTTGCTTGTTTATTTCCTGTCATGTGATGTGTGTGTTTGTGTGTGTGTGTGTGCAGATGAGATGGCTGAGAAGTGGACGAAAGCATGGCTTATACATCCCATTGTTTGAATTCAAAATCACAGAAAATATTATTGGAAGAAATCAGGACATGTTTGTGAATTAGTGTTGACCTTTGGGCTCAACCAGCTCAAAAGTTCTCCTCTTTCTCTCACTCTTGCGCGCGGACACACACACACACTGGTCTCTCTACCCTGGTCCCACCCAAAGCCCACCTGAAATACCTGTGTGTGTGTGCGTGTGCATGTGTGTGTATGTGTGTGTGTGTGCGCGTGCGTGAAATATGATGTACTGCTTTCAGGACAGGCATTTTTTTCATTCAGAACACTTGGCAGGTAGACCATGAAGAACACACCACAAACATGGGTCATGTGTGTTAATCCGGACAATGTGCGTTAATCTGGCCCTGTGTGTGTGTGTGTGTGTGTGTGTGTGTGTGTGTGTGTGTGTGTGTACCTTTGTGTAATGAGTGGTCATCATCCCTACCTCCTCATATCCCTTCCCCTATGGAAACAGTATAGTGCATGTCTGGTGTGTGTGTGCGCATGTGTGTGTGTGTGTGTGTGTGTGTGTCTCAGTGTGTGATCCCATATGTTCTTGCGCTCTCTGACTGTATGAAGGCATAATAGTCCAGTGCCATCTTAGAGTGTATGACAGTGAAAGCATTTGTTTCCTTGTTTCTGATTGTTTGTGGTTTTGTGCAAGTGTGTGTATGTGTGTGTTTGTGTGTGTGTGTGTTTCTTCTTATAGAGTGTCTGTGTGTGTTGGCAGATGACTCGGTTGTCTCAGAGGAAGGTCTTACTCTCTCGTGAGGATGTTGAGGGGGGGGAGGCTGGGGGGAGTAGGTAGGTAGGCAGAGGATGAATGGGGTTGGGGGGGCTCACCAGGCTGCTTGCTTGTTGGGTGTTAAGCGGGTAAAGCTGCGTCCTGGTTGGCTCGCTCGCCAATGCGACCCCGCCCCCTGAGCCAAGAGCCGACCAACCGCGAGACAGACAAGCGAAGAGTGACGAGCGGCGAAGTCAAGAGAACTGGTCAGCAGGCAGGCAATGGTCAGGTCGTCAGAAGGTCATTGGGAGTTCAAGGTCATTGGGTGAAGAGTTCAGGGGTCAGAAGGTCAAAGGTTAGTTGCCGGTGGCGGCTGGGTGGTTAGAAGAAATCAATTTAAAAATAAAGAATAAAAATAAATGAAAAAGACGGACATAAAAAAGAAGGGGGAAAATAATAAATGACAAAAAAGGGAGGGGAGGGAAGGGGGGGGACGAACAAACAGAAAAGGAGACAAAAAGAAAAAAGATAGAAAAAAGGAGATTAGTTTCAGCTAGTGACGGTCGGATGACAACATGACAAAAACTACACCACAGCTACAGTGTAGAATACCCCACCCCCACCACCCCATTTACTGCATAGCTACAGAAATGGCTAACAACACAGCAGGGAAAGTTCTTAATAAAATCATGAAAGCCTCATGATTTCACCCCACAAACCCCACTCCCACACCCCCCCTTCCCCCCCTCCCGCACTTTTAATGTGAAAAATGTTAAAGAAGCAAAAGGTTCAGATCAATTATGGAGTTCCAATGGATTGAAATGGCACTACGAATGGTTAGTAGCAGTCAACAGACATCTGACAGATCGACTAAAAAAAACAAAAGGAGACAAGAAAGGTGGAAAGCTAAAGTGACACAAAAGCAGCTGTTCATAGCGAGCCAAATCAATATGGAAACATGGAGGATTGTGGGAGAAAATAAACCGATTCGGTAATAATTATCCTCTGACTGCTAGTAAGCATTAGGGTGCCATCCCAGGATCTCAAAGCATAAAAGCAACTAGTGATGATGAGGATGAGCTGTTGTTACCAAGGTGATTTAAGGGTGAGGAAGAAATACAGAATCAATGCTAATATGCTATTATTATTAACTATTATTTTTGTCGGCTGAACAAACTTTAACTTATACTTTCGTGGAGTTGTTTTTTCCAAGTCTTGGAAACTTTATTGCTTTTCATTTTTGTTCTATTTACAAACAGTATGAAAACATGATGCTAATCATACAAGGCAGCGCTAAAAAAAGACAAAAACAAAAAAAATCTTCTTTTCTTGCAGAGATGTGGCTAAAAGGAAAAAGGCTATCACACAAGCGAAAACTACTTTCAAGACTCACCAACATAAATCTGGGAATATAAGATAGAAAATAAAACTTCATACCAATACTGAGTCATTTCATATAACACCCTGCAAAGTGGAATCCCCCCCACCCACTCACCCGCCCGCATCTCCCCTAATATAAAGGAAATACTTTGCACGACATAAGAATGTTGGGAATACGAAAGGAATATGTCTATCTTGCCTACGAAGATCCCTCTAGCATATTGTTGCTACTTTAAAGTTGCAAATACAATAAACATCTGGTGAATCATAACTGCTTTTTGTCTTTATAGTGACGCACATAATTTTCATAAACTTTTTTTTCTTTAAAAAGAACCACACAGGTATATACTATTTTCTTTTTTTTCTGAAATCACATGACATCAACAATAGCATCATCAACCACATGAAATGATGGAAGCTTACAGTAAAACAAACAAACAAACAAATAAACAGAAATAGACAACAAAACAACAAAAAATAAAAATTGTGGAATAGTTCTCTGTCTAAACTTTATTCGCTCTCTCTCTCATGTTTTTCGTGCAGCTCTCTCATCGTCTGTCTTTCTATGAGGTCTCTGAGTTTCTGTATATATATATTTTTCATTTCTCTCCCTCGATCACTCTTAGCTCTTCCGTATGTGCCCTGTCTGTCTGAAGACAGACTGGAGCTGGCAATGTCTATTTCTCATTTTCTCAGTGCAAAGTTCATATTTGTGCCGTATAATTTTTTGGCAGCACTTCACGAGAACCTTTCAGCATAAGAGTGACATAATCATGCACTAAATACAGCCCAACGCAGATCATAGCTCATAACTCATGTCTTGAGGCGCTCTATAACTGCCCAGTGATGGAGAATGGATGACATCATGTCAGTGGTCAATCTCTTGACCACAATCTGCTATGGCATTCAGAAAATTCAGAAAGCAATCCTGACCTATATTTTTACAATGGCAATGTAATGGCATCCAACTGTTATTCAACAGTGACCAGAACCAATAATAGGACAGGACTTAAGGGAATGATGAAATCTATTGCATGATTTTGTCACTCTTATGAGAAAGTACTCCAGTCAAGTGTTACCTTTTTAAAATTCTCTTTCAACAGGGCCTGGCATCCGATAGCATCTGAGTAGAGTACAATAGCACCGCTTATTTCGTTAGATATAATTGGTCACAAGAACTGTGGAACCTTCTGATTGGTCAATTCCCAGCCGAGCAACCAGGAAGTGTACAGAGTGACTTAACAACAAAGTGTGAAAAGTTATATAAGTATGTGTCAGGGCAAAGAGGGGTGAAACGTGTCAGGCCAACGGATGCCAGTCCCTGTTAAATATAATACCCTTCATGATTCGAGTGAAATGGATCTGGTGTGAAAACTGCCCAAGCTTTTATGGCCAATTCCCGACCTGAATTGCAGAAGCATCTCTTCTTTTTATATGTAAACGAGATCTTTGAAGCGTGTCTTTGTGAGTGGATAGGGCCTGTGACTTCAAGCCTAACTAATCTGGTTATTATGTTCTTTTTGGCATTTTTGTTTGTTTCCATGAATACAATTTTAACACGCGTCCTACGCATCATTCCCAAGCCACGTTTTGTGTCAAAGGAACGAGACGGCATCTCACGGAGCCAATTTGGCATTTTGGTGCTATCTTGGGATTTGGGCAAAACAAGACGCATAGCAAACTCTATGTTGATCTCAAGAGCTGTTTGCTGCTTATTTGTCTGTAAACCAAGCTTACAATATACTGAAACCCACAGACTATCTGTATCACACAAGCCTCAGGCTACTGCTAGTGGAGTAAAAATTTCAGACGACTTACACTGAAACAAAAAGCAAAACCTCTAGGGCAGTTTTGCTGAACCAGATCGATTTCACCGTTTGTGCAATTTTAACCATTGTTTCTCATTAATTGGGTCAGTTTATATAGAATATATATAAATGTGTTTTCTCCATTACATCGTTAAGATTGTGTTAAGATCTTATAATACTAACGTCACATAAGCTTTGCTGTCATCCATCAGTAGATTTTCAAATGTAACTCTCTCTCTCTTTTTTATATAAATGAGCATTTATTTTATTTTATATATGTACAGTTTTGGCACGTTGACGGTGTTCCAAAAATGAGTACTACTTAAACGTCTGTTACAGAGCCCTCTCAAAGCTGGAACTGTGAATCCCTTAGACTTGTGTTTTAACGGTTACGTTAGGAATGCAGTAGGCTGTACATGACTTGTCGAAAAGAAAAAAAGTGCTGCGATCTTTAAAGACTGTCTTTGCCACAAGGTAATGATAAAAAAGAACTAATCGGTTTAAAAAGCAAAACAATAAAATGAAACAAAAAAAAAACAGTCAATGAAAAAAGGACAACGGAATAAAACATGAATGCAAGCCAATCTGACAACAAAAAAATAATCAAATGAATCATACAATGCAAAGACAATGTATAAATAAAAAATGTTGAAAAGAACATTAGACAATGCATATACAATGGAAAAGAAGCATGTTTGTGTGTTTGTATACACGTGTGTGTTTCTGTTAAAGGTGGATAATTTGAACATTGGGGAGATAGACTGGAGTGGTACTCTGCAGTCTTTGAAAGCCATAGAATGTACTGTTCCTTTTTTGTTCCCTTTTCAATTTGTAAAGGTGGCTGGCTTGGTCTTGTGACGACACAACCCAAATGGAGAGATAAAGTATGTGATCACTCCAAAGATGAGACAGGGCATGTGAAAAACCTTGTAAAAACTGGTTGAGGCTGTCAACATGGTAGGGTGTTTGAGAGGGAAGCTTCATGTGTGGGGGTAAATAATTGTTTTGTGTAAGCCCTACAAGTTCATTTAAGATAAGAAATATAAGGATAACAAGGTCAAAGGCCGTTGGTATGGTAACTGGAGGAGGTGAGGGAAGGCGAGGGGGAGTTTTTACATGTTGCAGTGAAGTATGTCTTCCTCCTCCTCTCCTCCTCAACTCCCTGCAAGTCACAAGGCTGTCACACATCAAAATAACTGCTCTGATAACTAGCTGTCAAGGGCCATATCATAGAGGCAACATGCGCCTGGTCAACATGCGTCTTGTCAGTTTTTTGTAACTATCTATTAGGGGTCACATATTATCCATGGGGGACTTGAAAGATGGCTATTAAAATGACAATTTTTGTGGCCACTTTGATCACCATCTGGTTTGTTTTTATTGTGTACCCATGTTTATTTTGACTGGCCCTGACATGCAAGCAGTCGAAACAGGACAGTCCTGTCTAGTGTATCTAGGGATATCTACAGTATGCAACTGTTTTAGATCTCAAAAATAAATGGCATAGATAGACCTCAAAGACGCCACAAAAAAGTCAAAGTCATTCTTCACTTCAATTTGGGTCATGTCTCCCCTCAACCAACCACCAGTACAAGCTGTAGTCTGCAAATTCGGAATGTATATGATGTTTACGTGGTAATTGGAATGTTCCCCATAAAACAGCTGGGCAGATATGGCCCATCTCTGGTAGAATGTTTTACACTGCCTCGCCACTCCAGGCCTGGTGCCAAGTCTATGATGGAGATTATGGCTGGCTTTGTGAGTGTATCCAATTCAATTTAAGTGTGGCGGGAATGCATGAGAATGCTGTTCAAAATGATACAGAGGTCTTGTCGAGCTTATAAATAAGACCTCAAATCCAAAGTGTAGCAACACGAGGCAATCTACAGTTAAGACGTAACGTGAATAATGTTTCCCCCAAAAAAACACAAACCTGGGGAAAAAACACATGTAAAGAATACACACACATACACACTCTCTTTCCGTCTCTTTTTTTGTTTCAAAGAAAAACCAACACTAACACACAAATTCAAACAACACTGAAATGGCATAAACCACACAAGAGAAGACTTGAGCTAAACTAACCTCGATCGGCAGTCACAACCCTTTGGTAGGGGTGGACGCGCATATCGTGCCTTCGAACTTTAGTAGTCATGGCGCCTGCTCGCATGGTAACGGGATTACCCAACAACGACGACAAAGAAAAACAAGAGGGAATGAGATTAGGCAGAAGAAAAATCATTTCAGAAAAAAACACACACACACCAAATAAACAACACACACACTAACACACACACATGCACAAACACATGGTCAGTATTGGTCAGAGAATAAAAGGCGACACTACAGGGTTTCCCCCCCCAATTCACTCACAAACAAGGCGAAAAAATAAAACAAAACATATGGTAGATCTATCATATCATCAAGCAAAACTTGTGAAAAATAATAAGCAAAAAAGAGAAAACGTAAAACCAAAAAAAAAAACAATGCACAGGTAAGGCACAAGAGAAAACAATCACACTTTCAATAAAGACTCTGGGATTGGAATATAACACCGCAGAAAAGGTCTGGAGAGTGTGTTTGTGGATCTCAACACACCAAGGAATGAGTTAAAAGTGTGTATCATTAAATAGGCACATAATAAAGTAGTGTTCCCTGGTACGAAATTGTCAACAACAACACAAAATCCAGGCCATCCACCTGCACAGGCTGTCATATAGCCCTTAAGTTGACATTTTAGTTGTCTTATTTCTGGATCATTAAGCCCATATAAAGTTAAGTCACTTGTCCAGTTACATAGTTTTTGTCCAGTCTCAATCCAGTTTCATCCACTGATTTTGCATCAGTTTGTCACATTATAGGGCTGATGTTTAATGGGAGTTTAGAGTTACAAATATGTATAAATCTCTGTAAAATTACAATTTTAAGTTTTAACGTTTTTTTTTTAAGTTTCGTCAAGAATATTGCCATAGTGTACTCTATCAATCACAACTTCCCCCACCTCCCTCATGGAATTTCGGAGAATCCCAACGAGCACAATATATTTCAATCACAATATATAATCTCAGTAGTATAAGTGCTGAGGCGTTCTTCAATTACCTGGTATATAACAAACTTAATGAAATAAAATTATCCCCGTTTCTGAGATCCCCAAACAGTCACACACGCCAGCCCAGTCTGCAGTGTTTTCAACTGTCCACATTCAGCTCTACCGACTAAATAGAAAGCTTAATGAGAGCGTCAATACATCAGTTTAGATCAAAAAATATATAGTTTAAAAATTATCGCTTCATTTTTGTCATTGTTTTTAATCCATGAGTCATCATTAGACATATAAAGAGATGAATTAAGTGTAATCTCCATGGTTACTGCCAGTGTAAACATCAGTAGTAATTAGCTTTATTCGTCTGTCTGTCCCTCTGCCTGCCTGACTAACAGACTGACTTGATGCTACGTCTGTATTCGCTTTCACACGTTTGTTTGCTTAATAAGTATTTGTTTTACGTTCATTCATTCGTTTATTCATTTTGTATGTTCGTTCGTTCTTTTGTTCATTTTCCAGGCAGCTGTAGAAACAAAACATGCATTAACACTCTGGGCAGAGGCGAGCTGAGCTGAGCTCGGCGCTAGGTGACGGTTGCTAGCGTTACTAGCCCTTGGTGGGGAAGGCCATACCTGAAGGGAGAGAAAGGATGGAGGCCATTAGTCCAGCTGACCAATACACTAGTGCTCAGACTCAGAAGAACTAACTGACATCAGCTTCAACCAAACAATGTACATACAAACAATTAGTCAAGAGAGCTAAATGACACCAACTGCTATTGAACTACATAGCTTAGTGTACATAATCAGGGCATCTACGCTAACTCCAATTGCAGCCAACTATAGGTTACGTTCTGCATTATATTTCATATTACGACCCATGTTTACAATTCTATAAGATTTTGCCAGCTTATCTTTTCACAATCGCTTAGATTGCCAATAAACACCCCCCAATGGTGAAACTAAAAACTATAGCCAGCAATCACAACAAAAATGATTATAAAGCAACAAAAACTAGCTACTGTACTGCATATTTGTTAAGCATCGCCTCTCTATATAAAACTGCCTTACAAGCTACAATAGCCATTTTGACTCAAATGGAAAATTTCACTTTATGCCTGCCTATCCACGAGCCATTGTCAAACCCACACCCCCAATTTCAAACTCACACACACAGTCAACTAATTCACACAGTTAAGCAATGTTCACTGTCGACATTTCCATGACTGGAGGGCTTATGACTCCCACACTGCTGGCTATGATAGTAATGCAGGGAGTTTCATGGGACTAGCAATGGGAACATGAAACCAAGGAGTTGGGTCTAGGTAGCGAACAGGGCTTGGCTTTTGCAGAGCAGCACTAAATCCAGTTAATAGACGCCTGTTATATCAAGCTTGATAGCCATGCTCCCCCTACAAAACAAATGCTGGGGCTAGCTTTGTGAACATGGGTCTATTACAGCTTTCGATGTATTGAGATAACAAAGGTGGGACTTCGCTCAAACACAGAGAACCACTAAACCCTGCTGATAGATGTCCATTCTAAGGCATGATGGCAATGCTTCCCCAACACCGCCAACACTGGGGCTAGCTTTCTTAACATGGTTGATGGCTTTAAAGTTATCAACCTATGGATCTATGGGCCTTCACTCAAGCACAGAGCACCACTAAATCCAGTTAAAAATGTGACTGTTAGCATGATAGCTAAACAACCAATTCTAGATCTAGCTTTGGGAATATTTGCGCAATCGAGATTTGAAGCTAAGAGGGCTGAGCTTTCGCTCTTCACTCAAGCACAGAGTGGCACTAAATCCAGTTAAAAGACGCCGCTTATGAGGCATGATAGCAATGTTCTCCCCGCAGTACACAGCCAAACGCTTGCTAGCTTCAGCTCAGTGCCAAATATAAAGGCCGGGTGGCAAAAAGCCACGCCAGCCATGCCAATGCAGGTCAGGGACAAGAGTAAGGCCTAACACAGTTGATTGGCCTGATGACACACACACACACACACACGCACACGCACACGCACACACACACAAACACACACACACACACACACACACACACACACACACACACACACACACACACACACACACAGGCCTTGTCTAACAGATATAATCAGAAATGTACTTTCTTTCACCCACACACAAACCATGCATGGCGACCGTGCATCATGCACATGCACACATTCCTCCACACACACAGGCTGGAAAATGCATGCAGTCTGTCTCACCCACTACCACCACACACACACGCACACACACACACGCGCGCACACGCACACGCACACGCACACACTTTTATTAAAAAAAAGATGACACACACTGAGACAGACACGTGTTTTTGTTTTTAAGATCACCACCCACCAAGGCAGACGGACGTACCTAGCACCCCGCTGGAGTCGATGGGGTACTCGAGGATGGAGGTGGGCGCCAGGGCGTAGGGGTAGTCGTACGGGGCGTAGATGATGCCCGTGGACTCCGGCGACTGTGGCACGATGGTGGTGGCTGGGTGCGGGGTGCCCGCTGGCATGAGGCCGGAGGTCTGGGGTACACGCAGACATAAGAGTGGGAATGCGTTAAAACATGGGTGTCAAACTCCCAAATTGACTGAGGGCCAAAATCAACACACACACACACAGCTGATGTGAAAGTTGAAATGAGTTTAAAGTCACCTGGATCTGCCGGATGAGGGGCATGAGGGTGGGGGCGGTGGGTGCGGGTGCTCGGAGGGCGGCCGAGGGCATCACTGGGGAGGGTCCCGTGATGATGCGAGGAGCCTGGGCAGAGGCTGCCAGGGAGAAGGCCAGGGCTGCTGTGTGGCACACGGACGGACACGTACACACACACACACACACACACACACACACACACACACACACACACACACACACACACACACACACACACACACACGCATACACACACACACACACACACACACACACACACACACACACACACACACACACACACACACACACACACACACACACACACACACAGATGTGTATGCACACATGCATGACGTGTATACAAACATGCACACAAAGACACAAACAGACACACACAGATACATATTTACATGTAGACATATGCAGACATGAGCACAGAAATTCACAGTGGACATACAGTATAAACACAGATATGGTCACAAATATACACATACATGGACACACCCATATATGGACATAAATGAGCATACACAATCACAGGACAAATACAGACAGCTATAATGGTCCACAAAAATATAATTATTAAGATATTATTAATATATTATGACTTGGTCATTGCCTTTCTACAAACCACAACTCCATAGAAGTTAGGGCACTAGGTAAATTGTGAATAATAACAAAAATACTGTCGTTTTCAAAAAATCTGATTCTTACATGGAGAACAATACAAAGAAAACATATCAGCTGTCAAGACTGACAAAAATGATTATTTTGGGGGGATATTCATGAATTTGAAAAATAACACATTTCAAAAGAGTTGGGACGGGGCCAAAAAAGGAAGAAAATGTTGAAGAAGACTGAAAGCAAAACAAAAGACAGCACTTAACAGTTAATGACATTAACCAATGTGATCAATTTTACATAAAAGCAGTGTTAATTCCTGTCTTGGACATGATTTCAACAGCTCAAATGGTAGGTGTATTCCTCATCATGTTTTGCAGTGCTTTCCTTTCTATTATGCTTACAATGAGACAGGTCTTGACCACAAGCCGGCCATTTTATCCCCAGGTTGTCCTTATGATGGAGCCAAACTGTTAGAAAGTAGTAGAAAATGCAAATTGGCCTTATTATGTGGCAATAATTGAAGGCCTCCCTTGAAAATATAATGCCTGAGTGTCTTCTCATGCTGTTTTGAAAACAACATATATCATTCAGCACCATCTTAAACTCTACCGATGAGTGAGAACAGCTTAACCAACGCAGTACTTACTACAGTAGTAAGACTACAGACAATGGATGTTTCATGATCTCATGAGCCTATATTATGATTTTAATGACATAAATGGGTCTTATATACACATAATCAAATAACTAAAAAGGAATTCAAAACTTGATGTAATAGCTATGGTAATTATTCCCTTTACATCTTCAACTCTGAGTGACTCAGCCTCTCTGTGATGGGTTTATACCAAGCCATTCATGTTGTCAGTCAATACAATTCATTTTGAAATGTTCTTCCTTGTGTTGTTTTAGCTTATTCCAATATTTATTGCATTTCACTTGTACTGTCCCAACTTATTTGACACATGTTGCCGTTATCAGAACACATATGTCCTCCAAAACAATATTTTTTTCTCAGTTTTAGCAGTCAATACAGTATGTTGTCTTTACACTACTCTCCATCTAATGACTGGATTAAGTGTTTTGAAAACACTCAATCCAGTGTCCCAACTTCATCTGAGTTTGGGTTTGTAGTAGCAGCATAATTATAACGGACTGTGGCTTTCATCCAGATGGGAGTGCAGCAATCCCACTCATAGTTTGCCGAAAAAACGTTCCTTCACTATATCTTAACAACATAACTTTGGTGATGCCAAAAGTCATAGCCCATTAATCCACACCATTCCACCAGGAGATCGCTGTAATAGTCACTGAAAAGACTTAACTACCATCGTTCTTCACCCCCATGACAGTACACAGGGCCTTTAGTAATACATTACATTGCCATTCTGGGTCACGTGTTACATAACAGATTAAATTATGGGCATTACTGTTTTGTGACAATATGGTTGTAATGATTGTATTTCTCGAAACCATAGTTTCTAACTACGTTGCTACTTTGTTGGTTGCAATGCAATTTCCCATTGGTAACTACCCAAGTTGCTAACTGCTAACAACTACGCTTTCGAGAAATGCACTCCTGAGTTGTATAAAGTAGAAGTAGAAGTACTCTTACAGATGTAATTACAAACACTAGTAAGATATTACAAAGTTGAAAGGTAACACTTAATTTTAGCATTACATCTGTTAGCACTAATTCATATGTTAATGCTTGTATACGGTATAAGTAACTTGTAAAGTATGTAGCAAGCAAAATCAAACATTTGTTAGGCATGTATTCGCAAATGTGTTGTTCATACACAATTAGTAATTTATTACCAATATAACCTTAGTAAGGACCTAACAAATGTTTGATTTTGCTTAGTACATGCCTTACAAATTACTTGTACAGGTGTTAACATTGTATGTATTAGTGCTAATAGATGTAATGCTAAAAACAATGTGTTACCCAACTCTGGTTATAGCTCTGAATGAAAGGGTTAAGTAATGGTGTCATTCTTACGTGACTTGACGTTGGCGTCCCTGTAGGTGCCATTCAAGATGGCCAGCTCCATCAGCTGCATCTTCTTCAGGCTGTCCTCACCTTCGGCCTAGGAGGAAAATCACACACACACACACACACACACACACACACACACACACACACACACACACACACACACACACACACACACACACACACACACACACACACACACACACACACACACACACAGACACACAGACACACACACACGCACGCACGCACGCAAACACACACACACACACACGTACACACACAGAAATAGAAAGTCATAAACATTATGAAACGGCGGTCATACCCACAGATAGTGTAGAGTATTAGTATAGTACATACAGTACACATCGTCCACACACACACACACACACACACACACACACACACACACACACACACACACACACACACACACACACACACACACACACACACACACACACACACACACACACACACACACACACACACACACACACACACACACACACACACACACACACTTACAGTAACACAATTAACAAGCTATACCATGATCCAAAATCAATGCATGCTCAAAGTCTTATTCAATGACTCATAATCACAGAGCATCATAAATATTATAAACCAGACATCAACATAGATACAGAGAGACACAGAGACCCACCCACACCCAACTACTCACAGTATGTACAAACATACAGTACGGTACACACACGCACGCACGCACGCACGCACGCACGCACGCACACACGCACGCATGCACACACACACACATGTGCACACGCACGCACACACACACACAAACGCATGCACGTACGCACGCACATACGCACGTACGCACGCATGCACACTCACTCACACACACACACACACACACACACACACACACACACACACACACACACACACACACACACACACACACACACACACACACACACACACACACACACACACACACAGTAACGCACCACACAGGACATTCCAAACTAGGGCTGTGTGCATGTCTAGAGGTTTTTCCCCTCCAGATGTTGGGAGTGTGAAATGCAGTTCTGAAACAGTTCACACACACGAGCACGCACGCATGAACGCACGCACACACACACACACACACACACACACACACACACACACACACAGACACAGACACACACACACACACACACACACACACACAGACACACACACACACACACACACACACACACACACACACACACACACACACACACACACACACACACACACACACACACACACACACACACACACATCTGGTTGGGATTAGTGGAGGCGTTAACCCAACGTCTCCTCCCATCTACATCTAGATAACCCATAACACACTGCTGCTCAAGACTTATGGGACATTACACACACACACACACACACACACACACACACACACACACACACACACACACACACACACACACACACACACACACACACACACACACACACACACACACACACGGACGCACACAGACGCACACGGACGCACACGCATACATGTTTGCCAACTTCACATGACACACAGAGCCGGCCCGCCCCTTAGGCAGCTTAATTGTTTGCTAAGGGCGCTGGCCATGAGGGGGCGCCACAGCGCCAGAAATTGGGGAGGGAAAAATATCCTTGGTATCATGTTTTTATTTACTATTAATTTCACAGTTTAGAAATACTTAATAATAACAATGACAATGATTCTATATTATTTAAGAGCCTCCCTGCCTCTCCATAAGCTCCATCTGTTGTCTAATCAGACTTTACCTGCAGCTTGGGGAGTTTCGTTTTTTTTTTTTGATGTTGTAAATGCGTCATATCAACCAGCCAAGCTGAAACGTCAGGTCAAATTGGACAATGTCCAAACGTCACATAAAGTGTCCGGTGCTCAGGGGAAGAAAAAAAGGAAAGAAGAAGAGGAGAAACGCAGCAAAGACCGAGGTATGTACAGTAAAGATGATGTCATGATGATTATGTTTCCTTTTACACCAGGAATATTAATTGAGAACGGCAAACTATTAGCACATCATATCGCTAATCAATAACTACTAGCTAGTGCTAACGGCATCTGTTTATGAAAGCAGGGAAACTTTTGTAGTAAAAATACCTGACTGACTTTGATAGAAGGGCCCAAGGCAAGCTGTAATGGGAATTAGTAGTGTAGGACTATCCCTTATCTTCCTCTGTCCATTTATTATCCACCAAGTGTTGTTGCTGTTTAGTAGTGGTAGGGTAGGTCTACCATGTATTTTGACAGCTGGTTAGCTTAACTATGTCCTAGGCTTTAATACTCTGAAAATGCTTATTCCCCACTGCTACATTAGGCTATGGTTGTAAGCCTGCTGTTCATATTATAGTGTTAAACTTTCTTTCTGTGTACATTCCTATATGCAATAATTATATAAGTTATCTTAATAATACTTCAGTTTATTGTTAATTATTTCTTTGCCAGCTTTCTTGATTATTGATATCATACAGTAGGCCTAATGCCAGGCCTACTAATATACAGTAGGCCTACTAATATTTACTGGCATAACAAGCATTTTAGCTATTGTTAATATGCTGGACAATAGTTTAAAAACGTTTTTTTTTCATTTGTCATTTCATGTTCTTTTTGTGTTATCCTTTTATTTGTTGTTTCACATCATTTGCTTGAATAGTGTTTACTTCTCTTTTTTTTCAGATGCTATGCTTCATCCTACCCTTGACAATCCTCCTGTTGCATCCACCTCTTCCACCTCTTCTACCAGCACCAGTGATGCAGCAGCATCAAGCTCCCCAGCTACCTCCACCCTTGCAACCCATTCTGGTGACACAGCAGCATCAAGTGGGTCTCCACTTACAGGTACCTCCACCTGCAACCCAGCCTGGTGACACAGCAGCATCATGCTTTTTTGCACACACACATTTTCCACAAATTCTTAAATAAAAAAATAACAAAACAAAGCTATTTGACTTCTTGAGTATATGCCTCCAGCAGTGTATTTTTTTTGCGATACAAGGGGCGCCATCTAAATTCTTGCCTAGGGCGCCAAATTGGTTAGGGCCGGCCCTGCATGACACACAGACTGTAACACTTTGTTACAGTTTTGTTTGTTTATCTTCACTTTGCTGTCACTTCACATGACAAATATACACACACACACACACACACACACACACACACACACACACACACACACACACACACACACA
>NC_085873.1:4285660-4288160 GCF_034702125.1 Engraulis encrasicolus
CATTGTAAATGAGATGCTTGGACCTGAAGCGGTTAAATAAATAGCCAAAGTCCCTCTCTCAAATAACACAATTTCCAGACATTGATGACATGTCTGCTGTTATCGAAAGTGTGGTTTTGGAAAAGACCCGTATCCGTGAGAAATTTGCGTTGCAACTTGACGAGGCTGATAGTGGACATGCTGAAATCCTGGCCAATGTGCTTTTTGTGGATGGAGACGCAATCAGAGAAAACTTTCTATTTTGCAAGGCATTGAACAGAGACTGATACTAAACATACATGCATATTCATATTGTAACAGTGAGTGCGTTTACATGCAGTTCAGTATCCCGAATATGAGGCATATCCCGGTTATGATCATATTCGGGATAATGTGTTTATATGCGCACAGAACGTTATATCCCAGTCTACATTCTTGGCCGTTATAGAATTCTCTTCAAATGCGTGTAGCCTGGATACCAGCAACAGCGTTCCATGGGAAGCCCCTGTATTCGGGATAAGGTGTATACATGCGTCAGTATCCCGGCTTCTTTCGGAGAACTCCACCTAGCACATCCCGATTTCTCAGTATCCCACTGAAGTGTTTATATGCACAAACGCAAATTCGGGATACATAATATCCCGATCATATTCGGGATACTGAACTGCATGTAAACGCACTCAGTGAAATCTTTCCTAAATATCATTGCTACTGTCAGAATAAGCATTATTTTTCTGTATTCCTGCAAATAGAATGCTTTTTGGACAGCATAACAATTTGTATATAGTAGGCCTAGGCCTACTTTGAAGTTTATAGCTTCCTTAAGAAGTGGACATGTTAAGTGCACTTTTTATTTGAAAGAGGAAATTCAAAGGATGATGAAAAAAAAAACATTTTTGGTTGGTGGTGTGCCGCGAGATTTTTTGAAGGGAAAAAGTGTGCC
Organism: Engraulis encrasicolus; assembly: GCF_034702125.1. Lineage (NCBI taxonomy): Eukaryota > Metazoa > Chordata > Actinopteri > Clupeiformes > Engraulidae > Engraulis > Engraulis encrasicolus. The sequence continues at coordinate 4,286,583 of NC_085873.1, forward strand.
CTGGCTCAAAAAAGGTTGGGAAACACTGCTGTAAATACTATACTATCTCATTGAAAAGAACACAATATAGATGTCTCTTGCAACTTGCAACAATAACAAAAGCCATGTGCACGTGTGCAAGTGTGGGAGAGAGTGTGTGTGTGTGTGCATGTGTATACGTACATGTGTGTGTGTGTGTTGTGTGTGTCTGTTTTTGTGGACACTGCATGCTTGTGCTTGTGTGCGTATGCTAAAGTGCATGTATATGAATGTCTGTGTGTATATACAGTATGTGTGCGTGTGTGTTTATTTCTGAATGTGTGTGTGTGTGTGTGTGCGTGCGTGCGTGCGTGCGTGCGTGCGTGCGTGCGTGCGTGCGTGCGTGCGGGCGTGCGGGCGTGCGTGCGTGCGTGCGTGTGTGTGTGTGTGTGTGTGTGTGTGTGTGTGTGTGTGTGTGTGTGTGTGTGTGTGTGTGTGCGCGCGCCCCGGTGGTCATATTGTTGGTGCTGTGCTGCGTGGTGCTAGGCAGTGGAGCTGGATTCTAATACAAGGCCCCATTCACTCACCCCATTCACAGACACACACAGACACACAGACACACAGACACACACACACACACACACACACACACACACACACACACACACACACACACACACACACACACACACACACACACACACACACACACACACAAGCAGAATGCAAACTGACTACCAATTAGACAGGCAGTACTCGCCCTCCTTCTCTCCCTCTCTCCTCCATACTCTCTCACTCTCTCTCTCAATCTCTCTCCCACCCCCCTCTCTCTCCCTCATATTCTCTTTCTCACTCTCTCTGCATCTTTGCCCCCCTTTCTAACACACACACACACACACACACACACACACACACACACACACACACACACACACACACACACACACACACACACACACACACACACACACACACACACACACACACACACACACACACACACACGTTCTGCTTGTTCGCCTCTCACATAGACATTCTCTCTCGCCCTCTTCTCTTTTGTCACTCGCTAGTCTTTCACTCTCTTTACTCTCTCTCTCTCTCTCTCTCTCTCTCTCTCTCTCTCTCTCTCTCTCTCTCTCTCTCTCTCTCTCTCTCTCTCTCTCTCTCTCTCTCTCTCTCTCTCTCTCTCTCTCTCTCTCTCTCTTCATCTGTCTGTCTCAACTTCCTCAATGAATATCTGTGTATGTCTAAGGGCTCTGATAACTCTGGAGGAGGGAGGCATACACACAGACACAGACACAGACACAGACACACACACACACACACACACACACACACACACACACACACACACACACACACACACACACACACACTCACAGAGAAAAAAGGGCAGAGCTGTCAATTAAAGGCCAAAGAGGCGTGGCTTCGGAAAGACTCGTTGCCATGGTAGTGCAGAGGAAACGCTTCAGGAATTTTCTTTTTCAAGACAGAAACACAAAAACAAAACAAAACACGAGCACTGCACGAAATACTGACACTACACAAAAGACTTGCTAGCACTTCTGGGAGTCTGCAGTGAAAAAGAGACGCTTTTTAAATATTCTTTCTTTAAATGAA
>NC_085873.1:4305660-4308160 GCF_034702125.1 Engraulis encrasicolus
TTTGCCCATTAGCAGAAGGGACAGATAGGGAGACACAGGGGGGATAATAGCTAAGGATAACATTTCTGGAAAGTTCTTGACAGTGCAATGAGTTTGTGGAGTTGAGTTCAGTTGAGTCCAGATGAGCGCGTTTGGCCATTGAGAGAGTCTTAAGTAATGACCTACGTGTGTACGTGGTGACATCATGCTAATACTCAAAGTCATGGTGACCTCCTGGTGTATAGAGGATGCCACAGGGGATGTGCTCAAGTTACTGCATGTCCACACCCTTGTTCCGTTATTGGCTTGGGTATTGCCAGCGGAACGCTGTCTGTAATCGTCACGGAAAAAACTACTACCATTGTACTACACCACTATGACAGTGCACAGGGTCTTTAGTAGGGCTGTAACGATATTGTATCGAACCGAGAAATCGTGATACACAGAGTCACGATACTGTATCGTTATACAAGGAGGCCGTATCGTGATACACCCTGTTAACATTTTGATACCCATCAGCCCAGAAAGCAACCACACGAAATGAAGTGATAGCGCTTCCAAGCATTATTATATAGAAACTTTTTTAAATGATTAGTAGCCTCTTGTAACCTATTCTACCTATAAACTATCATAGTTTTAATTCATAAAGTTTATAATGTGGGCAAATGTGAAATCATGGGGTGTATCGAACCGTAGGTCATGAATCGTGATACAAACCGAATCGTGAGTTGAGTGTATCGTTACAACCCTAGTCTTTAGTAATACGTAACAACTTGGTCATTGGCATTTTTGATGCCAATAAACTTAAAACAGGGGCCATGTCTTGACATATTAACATGCAACCCTGCAATGATCAATAAAACAGGACCGGATTCTTAAAAAAAAGTCAGTTGTCATGATATAAATCGTCACTGTTGTTATTTCCCTTGGTCAAAAACAAATGTCGCTGTACAAAAGTCACACCACAATGACACATCAGCAAAACAAAATCACACTTACACTACAAGCCATGACACAAGGGCGCGCGCACACATGCACGTACACACAGCCGTGTGCGCACACACACACACACACACACACACACACACACACACACACACACACACACACACACACACACACACACACACACACACACACACACACACACACATGCACACACACACATGCACACACACGCACGCACAAACACACGCTTAACAGAATTATGGACTTACTGGATCTAAAAACACACACAGAAAGACTCAGAAAGACAACACTTACACACCAATTAATTCCTCAATTGACAAATATAACCTACGTAATTCTTTTTCACTTTTGTTCTGAAGCTACACCCTCTCTCTCTCTCTCATACGTACACACGCACACATAAACACACAGTCTTTGAAGCTATTCTGTGATGCACTCAGATGGCTGGACACTCCACAGGGGGCCAAACGACTCTGCCCCAGATGTGTCAAAACACTGAAATACTTTAATCACTGAATCACATTCATCCTCAGTCACCATGAAAAATTACAGATCATTTTTGCTCAAAAACAGTCTGCCTCGGCTCTGTCCACAGTTTACACTGACCAACTGGGCTGATGGCCAATTTGAAATAACAGTTAGGAGAGGTTAATCTCGATGGATTTCATCAGAGAAAACAGTACAACAGTCATCCCCATTGATCTTTGTAGATTAGTGATCGAAGTATACCATACCATGGATATTGTGTAGCATATTTCTCTGTCTATGCACATGAAATAAATAAAACAGAATTAAATTCTTTATATTATTATGAATCATTTTTATCATCCAACCCTGGGTATATGTCAGACTTGCTATTCATAGCATCTTTTTTCTCGTCTGAAATGATGCTAATTTGTTTTCACGATGCAAGATGGGGGTTGACACGAGGGGAAAAATCTATTCCTGCAGCCAAGCCACCTTTCAAAACATTTCAAATTCTGCCACAGAAGGAAGTGATGTAGGTGGTGTTTTAATAAGTGCTTACAATTGTCCCCTCTCCTAGGCTGTTTTTATGTGGAATGAGCCAGCAATCATCACAATCTGTCTGTTTTTGTCAACATGACAAAAACAAAGATTAGCGTCTTACTGCAGAGTTTGTGATTATTGCACATAGACCCAGTGAAGATGACAAAGGGGTCAGCCAACCCAAACATTGTAACCATTGGGTGGGGGGGCCTTTCGGATGATACTGTCCTGTGCCTACCCAAAGCCTGTGCCTGGCCCAATATGTTAAGGAGATGGGCTTGAGATCAGAGGGTTGCAGGTTTGAATCCCATCCTTACACTCCCTACCACATTGCATGGCTGAGGTGGCCCTGAGCAAAGCACCTAACCCCATACTGCTCCAGGGACTGTAACCAATACCCTGTAAACAACTTTAAATCGCTCTGGATAACAGCTAACAGTAGGCCTAAAGTAATGTGATGTAATGTAATATAATGTAATGTATTCACTCCTTGCTGGGAAGAGTCAACTACTCATAATAACATTGCTACGACATTACATATCAC
>NC_085873.1:4315660-4330660 GCF_034702125.1 Engraulis encrasicolus
TGACTAACAGCCCCAGGAATTTCCACAATTCAACATGGCTGTGCCCAGTGATGAATCGGACGATATTAAAAGCTGTGGTTTCCAATCCATTAGAGTTAGAGTCTTTGTATTTATGTCTAAAGTAGCACACAGCACAGAGTGAACTGTCAAACTGAAATCTGTGGACATGTTGCTATGGTGTTAATGGAGGTGCCACATAATGTGTTTTTAATGTGTTTATTTGCTGCAGAATGTCTGGTTTATTAGCTTCAATAGCAAATACTGCACAGCAGAGAATGGCTCCAGAAACAGAGAGAGATGGGGGTGGCTGGTCTATGTGAAAGCCCTGGCATGATTTCTTGCCTGTGATTCACTTGATACACCATTGCCATTGACCTAACAGCTCTCACGCCACTTCAGTGAGCAGAGACAGCAGCAATCAGATTTCAACCGAACCGGATCTCAAATCACACTCTCAATCTCACGGAACAACAGGACTTGTTCAGTTTCGCTTCCAAAAACTTTTCGAGTTAGAGCCTGCACATACTTTTTTAGTTCTAAGGAACGTACAGTACTAACTTCTAGGATATCTGCATTTTTCCTGTTTACCGGAGAGAGATAGGAGAAGTATACACTGACTGTCCTGTCTGCTGGGTGTGCAATAATGTCACAGCAGCAGTTAGCAGATCGTAGCATACCTAGCATAACTGGAATGCTGGAATGGTCTATATCAGCTAGCTAGCCAATAACTTATATGTTCGCTAGTATAACCTGACACTACTTAGGCCTACATCAAGTTAGCCCAAAGGAGGCCTGCTTAAGGCTGTAATATTGAAAACAAAGAGTATTTCATTAAAAAAAACGGTAGGTCTAATTATTTTTTTTACTTCTCCGACAATGGAGCTATAGCTGAAATCACTAATCTACCCAAGAAGTTGCTGTTCCCCTTTAAGCAACCAGACTCAGATGAGAGATGAGAGACAAACATTGCTCGCATGGCCCACTGGGGCTGGGGATTTGGGATGTGGGTGACGTTGCTATTAAAGGAAACGCCTCGCTGTGGCCGGGGTCCCGAATCTGACGCCGCGGGTCGTATAAACTGACTCCATGCTCCGACGGGGCAGGGAAGGGGTTGAAGAGGGAGCGGGTGCAGTGGAGAGAGGGATGGGGTGGAATAGAAAACGTAGAGGAGGAGAAGTGCACACTGTCAACAACGGTGTCAATATTTCAGAGTAAACTTTTATAAATCGAGAGAGAGTATTTACTACAACTCTGTGGGAGAGTCAAATTACTCCAAGCGGAGTCAAAAAGTCAGTGTAATCAGTACATTTCAACACTATAAGAGTTATGTTAACACTGGTATTTTGTCTGATAGGGGGAGTGGAGAAAGAGAGGGCAGAGTGGTTAGGGGTGATGTGGGGCCTAGAGAGGGGGTTGGTGTAAAACGGGGAAGGTGAGCCGAGGGCTGGGTTGTTAGAGAAGGGCAAGCTGGGGTATGGAGGCTGGGGACGGGGAGACCTAGGGTGGCATAGCCTCTTACTGCAGATGTCCCCGTCAAGTCAGGTCAAGTGAACTTTAATCTCAGTTTTGAAATTGAAATTGCTTTTCTCTTATGTTCCATACAGACACATGGACATGACTTTTGGCACACTGTTACAGTAATCTGACTCTTTAGAGTGCTGTAAATACTTATAAATAAGTATATAAAATATTAATATAATATGTTTACTCTGCAATATCAACACCCCAGTTTTTACTGTGTGGGGAGGGGTGGTGTAGGTCCAGCCCTGCCTGTAACTCTGGGTGAGGACAGAGATGAAACACTCAGCTGCCCAAGTGCTCCGGCCAAACAGAGTGAGTTATTAAACAGAGAGAGAGAGAGAGAGAGAGAGAGAGAGAGAGAGAGAGAGAGAGAGAGAGAGAGAGAGAGAGAGAGAGAGAGAGAGAGAGAGAGAGAGAGAGAGAGAGAGAGAGAGAGAGAGAGAGAGAGAGAGAGAGAGAGAGAGAGAGAGAGAGAGAAAGGGAAGGGGTGACATTGATGAAACAAACCATAATAGTACCAAACAGTAAGGAAGAAGAAATATAATATCCTCCTAAACTCATAAAAATACAGTATACAGTAATACATATTCGTTGAACTTTCATTTCAAATACATTTTTTGCATTTTTTTTAGCATTCCACATTATAGTAAGACCAATTATGCTTGTTAGATTGTGAATGACAGAAAGTGGGAGAAAGATGGAGGGGGCCGGAGTAACAAAGACAGACAGATAGATGACAGAGGTAAGGGCATGGGGAGGTGGGCACAAAGAAAGGAAGGAAGAAAGACAGAAAGAAATTAAGGCAAAAAGAAAGAAAGAAAGAAAGAAAGAAAGAAAGAAAGAAAGAAAGAAAGAAAGAAAGAAAGAAAGAAAGAAAGAAAGAAAGAAAGAAACAAAGAAAGAGAAAAGAAAGAGAGAGAGTGGGAGAGGTGAAAGGGGAGGGTGTAGAGGGAGAAGGACAGAAAGAAGGCAAGAGAGACAAAGACAGGAGGATGTAGAAGACAGACAGACCACATGATACACGTAATGACCTATTGGGCCAAGGTCAGCTGTTAAGCAATTATGAGCTTACTCGGGGTGAATGAGGTGACTGGTAATTATACATATTAAAATACTAGCAGCCTCCAACACACACACACACACACACACAAACACACACACACGCGCATGCACGCATGCACACACACAAACACACACACAAAACATCTTAAGTCAGAAAGTGGGAATGGGTAGACATTTCAATTATAGTCAGGTGGATGTGCTACAGCCATTAAGCAAGAAAGAAGAAAAGATGATTAGAAAAGCGTAAAAGGAAGATTGAAAAGAATAGGTGCGTGCCACAGGATACATAATACAACAAGTGATTAAGGAAAGGAACCAATTAAAATTTTCCATTCCAATTAGGTGATGAATAAGAATAAAAGGCATTGCATTTGGAGTAATGGTATAATAGGTTGGATACAAGGGTACTAAGCAAAGAAATAATTCCATGCCAAACATTTTTAAATAAATATTCAAGTTTTATGTATTACTGACTTTAGAATGTTAACCTCAAATCCATCAACTGACAATGCTGACATGATGCAATGTTCTGCGTGAAAATAATTGGACAGTGAGACAAAATACATTTAAATAAATGAAAGCCTCTTAGTGCAGATGGGCTCACCGACAGACCCTTTAACTTTTCGCTGAAAAAACGCAACTGCATCATAACAACAACATTGCAATGACATTACCAAGAGGCTTAACGTAACTCATTAAGACTTGGTCATTACAATGTTGATGACAGTAAGGTTAGCACATAGGCTCTGTGCAAAGGGTTGAAGTAGTACCTTCCAACAGAAAATACAGTGATGGAGGGGAATGGATTTTGACATAGTTTGAACATTGTGTGAGTGTTGCTTTAGTACAACTATGTCTTCAAAATCTTTGTAAGATATTGTGAAGACAAGAAACTATTGTTTCCTTAGATTAAAACTAGGCTACAAAGAACAGCAGCAAACTGAGTCAAAAGTTTCAAAAGTTTCAGCCAGCTGTTCTTCTCAAGATTTGCCCTGTTTTTTTCCCCCCTCACACACACACACACACACACACATACAACAGTGTAACATCCCTCATACACACACACACACACACACACACACACACACACACACACACACACACACACACACACACACACACACACACACACACACACACACACACACACACACACACACACTTCTTGTTATCATTTGAGTAGGGTGGAATGCGGTGTACTGATAAAACTGAACCGAATGGATGATGAGGGCGCAGGGGCAGGGCTTTGACGTGTGTGTGTGTGTGTGTGTGTGTGTGTGTGTGTGTGTGTGTGTGTGTGTGTGTGTGTGTGTGTGTGTGTGTGTGTGTGTGTGTGTGTGTGTGTGTGTGTGGTGTGTGAGAGAGAGAGGAGAGAGAGAGAGAGGAAGAGAGAGAGAGGAGAGAGAGAGAGAGAGGAAGAGAGAGAGAGAGAGAGAGAGAGAGAGAGAGAGAGAGAGAGAGAGAGAGAGACACACACACACACACACACACACACACACTGTGTGGACAAACACACACAGAGTGTGATTAGATAGAGGAAGACGGGGGAGAACTTTGGGCACCCCATAAGTGGTCCCTTTGGACAAACACACACGCACACGCACACGCACACGCACACGCACACGCACACACACACACACACACACACACACAGTGAGCTAGCTGTTTGAGATAACCGAGAAGACCACCATGAGCCCCGGAAATATCGCTCTTCACTGGAGATGGGATTTATGGCTCTTTGACGGGATCCGGGTCATAGTGGCTCGTTCCTTTCAAAGAGCCGTTCAAAAAACTGGCTCTTTTGAACAATTTTTAACTATTTATTCAATGTTAAGAAGACAGCATTTTTGACTCCACCTCTTCTGCCACTCTCTGTGGCAGACAATTGTGTTTTTCCCCCCAAATGTAAGTACTCACAACCCCCCCCCCCCCCCCCCCCCCCCCCCCCCTCCCCCCCTCCCCCCCCCCCCCCTCTCTCTCTCCCTCTCTCTCTCACACTCACACACAATGCTGGTGAAATAGCTGGGAGAAAAACACGCCTGGAAGATTTTGAAAACAAAATACAGATTTGCTTTGCTGGTGAATCGCTGGTGACTTTTTTTTAACAATGTATTCATTATTGCCTTACAAAATACACATTTGGCATTTTATGATGCTACATTCCAGCACACACACACAGACGTTCACACGTACACACACACACACACACACACACACACACACACACACACACACACACACACACACAGGCGTGCACACTGACACACACACACACACAGGCACGAACGTACGTACACACACACACACTCACACACACACACACACACACACACACACACACACACACACACACACACACACACACACACACACACACACACACACACACACACACACACACACACACACACACACACACACACACACACACACACACACACACACCCTGAGTCACGGGACGGCGCCAGGTTAAGGAGGTAATGGCTTAATGTGCTTCAAATTCAAAGAGCACTAAAGTCACATGGTCACCATGGTCACCATGGAGAAGAGACCAGAGGAGAAGAGAAGAGAAGAGAAGAGGTCACTGTGTGTCCTCATGAAGGACCAATACACACACACAAAAACACTCATACACACACACATTCACATACACATACACATGCGCGGTAGATAGACAGACAGACACAGACACAGACACAGACACAGACACACACACACACACACACACACACACACACACACACACACACACACACACACACACACACACACACACACGCACACACGCACACACACACACACACAGGCATATGTATGCATAAACTTGTGCACAACAAATGACTTATCGAACTCTTACATTTTCTGTTACATGTGCTGAGCTTTCCAACCTCTTCACAGGTCTGACACCAAGTAACAGTATGTGAATCCTACTGTATATATATTCATGCTACTGTATGTGACTAACCACAGGAGAACAGGCCGCAAGTACACCCAGGGGCATATTGATGTCATCATAGATTCTGATAGTGCAGATTCTAAGCTTTACAATGACACCTTATACACGGAAATCTGATAATATGATAGTCACATGCAGTGCTCTAAATTAGCAGCAGCCAACCGGCCAAATGCTGGTGAAGTTTCAGCTTGGCTGGTAGAAAAGACTTACTATGCACTTTAAGCCATTAATGAGTGTGTGTTTGGCTAGTGAGATTAACATCTACTTGTCATTTTGGCTGGTGACGAGAAAAGTTAACTCAGAGGCCTGGTCACACGTGTGTGCTTGCGTGTTTTTTATAGTATTCCGTATGGATTTGTTAAAAAAAAAAACCTGAGAAACTCCCATCTTTATTGTAACACGGCACACCACCCAAAATTGAGTTTATGCCTCACCCGCACACCCATCCACCTCGTGATGTCAGGAATTGAGCCAGCAACCCTTTCACATATCTGCCTTTATGCATGTATGTACGTATATGTATGTAGGCCCTATGCATTCATGCATGCATGCATATATGTATGTATGTATGTATGTATGTATGTATGTATGTATGTATGTATGTATGTATGTATGTATGTATGTATGTATGTATGTATGTATGTATGTATGTATGTATGTATGTATGTACTGTATGTAGGCCTATTGTAATGTATTCATGTATTTTTATGTACTGTATGTATGTATGTATGTATGTATGCAGTGTATTAATACCCTGCATGTGCTTGTGTGTGTTTATGGATGTATACATGTAGGCTTGTAGTAATGCAAACAGTATGTATAGTTGCTCTGTCTGGTGTGTATCTGCACAAAATAAAAAATAATGTCAATTCAACACTAAAAGAGTACTCTGGGGCCAATTACACTAGAAGATGTTAAATTGACTATATGTGTTGACTGAACACTGCAATGTTTAATGTGCAGAAGACAGACAGACCCATTTTTGTTGAAGCTACACATGCTTGACTCTGATTGGCCACCTCATAACGAGTCCCCCGTGATCCTCAGTGACCCTGCTAGTCTGACCGGCCACAGCAAGCACACGGCCACACTGCATCTGATTCAGGACAGACAGGCTGGTCTTAGTCAGCACACACACACGCACGCACACGCACACGCACACATTCTCTCTCTATCTCTCTTTGGTTCCCTCTCTCTCTGACACACAAAAGTGTGCACGCATATATACACACACACACGCACACGCACGCACGCACAGACACATACACACACACACACATACACACACACACAGACAAACACTAACTCATTTAAGTGAGGGAACTTGTTGCAGAAATGAAACTGAATGCTCTTGTTGCTGTCCTGCTGTGCTGCTCTGGCTTTTATCATGGCCAGTGTGATCTGGTGTAGTTAGCCTATAGCAGGGGTGTCAAACTCAAGTTCACAGAGGGCCCAAATCAAAATCTGGGAAGAAGTTGTGGATCAAATTCAATATTTATTCAAAAATGGACTGAAATTGTGCTTAATACTTAAAGCTTGGCAAATAACACATTCCCATCATAAACACCTACACTATCATATACTTCTATGAGTATGCGATGTCACTAGTCAAGGCCCACTTATAATTCTTGTGATGCGCAAAATGTTGCCTTCAAGTCGTACTTACTACATGTTAATGGTGTATGTGGGCAAACTGTTATACATATTTGGAATGATCTCGAGGGCCAAATTTTACCCACAGGCCTGAGTCTGGCATAGGTGGCTTATAGGCTAATTCCTCATTTCAGACAACAGTCCTCATCACAGGTAGCACGGTCTACTACACAGCCATGAATTCGACCACAGAACATTACGTAAAAAGTTCATCTGCAGAGACAACTAATCTATGATCCTGGTTCAACGTCATCCATCATTCAGCGCCACCTGGGCACTAAGGGTGTAAATCACAGCTTCCATGCCGATACGATTCGATAACAGTTTCTTAAGGCAGCGATTCGATTATTTTCGATACTTAAAGCGGAATTCACCTCTGGGCAATGTGTGCTGTTATCACATGTAATTTATCCTCATTTTGCATTTTACATGAGAAAAATGAAGTAATTTACATTATTTAGTTTAATTTAATACAATTATGTGCTGAACCGCGATTGCCAAAGCTATTTTAACGTACTCAGTTAACCAGAATGCACTGCGGGAAACTAAGTAATCGTTGCCAGGTTAACGCGTCACCGAATTCGAAGGAATCTTGCGTTCTGGCTGCTCAGTGCTCGCTGCCAGCAGTCGTGGCTGGTTTTAGGACAAATGTAAGCTGCTATCCGAGAGACAGATTGATGTTGTTAATGTAGACTGTTGAAAAACATAACAATCATGCATTTTCCTCACGGGGTCTCATTGCGCAAACTATAGCTACTAACAGCGAATAAAAAGCGAATGGAAAAACAAACTGTTGAGAAGTGCAGCTCGTGTCGCAACTGTCGCTGTCCTCAGATCAGTGCTGAAACGGAAAATGAGAAGGCTACCCTAACCTTACATTTAGCCTATTTTTGAAAAAATAAATAAATGTAATACTCATTCAAGAAGGAAGTAGCCTAGCCTGTCTATCTCTCTATCTATCTGTTTAATCCCATCAAATCCAAAGGCGAGGCGGACTTGTCTCCGTTCAACCAACTTTATCAAAGAGCGCACGCTTTCTCGCCCTCTCTCTCTCTCGTGCTGGTGTTTGACCAAAAGCCGTTTCATCCGGACCTCTGCTGTTGGTCCCTAACAAATAGGCCTACAAGCCAGAGGGAATTGATCATTTATAGGCCTAAATAAAACAAATGTGCAGGCTGCCTTTTAAAAATGGTCTTCATCCCATTCATTGACTCTAATGCAAGTGCAACATGGAAAATCGCAGGAAAATCGCCCCTCGGTAAGTTGCACCGTGCGCACGCATTTCTGGGCATTCAGCTGTTCAGGTTATGCTTTCTGTTTTTAGAAGATGAGAAATGACTTGCGTGAAACATAGCTTACAAACCCACATAGGCCTAAATAGCGCATCGGGACACCCCACCGTCTCCATCTCGCCAGTTTGAGGGAGGTGTTGGGTTAGACCTGCATTTTGAAGATGTAGGCTATCGTCGCTTACTTTGGTCAAGTGTTTAATTTGATTTGTCCGTTCGCGTCTCAACTGTCCCTCGAGAGGAAGTCTGTGTTTATAATTTATGCAAAATAGGCGGCCCTGACTGCCTGGGGAGTGATCTGAAATCTACAATGACTTGACAGTAGATTTCAGTAGTCTGCCTGAGTGTGCCTTGTTCTTGCTTCTGTTGTTTAAAGGCAATCAAGTCCAAGTGCAGTAATGATAGCCAGCGCATGCATTTATGGCTACCTTGTTTGCAACCTGCGTAAGAGGAGCATGAACATCGCCAGCAGTGCAAGGAGGACACCACGTTTAAGGATAGAAATGGTCGCAGCCTCCTTCAGCAATCCATCAAATAACTTTGAATAATCTTAAAATAAAGCCTGATGCAATTAAAGACAACTTCACTGTCGAGCTCCTATTGTTTAGCCCATTAGGACTCGGAGAGTCCGTGGCCGCTGCACCGTGATCCGGACCGGACCTCAAATAATTCAGCAAGCTTTAAAAATATTAATAGCATATTAAAATATTAATAATAATATTAAAAATATTAATATCATATTAATAGCATATTAAAATTAATAACAAAGCAAAACAAAAACAAAAAAACGTGTAGGCAATGCCTACCATGTGTTATTACAACTTGCAGTCCTAATAGGCTACACTTGGCAGGCGTAGACATCGTGGACTGGTGCGCTCCGATAGCCTATGACAATGAGCGCATATTAACAATGCGGACAAAAGTTTTTTTTTAAGCAGTTGTATTGAATGCACCAAGGCTTTTACCACTGTGCAGTAACCTATAGGCCTACTTGAAGTAGGCTTATTATCCGGACAATGTAAATATCTCCATCCTCGAAATGTGTTATCTGCCTGCCTGCTGTTCTGTTCCATGCCGCCTGTCATGCCGAGGTGATTTGATGACGCGTCCAATCACCCAGCAACGTTCTAATGGCATTGTAGTCGTTATTTTTTCTTCCGGTGATTTGATGACGCTTGAAATCACCATTACTAAAACAATAAATAGCTTTTATATTTAATATAAAGATATTATATCCAGTGGCTACATAATCCCCTGTTATAATGTGGTCTAATACAGAGATAGGGCACAATATTGTTTGAAAGGTGAATTCCGCTTTAAGAATGCCCGCGATACGTTACGATTCAATTTTTTTCAAATTACTTTTCCCCTTCTTTATGTTATGGCACTAGGGCATTGGGCAGGGGCCAACAATTTGATTATTTCCGATACTTAAGAATACCCCATGATACGATTCGATCGCCATCCATCGGATCAATGCATCTCGATTATTATTTACACCCCTACTGGGCACTTAAGAAAAAAACAACAATTCAGGTGGGCATTGACCGTGGTTCAAATGGCTAAGGCACTGTACTGTTATGCCAGGGACCCGGGTTTGATTCTGGCCCAAGATCATTTCATAATCCTGCCCCGTCTGTCTCACATTATTTTCCTGTCTCCTCTCAAACTGCACTGTCCAATAAAGGCAAAAAGGCCCCAAAAATATATCTTAACAAAACAGGTAGTCTTCACTCTACAACAGTAAGCAAGTAAGTGATGCCAAACCAAGACTGGCCTGCTGCAAATCTGACAAGGAATGTTTAAGTATGACAACAACTAATAACCAAGTAACTGACAAGTAATGACTAAGAATAACTACTAGGCTACGACATAACTGAGGCAGAAAGAGGCAGCCACTTTTTAATAGTGCATCAGAGGGGAAGACGAGCTAGGAGACGGGAAACCAAGAAGACACGCACTACCAGAGACAAGTGGAGGCGCGAATTGTTCTTTCATTCAATGGAGTCCAAATTCCTCTGCTGGACTTCAACAGAGAAGCTGAACAGAAAGTGGACAAAGTCATCGTAAGGGGAAGTGAAAGGCCATTTATTTTCGGCTATTTATGACTCAGCTTTATCGGAACACTTCGACGAGGCACAATCAGCGAGTCCGGTGCGAGAGAGGGAGAGCAGGCGACGGTAAATTTAGACCCAGGCGCGGAGAGCATTTTAACGAGGTGGACAGCTAGCTGGCACGCTGCTGGACATGGACAAACTCACACACTGATACAACCACACACAGACACACGCACGATGCTCCAACTGAAAAAATAAACGATCCAAACAACCTCTAGACCAGAAGGACAAGCGGAACAAAGGAGTTGGAATGACTTTTGAGAATGCGAAAGTGGTGACACTGAATCCCCACTGGCCATAGTTCGTGCTTCAAAAGCGTAGTGTGTGTGTGTGTGTGGGGGGGGGGGTGCGAGAGAGAGAGACAGAGACAGAGACAGAGAGACAGAGAGAGAGACAGAGAGAAGGTTGGGGTGGGCGCAAGGGAGGATCATAATCCAATCAAGATCAAAAATCATGTGTCACCCAGCGCGGGACAAAAGCCAAGTTGCCCAGACACAATTAACCTAAGCTGTCATTATAGTAATAGGCCTACACCATTTCAAGCTTCGTCAGCGATAGACTACCATGTCAATTATATCTTCAAGACACCCGGTCCTTTATATCGTCAAGTTAGCCTAGTTGTCTTCTAAGAATTGAAAAAAAACACGAGATAAGATCATTTAAAAAAAAAAAGTGTCGGTCAGCTGAACTAAGACACAAGTCATAAAATGCTGCCGAAGCTGTCAAACAGCTACACCAGATTCTGCGGGTTTCCATTGGACTGAGGCTGAGCTCTCTAAAGGCTACGGATATTGCCTTCCTCCCCCTTGTCCAACAGGGACAAAAAACTCGGCTATTCACATTTTTTGTTGTTTGATGTGTGGGCCTCGAGCTCTCCACGCCCTGGGAGGCGTGAGTGGTTAAGAGCCCCCTAGTGGGGAGAGAGAGAGAGAGAGAGAGAGAGAGAGAGAGAGAGAGAGAGAGAGAGAGAGAGAGAGAGAGAGAGAGAGAGAGAGAGACAGAGAGAGAGAGAGAGAGAGAGAGAGAGAGAGAGAGTTTGTCGACACCACCCCTGCGCCTTTCGTAGCCTACAGTGACATCGCGCTGAAACTATTCATGCTCGGGGTCGCGCGACAGTCAGTCACACAGGAGCGCATGCCATGTCGGACAAGCAGAGAAAGAGCGTTGGGCAAGATAAACAAGCCTTTCATGTGAAATATCGATTAAACTTCAGTGACCCATTTTCCTAGGCAAAAAAAGAGACAGTTGGCCGCAATCTCGGCAAAGTTGAACGCACACTTTACGCATTTGTCGATAGAGTGGCCTCTGGTGACAAACAACATAATTGCATCTTCAACTGTTGCACTGAAGCGTTAACAGCCCTGGCCAAAACCACAATGTGTAACTGGGGTTTGGAGATGAGCTGATTTAGTAACAAGTTTCATTTCAATTGTAAGACAAACTGGCGTGCGTTCGCCGTTTGGCTGTAACCCATTGACCAAGACCCAGTTGGAGGATTGTCTATGCTACATCGATAGGCGTGTCGTCTTTAACAAGATCGTTGACAGGATGACAGCTATGAGAGGGAGAAGTATTCTACAGGTAAACAAATTCAATATATAAACCCACTAAATGACGTTAAATCCAATCTAACTGGATCGATTGAAGGGTTGTGGGGCTGGAGTTAAATAGCTTCCCCATGACGCCTGTAACTCGTAACAACGACGAAGTAATATTGTGGGAGGCAGAAGGGGGGTATAGACCAGTCTTTAAGTTTCTTACTATCTATCTCATCCCCCACCTGACGTGTAGTCCAAGCAACAGGCAAGCCTTACATCACGAGTTGCATTTTGACAAACGAAGAGGCATGCAAAACAATTTCTGGACCCGTGATCAATTTGAAGCGCCGAGCCGAGAGAGGTCCGTTGCCCAACATAGGCGAATGGTGCGCATGGGGAATGAAAGTTAACCACTTAATCCTCAGTAGAATTCTATAGAATTTTAGCATGTTTGCACTGCGCCGACTCCAGGAGTTACTATTCCTCCTCACTTTGTCCTAAACTAACATGCTTGGTCTTTTTAGAAAGCTGAGACTCTGTGCAATGTCACTAAATAGTCAGAATAGCTATCTTATTTACTGTCAAAATAACACATAGACGTAAACTTTTTTTTTTCTTCCACGCACAAAAAAACATATGTAAACAAATGTGAATGTAATCCACTGTTACAGTTATTATCCCTTGGAAACACAACTGAACACTTGCACCAGGTCTTAGGAAGCAATGTGTAAAATTTGGCTTTGTCAGCATGAAGGACACTCTTTCTGCAATGTTTTATGTAGAGAGATGTCCAGGCGTTTTGCTCAGTTCCATTTAGAATCTTCAAGAATAACGCCCACACACGTACGTAGTTTTGTTTACATTTAGACCGGAAATGCTGAAAATGCTAAAGTTGCAAGTTGACACGACCGTAATGAAATGTCTGGTCGCTGGTCTGTAAATTGATTTCAATTCTGACAACCATCGAGTGTTCATGACAAATAAATGCACACACACAAAAGTGTGGTATATGACATATATCTTTATTAGGATGGCTCCGCATCAAAAAGTTTGCTCGTATGCAAGCGTTTGACAAGCTAACCGGATGTCGGATTGAAAAGTGAATGGGCAACAATAAGAGTTGCTGGATTGAAATAGCATAGCATCGACATGTTGAAATGCTTTTGGAAATTGCCGACATATGTGCTGAATCTTTTCCATGTTCACCACAGTCGAGTGTTCCTTATTCCTGAAAGAGGCGCAGCCAGACCAAATTATAGTGTAGCATTCATTGGGTGGCTCATAAATCAAGACGTATTGGTCGTATTTACATACTGGTTAGCATTATGCAACCGGAAATATCTTAGGGACTCATTGCCGGTCGTGAATCTGCCGACAATAAGCAATCAAAACAACAATACGGGATTTGCTACAGATAAACTCCGCAACGCGCTGGCTTTGCCCACGGCGTTTGCTTTGTATGAGGCGTTGTATATACTTGTAAAATGTTTTTTGAATAAAATAGTGTTTATATTTTATTTCTTTGGACTCTTGTGAACATTTTGAGACCCAACAAACAGCGTGAACTCATTGATAAGGGTACACACAATGGCGATGTTGATGAAGCTCAACAAGGGAAAAGGGATATGCCGGAGGTATTTTGACCAGCATCAGACAGGATAATTTAGATAATATAGAAAATACTATATATTGATTCTGTGGATGATTTATTTGTGCAGTTTCGTGAAAAATCAAGCTTTTAAATGAGGTGTAAATATGACAGTTATTTAATTCGAAAACAATATGGTTTTATTTAGCATGATTAAGAGGGAGATGAGTGTGATAGAATCTCAACCCGCCCGCGGGTTTTGACAGTTAACTGGTTAAGACAGGGCGTTCAGTGTCTCTTACCTTCATCGAGAAGTCTCTCTAGGTGGTTGAAAATCCCACAGAAGTTGGGCAAACTACTCATGAGTTTCTTGTCGTTCATGAGTTGCATGAGATAGTCGGGGGTGGGCTTCGGCTTTTCCTTGGTTTCCATTTCCCCCACCATATTCGAACGAAAGACACAAGACAACAAGAAATAATAATAAATACAAAAAACGCTCTGCTGAAATGCGGTGGACAACAAACAAAACAAAAAATCAGCGGTCACACGATTCAAAAGTCGGGCGTCGCTGCTGTCTCCACACGCAGCCTCTCCCTCCCTTCTCCCGATGCTGGTGCAGTCTGCGACGGTATTGCTTTCTCACAAAGCTGCCCCCCACACAGTCATTTGTTGAATGAAGTGTAAAACCGATTCAAATTCCGTGCAGAACGATATTTGGTGGATTCACAAACGCCACAGTAACTCCAAAAACTGCGCGTAGTCCGTCATGCCCTGCGTCGCGCGTCCGCTTAGTTTATTTTGGCTGGTGGATGTGTCCAGTTATCTTTTTTCTTTCTCGTCGCTGGCTCAAACACACCCCATCTGACCGACTACGAGTTCTTTCCAGTTTTCGAAGTGCGCGAGTGGGTGTGAGTCCGATTCGCACTTCGCACAGTGAGCGAGCTCGGTATACGAGTGACTGTGAGTGCCTGTGTGCCTCGGTTGTTTCTCGCGTGCTATGGTAACTCTTGAATGTGCATGGTGTTTCGGAATTCCGCGACAGGGCTCCCGTTAGTATCACATGACCACAGTAGTCTGTGCTGCACTCACACACGAGCATCGGGAGTGGTGGGAGGGAGGGGAGAGGCTCGCGCACAATCACATTTTCTCTCTCTCTCTCTATCTCTCTCTCTATCTCTCTCTCTCGCTCTCTCGCTCTCTCTCTCTCTCGCTCTCTCTCTCTCACACACACACACACACACAGCGACAGACACGCAAACACTTGTTAACAAGTTTA
>NC_085873.1:4348160-4350660 GCF_034702125.1 Engraulis encrasicolus
TGCTTTTATCCAGGGTATTGGTTACTGGCCCTGGAGCAATGTGGGGTTCGGACGGTGCCCTGCTCAAGGGCACTCCAGCCATGGATGAAGGTGCTGGTGAGGGTGGGATTTGAACCTGCAACTCTCTGACCTAAAGGCCGGTGCTCTAACCATTGAGCCATGGCTGCCCCCCATGTTTCACTTCAAAGTAGGTCATAGTAACTCGTCTGTTGTTTTCAAGTGAGCTTATTCACGTGTCGTATCTTTGTAGGCCTATCTTTTAAAGAGACAACAGAGTCACAAAAGAGGTTGCAAGGTTAACGGCTGTCACTTTTCCATACAAGATCCATAAATACACCCTCAACAAACACGCACGCACACACATACGCACTTTATACACACACACACACACACACACACACACACACACACACACACACACACACACACAGTCTTTATACACACACACGCACACACACAACCAGCATGTGCGCGTGTGCGCACACACACACACACACACACACACACACACACACACACACACACACACACACACACACACACACACACCTCCCTCTGTGGCTTGCGCTACACACAACAGCCGCTCATCATAGCATTCCACTGAGGTCGCTTGCTACCTATCCCCATGCAGTCAGGGATGGATTATGACTCCATGGGCCCCTGGGCCAGACAACAAGAAAGGGCCCCCCTTCCATGAAATTATGAGGTTCCAAAAGATTAAGGGGGTTTAACAAAGATGTTCAAGTTCCTTTGTTTTTAGGAGTTTGGAAGTTTCCTCCCCCCAAGAAAATGTGAAAATACGGAAGTTAAAATTGCCATTTTAACACAACATGAGAACTTTACCCATTAAGACATGGCGTTATAAATACTGTCACCAGAATGCCAATGACCAAGTCGTAGTGCATTACTAAAGGCCCTGTGTTATGTCATAGTATTGTAGTACTATAGTAGTTAACTTTTCAATGACTTACAGCGTGCCACTGGAGGTACAGCGTACATATAGTCCGATAAGATGAGTGTTTTTTTGTAGTGCGGAGGCTTGTGCTTCAGGGCCCCCTTTGGCTTGTGGTGCCCTTGGATCTGGGCCTGGTAGGCCTGTGCAGCAATCCCTGCTTGCATGCAGTGTATACTATGTGTTCGGCCATACATTGTTGATCCCCTGCACAAGGCCTATAAATAGGAAGGGTGGTGGCGTCCCATTGTCCAATAACGATAATACTATCCAATTCTACCATATCCTGCCTCCTGTCCTCGTTTGCTCTGCTATGTGGTCTGGGTGTCTCTGCACTGTGTGTGTGTGTGTGCGCGCGTGTGCATTCAAGCGTGCCTGCATGCATGTGTGTGCATCTGTGCATGTGTGTGTGTGTCTGAAATGTCCTCTTATGCACAGCTGACCCCATAGGGTGTAAGTTACGCTGTTTTGTCTATAGGCTTAGTGCATTCCATAGCTAAGGGAGGTAAGACAAAGACAATGTAATTCACACCTTGTGTGCTGTAATTTAATTGAACAGGCATGGCCAGCGACACACAAAAGAAGTGCACTATGTACTAGGTCAGAGGATCTCAACCTTTTTGGAACAAACGCCCCCTTTGACCTTATCATACGCTTGACAATGCCCCCTTTGACCTTATCATACGCTTGACAATGCCCACTTTACCAAATCATGAGCCTGCCAACACCCCCCCCCCCCAGTAGGCCTATTAAAAAAATAAAATAGACTAATGCCCCCCCCATTTGAGTGCCACACCCCAACCCAGTTGTCTCCTTCTCAGCACCCCCCAAGGGTTCGTAGGTATATGTAGCCCATAGTCAACCGCGTCAGTTTTTATTCAAACAAACTGAGAGCTTCCATTTGTCGAGTAATACAGGCCCTCATGTTTCCAACCTCCCCACTCCCGATTGGCTCCCTACCTCAGGCTGGCGCTTTGGGACGACCATCCATGCTGTCTTTCAGATTGGAATGATTGTGCAAAGCATACATGGGATTTCCCAGGCTAGTAAAATGGTATCAGAAACACAAATTATAGACTTGATGAGGGCAACGACCGGTATCTCTCTTTTTGTGTTCCTGTGTGACTATGCTGCCATCCTACACCATGCTGTGCCAGGCAGAAACTCTCTCTCCCTTCCTGGCCAAGGTACCTCCACTCCAGCCAAGAGCCATATGTGACTTTGTGCAGGGTCTATAAATTAGCACGTACTGTATATATGCCGGTAAAATCCCGACCCTAAATCTCTCCCAGTCATTTCTAGGGGAGTAAAGCACAGCCTCCATGATGACACGATTCGGTATCGATTTCTTAAGGCAGCGTTTCAATTGTTTCCGATACTGAAGAATGCCCCATGATACGATACGATTTGATTCAATACGATTTTTTTCAAAGTATTTATCCACTTCAACTATGGAGCTAGGGCATTGGGCAGGGGCCAGTGATTCAATTATTTCCGATACTTGCAAATGATACAATACGACACAAATGCCAAACGATACAATACGAT
>NC_085873.1:4355660-4358160 GCF_034702125.1 Engraulis encrasicolus
AGCAGCAAGATGTGTGTCAGGGCTAACCTTGCACCAAATTGAGATTAAAACCAACTCGTCCCCTTTCAAAATCGTGACATTCTGAAGCAGCGCACCCTTAACAAAAACCTCCAATATATCCGATTGCTGAATTCCATGGATACCCGCTTCGGTTTAGCTTGGGTTTGCTCGGCAATAAAAGCTCGTAGAGACACATGGTTTTCACCTACTAAGAGGGCAGAGTCTCCACTTTCAAACTAGCCGTAACATGTTTCAGTGGCCCTATCACATAATACGCTGTGAGTCTACAAAAAACGTCAAAAAGGGCTTAGAACGCTGGTATACGACATAATTCCGTGAGCACCGCCGGTATTCAATGTGTTAAGTGAACTCAGACCTGTGACTCAGCATTTTCTGCACATATGTGAACGCTCCAAAGTGTACCCAGACCGCTTGGAAGTGAACCGCACTGAGACCTTTATTGACGTGGTCTCAGTACGGTTCGCTTATGAAGTCCTGACAAGTGACTAGGTTTAATCACTTAAGGAGAACTCTAGATGACCTGGCGTGATCAAAAAGATGACTCGCACATCATAAAAGTCTAACATGACCAGAAAGATTATCTGGTTCTTATTGTAATACACTGACAATATGAACAAAAACAGAACTGTGTCCTTTTGCTTTTGGTTCACTTTATGTTCCACTTAAAGATGACTGAGTTTGGTACACTTAAAGAGTACTAGGTGTAAAAATGCCCTTAGACATGCCCTCATGTCAAAGGTGGTAAGCCTACAGAGTGTAAACAGCTGCTAAATGTATGTTTTAATGGCAGTAAGTACCTTGCAAAAGGCATGGTATTCCATGTGTGAATTTCCGATCAACTCACAACAATCATTGCTCACAGTCGACTGCATAACAAGTCAAAATTATTGGCATGCTTTGTGGTCCTCTATGATCTACAGCTGAATGTAGGCATTTGATGTTTTGTTCATCATTAGTTAATGGTTTACTAAGTCTAATATAAGTTTTTATTTTCTTATTATAAAGTGTTAGGAAATGGATCGCACTCAATTTTTTTTTCTTTCTTGTTGTTTTCTTTTTATTTTAACATTGCAGGGACTGACATGACAGACGTTTCGGCTGCACAGAGCCTTCTTCAGTGTCACCAGTGAAGATAACCTTATTATAAAGTGTTACCAAAAATAAAACTTATAAAAAATGTAGACCATAGATGGCTTTCACAGCATTTTGAAAATAAAAATGCTGCAGTATATTACTGTACAGTACACCAAGTGGTGTACGCTGTTATTTGACCCAGGTCCATCTAGGTGCATCCATGTCATGCCACTGTTATAGCAATCCGTCTAGTGTCCGAAATTAGAAGGTCCACACACGCGCACACGTCCACACAAGGCACACATGTCATGGGCAACGGCCGGACAACAAAGCAAGACGGAAATAGACAGGCACGCTTCAAACACACCAGGAGGCGTGGCGCTGACAATCTGTCCTCACATACACACACATAGTACACATACGCGCATGTGCACGCACCGCACATACACACACACACACACACACACACCTATGAACTTTGTTCTTAACCAGCCATGTTGCAGAAATGTCAATCTAAAGATCTGAAGCTCAGAAAAGCCAAAGGTGTCGCTACATTGTGACACTGTGTTTTTTTTAGTAAAAATCAAAAGGCATTCCTCTTGTCGCCCTAGATAGCTCTGAGATAGCTCTTGTGTTAGATTAAAGCATGCTTTTGTCTTTTCAAGTTTTTTTTTAAATATAATGTAGGCCTACATGTAGGCTACAAGAAAGTTAGGGATATAAATGTCTGCTTTCAATGCTAAGCAAATACAGTTGGATTAATTTTATTAGCAATCAGTTGTAAAGGGAATACACTTTATTTAACAGTTAGGCTATATCATTTAGGTACAATGCAACAAAGTGTTTAGTCATTTATAACTGTTTGATGTGTATGTAGGCTAAGGATTAAGTAGGCTACCTAAAATGTTGTTACTAAAATATAACCTATAAGGTGTCTCTTTAAAAATATGATGTCGAAAATAGTTAAGAACATAATAGCGCTGTAAAAGACAAATAAAGCAACACATAAATCAAAGCTTGAGTAATGACAGTCGTGCTAATGGAACAACAGTAACGGATGTTAAATGTCAGTTTCGGGATTGTCGCGTCTTAGCTTATCTGTTTGTACATCTGTTTGTTTTATCTATTTAAGATGTGCACATAACAATGCCGTTGCTGGACCGGCGCTCACATGACAGTGATGTCACTGGCCGTCTATTCAACTGGATGCCAACTTGACTGGCCACAATAAAAGGTCTTATAAAACCTTATAAACCCCCACTCCTGGACATACTACTATTTTTTATAGTGGACTTACTAGGCTGTCATTAATGCTTTATTCTTAAACTCACCCACTGCGCCATTGTCAAAGGAATGTCACGTAATGATATAGTAGATTAGGCACAGGTTAGCTCACGGTAATAAA
>NC_085873.1:4363160-4518160 GCF_034702125.1 Engraulis encrasicolus
TGGTTTCAAACTGGTGTTCTTTCCTCCTGAAGTCAACTATTAATTATTTTGTCTTGGACACATTCAGAGACAAGTTGTTTCCTCTACACCACTCCATGAGGTTGTTTATTTCTTCCCTGTAGGCTGTTTCATCATTGTTTGAGATTAAACCGATAACAGTGGTATCATCTGCAAACTTGATGATGGTGTTGTTGTTGTGTATAGCCACACAGTCATGCGTATATAGAGAGTAGAGGAGAGGGCTCAGAACGCAACCTTGCGGAGCTCCCGTGCTGATGGTCAAGGAGGATGATGTGATGGAGCCCATTCTCACCACCTGTTTCCGTGCTGAGAGGAAGTCTAGTATCCAGCTGCAAAGGCCACTGTGAATTCCTAGACTCCGGAGTTTGTCGTCGAGTATGCTGGGGACAATGGTGTTAAAGGCTGAACTGTAGTCCACAAACAGCATCCTTACATAGGTGTCTTTTTTCTCCAGGTGTGTTAGGGAGGTGTGCAGTGCGCTGGTGATCCTTGTTCTTTACAAAACACCTCGGGAGTATCATCCTACTAATTATTTCATTGCTATTTGTGCAATGCAGTACACAGATGAAAAGCGTTTCGTTTCGTTAGGTTACGCTCCTGGTCATTTATCCCAGTCACTCAAATGCTCTTATTACAAAGTCCTGTGTTTCATTATGAGACTGCATGTGGGGGAAATAAAAGACAGTGGCTTAAACAGATAATTTGTGCGGCTCCTCTTATCTTAGTGGTGGAATAATTGCTTTCTCCGCTGCGTGGTGGCAGAGGCGTGCTGTTGCCACGAAGTGAATCCACCTTGGGGTCATGGAGGGTCGTTTTAATCAGTGGTCTTAGCCACGTCATCGGCTGTAGGGGGGCCTGCAGCCATCTTTGATTCATCTTCTCATCTACTTTGGAGGAACTGGAGGAAAGTTCAATGAAATAAGGGAAGAAAGTAAAGGTAGACCTTACTTGACTAGAAAGGAACAAAACAGAACCGAATAGAACCGAATGGAATAGAATAGAATAGAATAGAATAGAATAGAATAGAATATAGAATAGTTAACATTGTGCAAAAGTTAACATTAAAATGCTGTGTAGAATTCTGAGAAGTGGTCTGCTGACTTTCGGGCCACTCCAGCATGCAGAAGATATAGTCTACTCTACATACACTATAGTTTTTGCTTACATTTGTGTCCATCAATAGCATCACTGTGTAGTAACCATTAGCAACTACATCTCATTTACATATGGGGACTGCAACAACTCGTTTACATATGGCTAATTACGTCAATAGGATTATAATTTGTTGGAAAAAAAACAATCCAGAGTTTAATTAGAGGGCCTTTATGTTTTATACTCCAACTGAACTTAGACACACTGTCCACCGAAGTTAGCTATAGTAAGCCCGTCTCAATCACCATATATGTATACAGTATATGACTGTTCATTTATGTCACCACAAGCAAGTGATGTCTGACAGTACTAGAACAAATATATATATTTTTATAATTCATTGTAATGACTATTGTCCGGTCTTGAAGAAACAGCTCAACTTCAATAAGATGGCCTTTGTTTTGTGCATACATCTTAAGCAGAACTCGTATTTGTCCATCAGCTCCATGTCTCTCTATAGGCCCATTTCAATCTCAATTCATGACCGCTCATTTACACATCACCATAGGCAAGTGACGTCAATAGATGAAATATTTCTATGTTGAAGACAATAGACCACTCAAACGTTCATATTCATATTCATAACTGCTAATTTACACACTGCTCCTTTACCCAAGTGGCGTCAATCACTACTCATTTATGCACAACCATAAGCAAGTCAAGTAATAAATATTTATGAATTACTACAAGATATGTACGCATGTATTGCAATGACTGTTTGCCCAAGTTGGAGAAACAATTCAAACTTCAATAAGCCGGATGTCTGCACTATTCAAAACTGTGCCTTTACCATGAGCAAGTCGAGTGACGTCAAAAGAATAATACATATTTTCTGTAATGTAATGCAATGACACAATGTTGCTGTATATTGGAGAAGCAATTCAAACATCAATAAGCACAATTCCACCACTGTTCATAACTTCTAATTCAGACACTGTTCATTTACATAAATAAGACAATAATTTTTTTCTATGTGTTTATTATAATGACGTGACGTTAGCACGTAGCACAGCTGCGTGGGCTAAGCGTACAAGCACAACGTGGCGCCTTAGTAAACCACTTGATGATTTTAATCTGTACACACATTGCACGGTCGACAACAACGACCTCTTTCTCGTTTGGGGTCAGGAGGGCGAGCGCGGGGTCGAGCCTGGGGGAACAGTTCGCCACTTGGAACGAGAAGCAATTACCATAACCCATTGGTCATCTCCATTTGCAAACACGCATGCCTGACGTGCCTCTTTGGCATTTGGCCACGCAAGATGGTGTCCATGGTGGAGACACAGTCCAGTCAGATGCTCTAGTTTTGTTTTCACCCCTCACCCCCCCCATCTATTCATACACACATACAAACACACACACACACACACACACACACACACACACACACACACACACACACA
Organism: Engraulis encrasicolus; assembly: GCF_034702125.1. Taxonomy (NCBI): domain Eukaryota; kingdom Metazoa; phylum Chordata; class Actinopteri; order Clupeiformes; family Engraulidae; genus Engraulis; species Engraulis encrasicolus. The sequence continues at coordinate 4,365,737 of NC_085873.1, forward strand.
CACACACACACACACACACACACACACACACACACACACACACACACACACACACACACACATGCACACAGACACACACATGCACATGTAGTATGCACATGTGCACACACACACACGCACACACACACACACACACACACACACACACACACACACACACACACACACACACACACACACACACACACGTGCGAGCACGCATGCACACAGACACACACATCTAGTATGCACATGTGCACACACACACACACACACACATACACACACGCACGCACACACACACACACACACAGACACGTGCGAGCACGCATGCACACAGACACTCACATGTAGTATGCACATGTGCACACACAGACACATAAACGCACAAACACACGCACGCACACACACACACACACACACACACACACACACACACACACACACACACACACACACACACACACACACACACACACACACACACACACACACACACACACACACACACACACACTTGTTTTACTGACCAATACCATTGACTGGCTCTAGTGACCAACTGACTGACTGCTTAACTGGCATGGTCTTTGTCAGTGGTGGCCCTTTACGCACCACCTCCCACCCTCTTGCCCTGCACACAGTCCCCCCCCCCAACCAACCCACCATCCCAGCTGGGCCGATTTCAACTGAGTAGCCCTTTTGTGGGACGCCAAGACAAATATGCATCATGAAGAGAAAGATAAGCAGAATTATTTATTCATCCTCTGTACATACCATCACCACCGGCACTGGAACCAATGACTGTCAATGCCAGCCCTCCTATCCCATCCCTAACCCTCCAACACCCCAACCCCCCCCATCCCCCCCCCCCCCCCCCCCCCCCACCACCAGACACCACGCCCTCCTATAGCCCAACTGCGGCTGGCTGGCTGCCTAACGGCTGCTGTGGCCAGCATTGCCTAGGGCCAGGATAAAACTCTTGTTAGAGCCCCTCCCCACCCAACACATACAATGTAACTGAGCACCCATTTCTGCCCCCCCTCTCCTTTCTGGGCTCAGGACGACCGGCCCCTTGGCCCTCTCCTGTTGGCTTCCCCGGCTGGCTGCTTGCAGGCGGCTGTGGTCACCGCCCCATCTCCCAGTGGACACAATCGGCCCAAGTGTCCATTGAGCGCGTGGGCACAACAACGGTTGTCTTATGCGGTCGGTGTAAGTGGGCGAGGCACACGAGGAGAGGGAGAAGATGGAGAGATGGATGGTGGAGGGATGGTGGAGGGATGGTGGCGTGGAGTGGGGGGTAGATGAAGAATAAATGGAGGTGAAGGAGGGGCTGATGATTGTATGTGGAAATGTTGTGTGTGTGTGTGTGTGTGTGTGTGTGTGTGTGTGTGTGTGTGTGTGTGTGTGTGTGTGTGTGTGTGTGTGTGTGTGTGTGTGTGTGTGTGTGTGTGTGTGTGTGCGAGTGTGTGCATACGTGTATGTATGTGTATGTGTGTGTGTGTGTGTGTGTGTGCTTGTGCGTGTATATGTGTGTGTGTTTACAAACTCAATGTCTTGTCCCAGCTGAGTCAATTGTATACCAATGTTTTTTTTCCGCAACATGTGTTTTGCCTACCTTTATGTTGACTTATTTTGATCCAAAAATCTCTCCAGAGTATAATCTGGAGGCCTGCGTGTATGTGTAGCAGTGTAACAATCGGCCCAAGTGTTCATTGGGCTTGTGGGAACAACAACGGATGTCTTGTGCGATCGGCGTAAAAGGGCAGGGGACATGAGGAGACGGAGAAGATGGGGAGATGGGTGGTGGATGGATGGCAGAAAGGTGGTGGGGGGATGCTGTAGGGATGCTGACTTTCGGATGGTTTTCGATGTCTGCATATCTGCACTAACCTGATTCTGACCAGATGAATGGGTTTCCGCCTTCCTCCCTGAACATTCATTTGGAGCTACACCATATACAGTCACATGAAATGTTTGTACACATTTCTGTCAAAATATCTGTCATAAAACATGGTCTGATCTTCCCGGAAATCACAAGAAGGAACAAACAGAGTGTGCTTTAACTAATTCCACCCAAACATTTGCATGTTATCATATTTTATAAGCCGTAAGATATAAACATGCACAGGACAGCAAGACATAAGTAAGTACACCCTTGCATTCGATAGGTTTTAACCCTCCGTTAGTCGCAATAACCTTTCCTGAAGTTTCCTGAAGTTGCGGATCATATTAACAAAACAATCTGGATGTATCTTGTCTCCCTCTTCTTTACCTCCATCTCCCTCCAACAATTGCATGTTTACTTATTTCAAGACATTAACTCTCCATGTGCTTACAAAATCCTCCGCCAACAGCACTATGTGCTTTCATCCTGAAGTACACTCCCTTTCTACTTTTCCATGAGAACAATAACACATCAAGTAAATTCATCAAGTAAAGATGTATGATATATGATCTTTGGTTACTGGTACTGATAGTAGTGTTGCAGGAGATGGGTGGCAGAAGAGCTGGGGCTGTACGTAACGCATGGCACTAGTGTCTGTCTCCAGCAGCTGGTACGGTATGGCGGGCATCAGTGTTGGCCGAGGGGGTGGATTGTGTGGTGTGTGTGTGTGTGCGTGCGTGCGTGCGTGCGTGCATGCGTGCGTGCGTGTGTGCATGCGTGCGTGCGTGTGTGTGTGTGCGTGCGTGCGTGCGTGTGTGTGTGCGTGCGTGCGTGCGTGTGTGTGTTGGATGGTAGAAGGGTAGAAGGGCTAGTGGCCATTGTTCTTCCAGGCCGAGCGAACAAACAACGGGCCGTCCGTCCCCATGCAGCAGCTCTGAAAGGACAGCAGTGTTCAGTGCCTCTCCCTCCCTCCATCACTCACCCAGTCACCCAGTGACGGACGGACAGGGGACGTAGGGGCATGTCACGCGCTGCACTGCACTGGGGTGGGCAGCAGAACAGGGGTGCAACTTGGGTAGTTGCTGAAGGGAGATTACATTGCATTGGGAGAGTAGTGCACAGGACAGCACAGCACAACAGGAAAGCACCACAGCATATCACAACAGCGAAGTGCAGCACAGCACAACACAGCACAGCACAGCACAGCACAGCACAGCACAGCACAGCACAGCACAGCACAGCACAGCACAGCACAGCACAGCACAGCACAGCACAGCACAGCACAGCACAGCACAGCACAACACAGCACAACAAAGTAGAGTGGAACACAGCACAACACTCCACAACACAACACAACACAGCACAGTACAGCACAGCACAACACAGCACAGCACAGCACAGCACAGCACAGCACAGCACAGCACAGCACAGCACAGCACAGCACAACAAAGTAGAGTGGAACACAGCACAACACTCCACAACACAACACAACACAGTACAACACAGCACTGTACTGCACAGCAAAGCACAGCACAGCAAAGCACCACACAACACAACACAACACAACACAACACAACACAACACAACACAACACAGCACAGCACAGCACAGCACAGCACAGCACAGCACAGCACAGCACAGCACAGCACAACACAACAAAGTAGAGTACGTAGAACACAATACAACACAATACAACACAACACAATACAACACAACACAGCACAGCACAGCACAGCACAGCACAGCACAGCACAGCACAGCACAGCACAGCACAGCACAGCACAGCACAGCACAGCACAGCACAGCACAGCACAGCACAGCTGTTCAACACAGCACAGCACAGCACAACACAGCACAGCAAAGTAGGGAAGAATAACACAACAAAGCACAATGCAGCACAGCACAGCACAGCACCAATGGGCATTCTCTGAACAGGAAAAGTTATCAGTGTTAGGTGTGTGTGCGTGTCCGTGTCCGTGTCCGTGTGTCCGTGTGTGTGTGTGTGTGTGTGTGTGTGTGTGTGTGTGTGTGTGTGTGTGTGTGCACGCGCATCCGTGTGCATGTGCATGTGTGTGTGTGTGCGCGTGCATGTGTGTGTGGACGCCACTCACAAGGACAACCTTGGTAGAACAATGGACTTTGTCAGTATCGCCAATGGTTTCCCTGTGAACGCATGTGTGTCTGTGAGAAAAAGTGTCAGTATGCGTATGTGCGTGTGTGTGTGCATGCGCGTCTGCATGCGCGCGCACGCGTGTGTGTGTGTGTCATTTATTGATTGCTTATTTAGAGAAAATGTATGGATGTGCCTTTTGACAGTTAGCCCTTTTCTTCCTCTCAATGACTTCAGTTTAAGGAATCGATACGGGACAATAGAAGACCTGCTCCTGGGTTGTCAGTCACTAGTTGCCACAGTGTGTGTGTGTGTGTGTGTGTGTGTGTGTGTGTGTGTGTGTGTGTGTGTGTGTGTGTGTGTGTGTGTGTGTGTGTGTGTGTGTGTGTGTGTGTGTGTGTGTGTCTGTGTGTCTGTGTGTCTGTGTGTGTGTGTTTGTGTGTGAGAGAGTGTGTGTGTGTGTGTGTGTGTGTGTGTGTGTGTGTGTGTGTGTGTGTGTGTGTGTGTGTGTGTGTGTGTGTGTGTGTGTGTGTGTGTGTGTGTGTGTGTGTGTGTGTGTGTGTGTGTGTGTGCGGCACGCACGTGTGTGTGTGTGTGCGTTTGTGTTCCTGTTTGTCCGTGTGGGTGGGTGTTCCTTCTTGCGTGTGCATGTGTGTTTGTGTGTGTGTGCATGTGTTGTGTATATTTGTGCTTGTGTGTCTCTATCTGTGTGTGTATTTGGCGTTCCACTGACTCCCACACATGAACAATCAAATAAGTCTTTCTCCGTCTCCCTTTGTCTCTGGTTGAATCAATGCACTGTATGTTCACAGGGCCCATTACTACTGTATTCACAGGGCCTGCAACTGGAAGGCAATGTCATCAACTCTATGTACTAATCTACATACACTCTGAAGTGTCAATGCAACACTTAGAGCATTGACTTTTAACACTGATAGTGTTGATGTTGCTCTCTAAGTGTTGTTACATATCAACATTTAGTGTGTACATGTAAATGGATGGCAACTTGCAAAGTTTGGTGTTGAATGTTAGTAAACCTCCCGAGGCCTCATGCAGTATCGATATAACGCTGAGCTATCAGTCTAGACCAGTGTTTCTCAACAGGGGTGCCGGGGCACCCTGGGGTGCCGTGGGCCCCCTTCAGGGATGCCGCGGAAACGTGGCTGATAAATAAAATGATGTAACATAATACATATTTGTCTAAATTCATAAGTTAATGCTAGTCAGTGGAATCTTTCATCTGCCATTTACGCACAATAAAGCATAGGTCGCCCCTGTCAGCTGCAACTTTGAACGTAGGTCATGTGACGTTTCCAAATGTTTTACTTTTCTAAGCTTGTGTAGTATCGGATGCGATGCCATGTTACGGCTTGTTGGTTTGGGGTGCCTTGAAAATTTTCATGAATTGAAAGGGTGCCTCGCCTAAAAAAAGGTTGAGAAACACTGGTCTAGACCTTTAGATCAGCGGTATCATGCTGTGCCTGCCTCCCATGTCTGAACTGGAGAGTTGACTGGTATGTGGCAGATTCGAGCCCCGAATGGCGCACTAGTGTAGATCACCTCACTTAAATACAGTGCTACTTTGGATGATACCTTTACTTCATCACATTATTATTACTTCTTCTTGTTACACTGTACAACCGGGAAGTTGGTTGCTGACGAGATTCACGTAGATTCAAATACTTGTAGGTATCAGCTGTTTCCTAGAGACTACTACATAACAAGCAAAGAGAAGTAGAAATGAGTTTTACCTTTATCGGACTTTGTATTCTCTACTCACTTCCTGGGCCTACTTGTAAAGTGGAACTATGTCAATTGTGATCTATGTGTCAAAGGCTCCATGAGCCGCAATTGTTGTGTAAGAAATCGAACACTAAGAGGTCAGGGGACATGAGGAGACGGAGAAGATGGGGAGATGGGTGGTGGAGGGATGGCAGAAAGGTGCTGGGGATATGGTGAGGGGATAGTAACCTGACTTTTGAATGTTTTTTGTATGTTTTGGGGGCTTTTGGGCCTTTATTGTGACATGACAGTGTGAGAGGAGACAGGAAATGAGCAGGAGAGACATACATATGAGTTGGGAAATTACCCTGGCCGGATTCGGTCCCTATGGGCTTGCAAGCCCAAATGTGGGGGGCTATATACTATGCAAAGATGAAGTAGAAATGAATTTTACCTTTATCAGACATTGTATTTTCTACTCACTTCCTGCACCTACATGTAAAGTGGAACTAAGCCAATGGTCATCAATGTGTCAAAGGCTCCATGAGCCACACTTGTTGTGTTGTAAAAAATTGAACGCTAAGGTCAATGGGATGAGCCTAACTTTCACTTCCTGGGTTCTGGGTGCCACTAGTGGTGTTGAGGGGAGTCGGCCCAGAGTGCAGGTGGTGAGACACAGACACAACAAGGCACCCTGCTGACTGCTCTGGCTGTGCCTCTGTGTGTGTGTGTGTGTGTGTGTGTGTGTGTGTGTGTGTGTGTGTGTGTGTGTGTGTGTGTGTGTGTGTGTGTGTGTGTGTGTGTGTGTGTGTGTGTGTGTGTGTGTGTGTGTGTGTGTGTGTGTGTGTGTGTGTGTGTGTGTGTGTGTGTGTGTGTGTGTGTGTGTGTTCAGAGTGTAGGGATCAATATTTCCCATTACAGCCTCCCACCGTTCATTCAAGGCCTTGTGATTTTTTTGGAATATTTTTTTCCCTCACATACCGTACACTCACGTGTGTGTGTGTGTGTGTGTGTGTGTGTGTGTGTGTGTGTGTGTGTGTGTGTGTGTGTGTGTGTGTGTGTGTGTCTATGTGTGTGTGTGTATGTCTGTGTGTGTGTGTGTGTGTGTGTGTGTGTGTGTGTGTGTGTGTGTGTGTGTGTGTGTTTGTATGTGCGCACGTGTGTGCGTGTGTGTGTGTGTGTGTGTGTGTGTGTGTGTGTGTGTGTGGGTGTGTGTGTGTGTGTGTGTGTGTGGCCGTTTAGAGGGAAAGTGTGGAAAATTGATTCCCAGATAAATATGTTGGTTGTGCTGCTGCAAGATTGTCCTTCAGATACAGAGTGCAGCCAAGCAGAAATAACTTGCCATTGAGCGAAAGCCATCACGCACACACGCACACACACACACACACACACACACACACACACACACACACACACACACACACACACACACACACACACACACACACACACACACACACACACACACACACACACACACACACACACACACACGACACACACACACGTGTGGCATACACACATTTTGGCATGTTGCACTTTGATGAAAGACAACATGTCTGAAACGTGCTCAATAAGATTATGTGACTCACTCACATTACGGGAGCGTGTAGCAGTGTGATGACCTTTATTCATTCTTTTTTTGGTTGAGCACCTGGACAGATGTAATATCATTCCCTGTTCTTTTGGACAAAATAATCTGATGAATGAATGAATGAATGAATGAATGAATGAATGAATGAATGAATGAATGAATGAATGAATGAATGAATGAAGCAGTGAGTTATTGAATTCTGAATGAATGAAACAATGAATGTAAAGAAATTGTTTCAATTAATGATCAGCACTGCACCAAGTGCTTCTGCATTCTCTGAGTTGTAAAAGACATCACTGTATGCAGCAGCTGTGGGCAGCCACTGAGCAGGGTCCTTGTATACTGTGGGTGACGTCACCCGCAACAAAAGCCCTAAGCTTATACTGGCACCAGATGGAAGTGCAGTTTGGACATGGGACCAGCGGTCTACGTAAAGAATTTAGCCATTTGTTGGGGTAACGTGGCACAGTGGGCTAAAGGATCATGCCACACTGTTTGACACAGCTCCTTTTATAGATGCATGTCTATAAGAGGGCGTCGGTCCATCTATCTGTCTGTCTGTCTGTCTGTCCGTCCGTCCGTCCCTCTGAAACACATTCTTTATATTGGTCAAAACACGATCTTCGCCGCCATTTTTCATGTCACTCTCTTCATATTTGTACATTTGGATGCATCTTTGTCCGCCTGTCGCACTTGTTTGTAGCTTAAGCTGCTTTTGCAGAATCTTCACACAAATACAACAATGTCACAACAAATTAGCAAAACTGTTTATATACATGCATATTGCAAAACCCAACACGGCTTGCATAATTCTTCACACGGTCGTAAAAAATAAAACGTTCTTGTCTCAAATCATTCACCCACCCATATAATTAGCATGCCTTGCTACAACTAGATAAGGACAACACAGCCACAATTTCTCTCAAAAGTCAAACCAAAAACCTCAGGCCACATATGCAAACAAACACACACACACACACACACACACACACACACACACACACACACACACACACACACACACACACACACACACACACACACACACACACACACACACACACAGACACACCTGCTTCCCTTATTCACTTCCCCCAAACCTCCTCTCCCTCACACAATTTACCTTTTTGCTTTTCCTCCCCCTCTCCCTTCTATCACTCAGTCTCTATTGTCTTTCACACATTTTACACAATTTCATGACTTTCTTTCTCTCTGTTCTCTGGTCTTTTATTTATCTCACTCTTTCGTTCACTCCCCCTCCTTCAAACAATTTACCTTTCCACCTGCTCCTCCCTTCCTCCCCCTCGTCTGTGCTCTCACTCTTCATCCCACTCTTTATATCTTATTCTCCTCTTTTCTTTCTGTCACTCATTCCCTTGGTCTCTACTGCCCTCCATCCACCCTCCATCCATGATATACACCACCTTCTCTCCCCCTGCTCTCCTTCTTTCTCTTTCTCTGTCTCATTTTCTCTCTATCTCCCTCTCTCTCTCTCTCTCTCTCTACCTCTCTCCCTCAGTCTCCTCCCTCCTTCATATAATTTCCCTTTCTGCCTGACTGATCTCCATCCCTCATTCTCTTCCCTCTCTCCCTCTCTTTACCTCTCCCCCCTCTCTCTACCCGTCCCCCTCTCTCGTCCATCCCTCTTTCTCTTTGTCTGTCTCTGCTCCCTTCATCCGTTTAGCGCAAATAGAAATTGTTTTCTTGGCAACAGCGTCGGTGTGGGAGGGAGAGAAGGCTGGTAAAATGGCACCCATGGCCTGTCACCAGGATTGATGGATGGGGCTTGGAGCACGCCACGAAGGTGTGTGTGTGTATGGTAAGTGTGTGTGTGCAGGTGTGTGCGTGTGTGTAGATGTGTTTGTGTTTGTGTGCGTGTGCATGCGTGTGTGCGGGCATGCTTGCGTGCGTGCGTGTGTGTGCGTGCCTGTGTGTGTGTGTAAGCATGTGTGTGTGTGTGTGTGTGTGTGTGTGTGTGTGTGTGTGTGTGTGTGTGTGTGTGTGTGTGTGTGTGTGTGCAGGTTAGCGCAAGTGTGTTTGTGTTTGTGTGTGTGTGTGTGTGTGTGTACGCACACGCGCGTGTGTGTGTGTGTGTGTGTGTGTGTATTAATGTGTGTGTGTGTATGTGTGCGCGCGTGTGTGTGTGTGTGTGCGCGTGCGTGTGTGAGTGCATATGTGTAAGGTGAGCGTATAGGTGGAGCTATAATCTTACCACCTACTATCCCTAGATAGACATTTACACAGTCCCCAAGATAAACCTCCAAATTGCTTCTGTCACGTCCACAATTTGTGCATTTGTGCTTATTTGTTTGTTTTGTATGTGGGGGTATATCCACTGTTGTGATCGTGTGTGTGTGTGTCTCTCTCTCTCTGTGTGTGTGTGTGTGTGTGTGTGTGTGTGTGTGTGTGTGTGTGTGTGTGTGTGTGTGTGTGTGTGTGTGTGTGTGTGAGAGAGACAGAGAGAGACAGAGAGAGAGAGAGAGAGAGAGAGAGAGAGAGGGAGAGAGAGAGAAACGAATATAAACTGACAGATGGAGGAAATGCAGAAATAGATAGAGCGACAGATTGAAATAGAGACAAGAGTAAATAGAAAGAATATTTGTTTTCCCTGCATCACTATCAGGTAATTCATGCAGGGCTATGGATGAGAGCCCCCCCCTAGGCTACCCTATCTTATCACCGATTGGTCAACTAAACTGCATGAGGATATTCACCCTCTGTTGGCAAAAAAGCCTGTTCAGTTCTTATTAAATGTAGGTTGCTGTATTCATTTGTCGAGTCAATTTGAATGTGTAACTGCTGTGGTTATTGTGTGAAATTGAATGAGAGAAATGGGAATAAAACCTGTAGCCCCGTAGACTGCAGCTGGGATCGCCGGTGACCCATTCACTTGCTGAAAATGCTTAACTACATCATAGCAACATTGAACCATAGTGCTGCGCTAAGGGGTTAATGCACACCGTACCTCCAGTGGCACACTGTAATAGTCATTGAAAAGCTAACTACCATACTACACAACTATAACATAACACAGAGCCTTTAGTAATGCACTATGACTTTGTCATTGCCATTCTGGTAACAGCTATTTTATTTCGCCATGTCTTAACGGGTTAAGAGAACAGTCCAAACTTTTTTGTTTTTCACATATTTTCAGTATTTCCTCCAAGTATTATTCATGAATGTGCAATCTTTTCAGTGTTTTCAGTATTTAGATTTATTGGCATCAGAGTTATCAGAAAGCATAGTTTAGCATATCTAAATCGGTGCTGACATACTCGCTGCAAAAGAGAAATGTTGGCATCGGCTAACTAGTGCTGGATTTCTTAATACAAGGCACGAATGGAGTTGAGGCATGTGCCAAGAGTTAGTCCTTAGCATCATGTTTTAACACTATTTAAGCCATTTTACACCGGATTTCCCCTTTCAGAGCGGTCACTACTTTTTCCATTTGCCATTGGCAGGAATCAAGATATAGGAGATTATACGTAATAAACATCGTAAAGATGTCATTAACACGTATATATGGATATGGATATGGATTTTTGAAAATGCTTTTGCTTTGGCCTCTCGTTTACACAACACATAACCTTGGTCCTCAGCCCTCAGCCATGGGGGCCGGGCCGGGCTGGGCCAGTAAAGGGGGCTCGTATTAATGACCACACCACACTGTTGTCAGGGCCATAAAGGAGATTTAAAAGCGGCTGGAAGTGGAGTGGGGTTTTGGTGGAGGTATTAAAAAGAGGAGTGTTTGGGATCGCTTGATGAAACCGCGGCTTAATTTACTCTGACAGGCAAATGGCACCGGGGGAGGAAAAGCAGACAGGAAGAGGAGGTGGAGGAGGAATAGAGTATAAAGGAAGAGAAATCGAAAGAAAGACAGAAAGAAAGAAAGTAAGAAAGAAAGAAAAAAAGAAAGAAAGACAGACAGAAAGAAAGACAGAAAAAACAGAGCAAGACAGACAGACACAGAGACGGTACGATGAAGACAGACGAGATACGTGGATAGACAACGGATGAGAGAGAGAGAGAGAGAGAGAGAGAGAGAGAGAGAGAGAGAGAGAGAGAGAGAGAGAGAGGGGGAGAGAGAGAGAGAGAGAGACAGAGAGAGACGTTGTACACAACTGAAGAGTGTTATCATGTATGGGGTGACCCAAATAGACCTGTCCAACTCTGAAACAAGAGGGGCCCAAACTCAGGCCAGATGAAGAGCAGGAGACAGTAGGGCAGGTGGAAGAAACCCCACCCCCTCCAACTGCAGCCCTCTTAGAGAGAGAGACAGACAGACAGACAGACAGACAGACAGACAGACAGACAGACAGACAGACAGACAGACACACACACACACACACACACACACACACACACACACACACACACACACACACACACACACACACACACACACACACACACACACACACACACACACACACACACACACACACAGACATGATTCCATGAGAGACATAAAGACAGACAAGGTTTCATTCAACATAATCTTCAACTTCACCCAAGTTGAAGAGATAAAAGAATAATAATAACAACATGCAGTACAGACTCCTGAATTCCTGAATTTCCCCCTGGGGATCAATAAAGTTACTCTACTCTACTCTACTAGACCCCACACGTATACATGAACATATTCACACGTGGCTTAAGTTGGTGTTGCTGCATTGCCTCTCGCTACAGTCACTGCCATAAGCTGAAAAGCCACCTGTGGTGATGTACAGAACACACCAAATCACATGATGGGGTCCCCTGCTGCGGACACACACACACACACACACACACACACACACACACACACACACACACACACACACACACACACACACACACACACACACACACACACACGCACACGCGCGCACACACACACACACACACACACACACACACACACACACACACTTGTAATAAGCCCTTTCCCCTGTCTCCAGTGTTCCAAGTTCTGTCCTATGCTATGTCACACTCTTACGGTAGTTCCTTTCTCTTCTCCTCCTCTCTCTCTTAAGCTCTCTTTCCTCTGAGCACTCTCTCCAACTCTCTCTTTGTTTTTCACTTCCTTTCTATGTCACTCTCTCTCGTTCTCTCTCATTCTCTCTCTCTCTCTCTCTCTCTCTCTCTCTCTCTCTCTCTCTCTCTCTCTCTCTCTCTGCTGCATTGGTTTCCTGGTCACGTCGGATGAGAGCACTCCTAAGTGCTGGCCAGGCGGTGCCAGCCAATACATGATCTAGACTCTAGATGTGTCAGACTCTAGAGACATGGCACCCTGCACTCCTCAGACTGGACAGATATGACCAATAAGTAATACTCATAATTACATTACATTTAGCTGATGCTTTTATCCAGGTCCTGGATGCCCTTGATGGCAGAACACCGTCCTCAGTTGAGACATTTTCACAAATGCAAAAGTTCAATTTCCTAAAATCTTCCACAATTTTCTTAAAAAAGAGCCCCACACTCTTATATACTTTCACGTTCACATGTGAATAAGTGGTTCTATTGAGGATCAAATTGTCAAAAAATGCTCATTGAATACTTGGAAGGGGCTTCTTCTGGTGTACTTGTCAGCTATGTCTGCTGAAGGGAGGGGACTCCTTGCCATGCAGTCCCGCTCAGGGGTTCCCAACCTATTCCAACTTGAGGACCAACTTGGAATGTTCACAACTCTTCAGGGCCCACCTCTGAAGAGTTATAACAATATAACAATATAACTCAAATAACTAGTCAACAGTGACACACACACAAACACAACCATTATTTTGATTTTTAGAAAATGATTTGAAGGCTCACTTATAATACTTTCAAGGCCCACCAGTGGGCCCTGGTCCACAGTTTGAGAATAACTGCCCTAGCTGCCTGGCACGGTACACCTATTCAAAGCCAATGCATTTTCCAGACAGGGACCGGGCAGAGACATGAAAAGAATTTGGAGAGTTTCTCTCTCAGCTAAGCTATACACATAGTTCGGCACACAAATAAAAGGTGAGGAGTTGGAACACTTTGCCTCTACTGAAGCCATTCAATAGACCTATACGTACATATGAAGCAGTTTACCGCTTTTGCCCACAGCCTAGTAGGCTAACTTCAAAATTTTGCATAAAATAATTAAGTAGCCTATGTTGTTCATGTAATTGGACCATGCATCTTTTCTTGTGCATACAGAGCCCCTGTGTTCCTTTGATACTGCCTCACCAAAATCAGCTGCCAGTAATAGGCTGCTTCCTTAACCCTGACCCTACCCACTGACCCCGGAGTGGTTTGTAGTGCAGCTCGATGGGTAGAACTAGGTTATATATACAGGACACTAGACAAACCCCCCCCCCCCCCCCCCCCCCCCCTAGATATTCCAAAACATTGCTTAAATCAACTGGAGTTGAGCTAATGAGCACACTTAAAGCAGCAGGGCAACTTACTTTTTTACGTTTAACTGGCTGCAATGTTTTACAGTGTGTGCTTTCCTGGTTCTCTTGTAGCGTGAAAGAGCATCTCAGCTGTGTCCCTCCTGCCCTTGTCCTCCTGTGGGCCAATGTTCTCCTCCTCCTCCCTTCAATGCCCCCCTCCTCCTCCTTTTCCCCCACCGCCTCCACCTCCTCTCTATGGCACTCCCCCTCCAATGTCCTCCACCTTCTAGTGGTCCATCTACAAACGTATGTTGTGCTCCTCCTGCTTTCCTCCGGTTAGGCCTGCAGCCAATGTTCTCCTCAGGGCTGCTGACAGGGGACTGGACCTGAGGCAACGTCATCTTAAAGGGCCCTGCATCTGCCTTGATTACAATGTATTGGGGAGCCAATTCTGCCCCTGTCCCTTCTCCCTGGGTTCGGGACAACCGACCCGTTTGCCCCCTACACTCTTTGTCAGCATCCCTGATCCCCCTCTTCCTCCTTCTCCTCCTGGTTTCCATAGGGCAGGACTGACTGGCTGTCTGTGAGCCCTTGACAAAACAATCCTCCATCTTGGCTCCAACTCCAGCATACCTCCTCCTCCTTTCACCGCTCACCCCACTGCTACTGAAGAACCTTTTTTATATTCAAAATATTTATTTATTTGAAATTGGTGTTCTTTTGAAACTGTGCTTCTCAGTTAAAATCAGCAAAATTTTGTTTTAATTTGGTAAGGGAATAAAATCTGAGAACATTAACCCACTTTAACCCTATGAGACCTGAACCATGAAAGCATTGACAGAAATATCTAATTTCTTGGAATTTGCCTCAGTGTTGGTCCATCATAAGAAATGTAAAAAAAATAAAAATAAAATTCCAAATTTTGTTAAGGTCTTTGAGATATGAAATGCAACATATATGCTGCATCAGGCTTTAAATATTTGACTAGGCCAATTTCATGACCATTGAATTACTTTTAATGCATTTACAACTTTTTTTTTATTTAAAAAAGTTGTCAGACAATTTAATTTGAGGATTATCTTTAAATATTTAGTGAGATCCTGCCCTTTTTTTTAGCCTGTCCTTGTTTTAGAAGGACCATATTTTACATTTCCCACAGCCTGGTTGGGTAATTTTTTTAAAATGTATGTAAAACATAGCTAATCGAATGCTTAACAACCTATTTATGAGTGTAATATAGATCATTATTCATTTTTGATGTGGAAGTTGAATATATGGGTCCATTACCACAATTGGACCATTTCTCCATTCACTTCAATGCAATTTTTATGAGATCATAATTTCAACATTTTGCATTACATTTTCAAAATTGCAAGTAAAACCTGTTTCTTAAGGTAATATCTTTGTCTTGAAGTAAAACAACTTGTGTGTTTTGTTAAATGATCGTCGTGGTATGCTTTGTAAGTTTCCCTATTGCAAAATACACTTATGGCTAATTTCCTGCCAACACCGGATGGTGCTTATTTGTTTCATCAGTTTTAGCACGATCTCTCTGCAACACGGTGTAAAAATATCAACTCTTCCTTGATTAATTGCACAAAGTAAGTGTTCAAACTAAAGTATATAGACTTATATTTCGGAAATTTGTACCCAAACCCTTTGCAATTTGACGATATTTCTGCTCCGGTCAAGGAAACCGCTCCTACCCCTGTGCCGCCATTCGGCGATTTCCGTGTATTGCAGGAAAGGCACGCAACATGTTTTTGAGATCAATTTATTTTTGTGTCAGCGGGGAGAGGGCTTTGAATTTGATGCAACAAATGTGTTGCAATCGGCGCGATAGGGTTAAATTGTATCAGAAAATAACATAAATATGAAATGCCCTCACCACCAGGGCTGTAGTGTGGAACTGGTCCCAGGACACCGTGAATTGTTGACAGCTCATTCATTTTCAGCTGTAGTTAATATGGCCACAAACCCAAAAACTGGACATCCTCTTTCGACTGGAATTGGAACTTTCAGCCGCATCAGCACCTAGAACGCCTCAACACCTAAGTTGCGTTCCAATATGCAACCTTGCTTCCTCCACCTGTGCTTGTGGCCTCGTACCAGGAAGTAATATGTAATGATGACATCACTGGCAACAGCATTATATTTCAATATCTCGCAAAAGCTCAATTGTAAAGTAATTTTCTCATTTGCAAACTGGATGGTGAATGAAGAATAGTCCCCCAAAAATTGTTTTGGCTAGGCTGACAGCTGGGAAACGTTATTGTTTTCTCCATGAAGGCGGGGCCAGGGGGCGGGGCCAGGCCACAAGTACAAGTGGAAGACGCAAAGTCGCATATTGGAACACACCCCTACAACGTATCAGCGCCTTTCCACCTCTCCTCGCCCTCTGATTGGCTCCCTAGCTCCAGCCCCCATTTTTGGTGGAGAATCCATGCTGTCTTTTACCACCTTCCCGATCGTGCAAATCAGCATGGGATTTCCCAGGCTTAATTACCCCAATGTAGCCTCTTACTGCAGATGGGGTCGCCGGCGGGCCTATTCAATATTTGCTGGAAATACTCACAGTAACTACCGGTACATCATGACAACATTGCTATGACATTACAGAGAGCCTTAAGTAACAGATTAAGACATAGCCACAACAATTTTGATCTAAAAACTGATGCTCAGTTTTTAGATCTTATTGATTGTGATTTTTCTTCTTTATTTTGTCCTATGTCCTCAAGTATGTCTATGTGTTCTAAGGTTGAAAGATTCCTTTCAAGTCCTCCTACTTGTCCAGCACTTTGGACAGCTACCTCTGTTGTATTTTAAAGTGCTTTATAAATAAAATTGACTTGACTTGACTTGACAATTTTGGTGACAGTAAGCTTATAACACAGGCTCTGCGCTAAGGGGTTAAAGAAGATTTCTGAACATTGCTTTATAGCCCTTGACAACAGGCTGCTACTATCTCCCCCGACCCGGCCCACCTTGCTCCTCAACACACCCCCTTGGTTCCCACATCGCAGTCCAAAGTCCCAGTGCCCGTGGTGTGGTCCCAGCCAGGCAGAACAGAGCAGAACAGAGCTGAACAGAACCAGGCCGGACAAGGCTCACTTCAGGAGGACAATGCAGGGCCCGCTTTGCTTTTCTTCCAGAGCCAGGGCCCAGCTCAGCTCAGCCTGTGGGGATCCATCCAAACCAGCCGGAAACAAAAGAGGACAGAGAAACCAGGAGATACACGTAAAAAGAGGAGAGAGAGAGAGAGAGAGAGAGAGAGAGAGAGAGAGAGAGAGAGAGAGAGAGAGAGAGAGAGAGAGAGAGAGAGAGAGAGAGAGAGAGAGAGAGAGAGACTCACTAAAAAATAGTTCTGGAGAAGTGTCAAAAGAATGCAGGAACTGAGAAGTTCTCTATGACTTCATCTTTCTTTCTTTCTTTCTTTCTTTCTTTCTTTCTTTCTTTCTTTCTTTCTTTCTTTCTTTCTTTCTTTCTTTCTTTCTTTCTTTCTTTCTTTCTTTCTGCCTCCTCCCCACCTCTGTCTCAAATACATGTCTCTGAAATACACATATTTTACCCAGAAATTAGAAAAGGAATGATATAACATGTGTGCTTGCCAAGCTATTGCATTCCAAATTATCATTACATCATTGCATACCACATTCATGACACACAAATTGCATGTGTGTGTGTGTGTGTGTGTGTGTGTGTGTGTGTGTGTGTGTGTGTGTGTGTGTGTGTGTGTGTGTGTGTGTGTGTGTGTGTGTGTGTGTGTGTGTGTGTGTGTCTGTGTGTGTCTGAGTGTGTGTGAGTGTGTGTGAGTGTGAGTGGGGGTAACCTATTGTTGGTGAAAAAGTGATGCAAGCCAAGGAACACTCATTTGGTACAGGGCAGCCTCTTTTCCCAGCTTTGCTTCCGATGACTCAATAATTGCATTGGGGTGCCGGGGTGAGCAGCACTAATTGTCCTCATGAGAATAGACCAGAGCTCTGCTGCCCCCTGGCGGACACTAGAGGTTAAAGGCGCCAAATTCCACTCAGTAGAGCAGAAGCAGACTTTCCATTAGCAAACCTATGCAAATCTAGGGACCCGACCAAATCTGTCCACCATAGGGGCCCCCACTGTCACACCAGTCGTGGTAAAGTGAAAAACTAGGTTTGATCTTAATTTGTCACTTACTGTATCTAAAGTAATTGAAGATGTGAGAAAAAAACAGTAAAATAGCACCAAACACAGAATTTCTACATAATGACTTTTGATGGTTCCATGTTTATATTTCTCCTAGGGTCCCAAATATGATGGGGGGGGGTGGGGCACTGGAAGAAGTAGTAGATTAGTATCATTAGTACATTACTAGTTGATTCTTTTTTTGTCTGAAGTATCTTGTGACTCCAGCTACCTACAAAAACTTAGCTCTTTTTCTCTCCCACTCTGTCTCTTTCTCCTCTCTCCCTCCACACACACACACATGCACGCACGCACGCACGCACGCACACACTGACACGCACACACACACACTCTCTCTCTCTCTCTCTCTCTCTCCTCTCCTCTCTCTCTCTCTCTCTCTCTCTCTCTCTCTCTCTCTCTCTCTCTCTCTCTCTCTCTCTCTCTCTCTCTCTACAAAGCAAGTCGGACAAAAAGTGGTGTCATAGAAATGTGAGGGGTTTCAGCATTACTCATTCTGACAGAGACCGTGATCCCATTTACCGCCAACACTCCGCTTGGCAGCAGGACCGGGGCCCCCTCTGGCTCGCTGTGCCCCCGATGGAGGGCGAGAGTCAGGGAAGCCAAGGGGTCAGTTGTCCTGGGCCCATTGAAAGGGAGGCCCAGATATGCAACCCTTTTACGTTGTAGTATATTTGTATGTTTTGAGATGGGGGGCCTTTCAGATGATTTTGTCCTGGGCCTGGTCAAAGCTGCCAGTGGCCCTGGCGTGAGTAGTGTTGCGAAGTTGTGACATCCACAAAAACAAACAGATTCTTTTGCATGTAACTACGCTTAGGCTACTATCTCTGGGCTGTAAACTATTGTGTGCTGTGGAGTGCCGCGTCACAATGACAATGGGAGTTGGAGTTTCCCAGTTGGGCTTTCACTTCACTTCACATGCCAAATCCAGGGTGCCGACCTGAGTCCCAAATTCTCAGATAACACAAGATAATTTTTTAAACAGGCATTTTAGCGACAGTTGATTTTCAGAAATAATCTATTGGAATAAACTAGATAAGAAAGCTACGCTAGCAGCAATGTAAACAAGAACAAAAACTATACAACAACAACTACTACTACAAATCAAAACAACCATTAAATTAGATTAGGAGACAAATGAGATGAAAGTCTTATAGCATGGCAACATTTAGACATGATGTGTGTGGTGCTAATCTCTTTATTGTTGAGCTACAAAGCCAATGAGAGGGATTACGCTATCAGCTAATGGTACAATGCCTATGATTGGACAGGCAATCGGAATAAAACTCTATATGCCTATCCAGGAGCCTCTTTTTTGCAGATGAGCCTGCAGGTTGAAAAAAGTCTAAACTTAATAACAATATTGCTATGACAACACGGAGAGTCTTAAGTAACAGATGAGGGCTTGATCATTACGATTTTGATGACAATAAGGCTATGCGTGAAGGGGTTAAATGATTCACTCTTCGCCCATCCTTAATTTGAGCACTTTCCAGCTACAGTGCTTTAAGGCAGCGTCTCTGTGCACAATATGTGACCTAAAGTCTGTCCTTGAGCCTCAATCATAAGCGGGGTGAGAGCAGGATGGGGCATCTGGACTGGGTCCAAATCTATCTTGCTATCTTATCTTACTTACTAATGTCATGTTGGGATAAACACTCACCTGTTTTGAGGGCAATCACAGACCCCCCGCAGTAAACCATTAGCTCTGCCTCCTTGATGCTTGATCCTTGCAGGTGAGAAGGACGTCATACTATGTTTACATTGAGGGTTGCCTTCATTTGTGCCTTTAATGCCATCTAATGTGTCAGTTGGATTGTTTGTTCTCTTGTTGGAGGCGCTGATTTCATCAGGGGAGATTCCAAACCAATTGGTCATCAGTCAAACATAAATGCTTTGGGCAGCCTTTTGGCTATAGGCTTGCGGCCCAAGGGTTTTCGGTTGGGGGGGGGGGGGTATCCAGAGTACCACTGCCTTAGGGCGTTAAGCTGGTAACACTTTGTAATAAGGGATGCATAAAAACCACTTAACCAATTATTAACCAATGATGAACAAAACATTAACACTGCTTTTATTATTTACTAAGTTTTGCTTGATGAAATAATATGTTCATTAAGATTTTACAAAGCTTTTAACAGTATTTTTTATTAATTTACAAAAAAATGTAATGCCAAAAAACGCATCTATGAAATCCCACTCATTTACCAATTTGTTTTGCATTTTGTTCATCATTAGCTAATTATTTACGTCTTTATGATGCTTTTTATGCATCCATTATTATGAAGTGTTACCAGTGCTTGTTGGTTTGTCCATTTGCATGCACTGAGGCGTCAATTCAATTTCAGTGTGCACAGTGTGTGGTGGGGTGTGATGTGTCTCAATAAAAGCTGGCATTTCACATTTTTTGCATGCATATTGCAACATCTACATACATCTCTTTCCCTGCAGAACTAAACTAACACTGCTCATCCCTAACCCTCTATAACCCTACTTGTCCTGCTTATACACTCAATAGATATTATTATTATTATTGAGATATTATTGCACGTTGTTCTATATTACTTCTATACTGCTGTGCTCTGTATTGTCCCCACACTCTGTGCTTGTATGTCCTCTTTATAGTCACTTTTGAGAAAATCATCTACTTTTTTGTGTGTGTGGTCTTTTTTTTACTTTATTCACGAAAGGATAGTGAAGGTGGTGACAGGAAGCGAGTGGGGAGAGAAAGACGAGGAAGGGCCGGCAAAGGACCCGGGCCGGGAATCAAACCCGGGTCAGCCACATGGTAGACGAGTGCCCTACCGTTTGGCCACGGCAGGGACAAGAAAATCATCTACAAACTACTTAATAAATAATGTGATGTAATGTAATGTAATACAACGTAATATATCTGACTGACTCCCTGTGCACCCCACACATACATGGGGTGACTCAAGCCCTGCACATGAGTAATAGCAATCTTATTATATGAAGACATACTGTAAGGTGACTATCCCGGATCAGAAAGTAAAAGTCCTGCCACACGTACATTCACTCCAGCCAATCCGCTCCTCAGCTCATCCTAAGCAGATGAGCTCATTAGGGAATCCTTATGAGACCAGAGTCAGAAAATATTGAAGGCCATGCAAGGGACACAGAGGTGTATGAAGAAGTACTTGCAGTAGGCTATGTAATTACAACACTGGACCACAACTATACAGCTTTTTTATTCCACCTATACTGAGGTACACTGTAAGTGTACTTCTACTGATATATTATCCCCGTCTGTTCGTTTGCATACACAAATCCACGAAAATAAAAGTATAATAGCTGACAAAGCAAGAAAAAAGGCAAAATAATTAAATATATTTTTATATATTTACAGTTTTTCTCGATTGGTTTGGCTAATTTCTTGAAACTGAGATGACATTCCTATAACCATTGGGTCATTTGGCCAAACATTCTTACACTTCTGCACAACAGTTCAGATAACTAGCAAAATGTCATATACCTCCCAAAACACCTCATTCTTGCATCAGCACTAAACCGTCTCACATATAAATAGTCAGTACCATCAAAATGGCATAGATCCGTCTCAATTGCTTTGGCTCATGTGCATTCATTTAGTCCTTCTGTCAAAATAAACTGGATGGTTCAGCATAACTACATGGATCCTCATCACTCGCTCATATCACCCCAAAAACAGTTTACCCATGTGTCAAAACTAAATTTCTTCCCCACATATATCATCAGTACCCCCAAAATACATTGTCCCTTTGCCATTGTGTAAGCACTGCCAGTCAAAATGGTTAGGTGTTTTATCTACGTTCAGCTAACAGATTTCGACTATGTATAAAAATGAAAAAGTGAGTGAAACCATTGAAGTTTGACAACACAAATAATTTACCAAGGACATTTATCAGTAACTTTCTTTACTGTAAATTCATACACAGAAAGTAATGCCCATATATCACAGGTTTCTCATGGGTTTGGCTCATTTCTCAAAACAGAGATAACATTCTCAAAATAACATGGACAAATGCCAAAGCAACTAGCAATTGTTCAAAACAGAATGTCGTTTGAAAAAATGTCATGAAATTGGCCAAATAACAGAGGAAACTGTAGTATACACGGTTGTAAAATTATTTTCTACTAACTAGTAAAGTTACAATACCATCTGACCTGTTGAACACTGTCATGAATTTACTATGTAATGAAATTCTTAAAATATGATGTCCTTGACTGTTTTGGGAATTGCGTAGACCACTTTGCATATGATGACTTACACAATGAAATAATGCTGACGTGTTTTGGAGAGGGCAACCATTAGACTGAGAATTGTCTAATTCATTTAGATAAGCAAGGTCAATTTATTTGGAAAATGTGCTAAATGTATGCTGAATGTGTCAACTGAAGGGTATTTGTACATATCCATCTGCAGAGATGTACTAAACATTTGAGACATGTACAAAGCATTTGATATCTGATGAAAGCAATGAAAAATGCCATTCTGTTTTGGGAAATTGCAAGTTGGTTTGGGGATTTGTCCGTGTTGTTTTGAGAATGTCATCTCAGTTTCGAGAAATTAGCCAAACCAATCGAGAAAAACTGTAATATATAATATATTATATTTTTTTACTTTCTGTGTTTACCTTTGTTCACATTGTTGCAGAAGAAGTGCAGTGCAGTGGTCAACCAACTGTCGTTCATCAGGGGTAGAAATGCTGAGGGAGTCCATTTTGATAACGTATGTAATTGCCATTCTTCAACAGGAAAAAATAATTCAGCCTGAAGAAGAAAGGACGACATCTAGTGGCAAAGCCAGGCACCTGCGATTTGCTGTTGAATTTCTCTGAATACTGTACAGCAGTGTTTCCCAACCTTTTTTGTCTCATGTACCCCCGAGCCTTTTTGTTGTGCAACGAGTACCCCCTAACTTGTGTTTACATTACTTTTTCTATCACAGTGTGACTATGCTCCATGCATTTGTTAAAATTAAAATTTTCCAAGTACCCCCGTCAGTGTGCTCGCGTACCCCGAGTGGTACACGTACCCCTGGTTGGGAAACACTGCTGTACAGGACTGTACCTCATGAAGAGCACCTGAAAGTAGCATGTGTCAGGACTCAGGAGGGAACCATTTAAAAACACTCTGTACAGACTTATTGAGTGTAACATAAACTCAAATTTAGCCATTTAATTGATTATCATGAGTCATTCTCAGTTTTGTGCTGTGCACTGTGAATGTTCTGGTAGCCTAAGTAGGCGTATTGCTGAGCCTGCTGCAGAACGCAGACCCAGTGGTGAACCTCCTGGTTTATGTACATGCTAATTCTGCCTGTATTACACAACAAGACCTTTTGCTCTAAGTCTTGTTCAAACCACTTAAAAAGGGATGCACCTTGCTCGATGGGTCAAGACCTAGAAAGAGAGAGAGAGAGAGAGAGAGAGAGAGAGAGAGAGAGAGAGAGAGAGAGAGACAGAGAGAGGGAGAGGGAGGGAGAGAGAGAGAGAGAGAGAGAGAGAGAGAGAGAGAGAGAGAGAGAGAGAGAGAGAGAGAGACTGCACAGAGAGAATGCACAGATCTAAGAGAACAAATTAAGGAAAGTTGAGTTGTAATTGGTGAAGTTTTATTTGTAATTCTATTGGTCAAGCCATACTGTACTGTATTTCACATGACTGACATGGCTTAAACTGACCTAAATCCGCCCACACAAAGGTCCTGAGGTTTCCCCTCCACTCCTCTTCTTGTGGCCTGTTTATCTGTTTCCAGTCTGGTGTACTCATGCACTCCACTCACCTGTCATCCGGCCAGTTGTCCCATTTAATGGTAAGTAAGTGTGTTAAATGTTGCAGTGTTAATTCAACACTTAGTGATGCTTCAACACACTCAAATTTAGCACTCACAGTGTTGGTTCTACTCTTTTAATGTTAAATTAACACCACAAATATTTGCTGTGTGTCAACAATAGTCTTAGAATTACTACATTGGTCATCTAGCCTGTTTGGCTGCTGGAGTAAGCTTACTCCGTCCTCAGTCTGTAGCTCAGTGTTTTTTCAACACTGGGGCCGGGACACATGCCTGGAATTACAATGGGGTCACCTGAAATGTCTAGGACAAAAAGAATACTGATCTACGTAGGTACTGTAATAAAAAAAATATGACTTGATAACTAGTTAATATTGTGACTGAAGCACCACATACAATCTTCGACTTTAATGGATATGTAGGCCTATAGGCTTAATAGCAAATAAGGTAGCTCGTCGAAAGGGTTTTTTGTCAGGAAAAAAAGTGTATACAGTCCTCAGAAATTTGGGCTGTCAAAATGGGGTCCCAGGCCTAAAGTGGTTGGGAACAACTGCTCTGGCTTCTTGTAATGAGTGACGTGATATACAATAGAATAGGCACTGTTAAATTGACATCAACACAGAGCACTACTTGCCTACAGCATGCACAGTGCAGGATATACTAGGAAAATACAAACCCGGTGAACCTCCTGGTTTATGTACATGCTAATTCTGCCTGTATTACATAGTAAGACATGTTGCTCTAAGTCTTGTTCAAACCACTTAAACAGGGATGCACCTTGCTCGATGGGTCAAGACCTAGAAAGAGAGGGAGAGAGAGAGAGAGAGAGAGAGAGAGAGAGAGAGAGAGAGAGAGAGAGAGAGAGAGAGAGAGAGAACAGTTATGAGAACAAAAGAGTTATAATTGGTGAAGTTTTGATTTGTAATTCTAATGGTCAAGCAATATTGTAAATGTATGACCTAAATGTACTGTATTTCACATGACTGACATGGCTTAAACTGACCTAAATCCGTCCACACAAAGGTCCTGAGGTTTCCCCTCCAGTCCTCTGCTTGTGGCCTGTTTATCTGTGTACTGATTATCTATTTCCAGTCAGGGTGGACTCACGCCCTCCACTCACCTGCCATCCGGCCAGTTGTCCCATTTACTCATAAGTGTGTTAAATGGTGCAGTGTTAATTCAACACTTAGTGTAAATACAACACGTAGAAAATCAAATTTAGCACTCACTGTGTTGGTGCTATACTCTCTCAGTGTTGAATTAGCATCACAAATATTTGCTTTGTGTCAATGAGTTCCTTTAGGGCCCTACATGGCACAAATGGTAGGGCACTTGTTTGCTGTGCGGCCGACCTGTCGATTCCCTGTCTCTCTCTCCCCATTCAATTCCTATCATAACCTTCACTATCCTGTCAAATAAAGGCAAAAAGGCCCCAAAAATAAATGTAAAATAATAATAATAATAACTTCCTTTAGGGGAGACATTTATCTAGTCGTAACACTACATTGGTAGCATTCAGTCATATGTTTGTGGCTAGCTGTTGTGGCTGCAGAACTAAGGTCATGTTCTTTTTTCATGAAAAAACTGTCTATGTGGTCCCCAGAAATTTGGGGTGTCAAAATGGGTCCCGGGCCGAAAAAGGTTGCAAACCACCGCTCTGCCTTCTCCTCATGACTGACATAATAGAATAGGCAGGCCTAGTTGAATTGACATCACCACATTACATGCATACAGCATGGTCAGTACAGGATATACACATCCAATTTGAAAACCCAATTAGTGAACGTGAGTCTCACCAAGCGTGTAAAAAACATGGCACTCGCTATGGAAATATAAAAAGAGAATTATGTACATTGAGATTAGCATTTTAATAGTAATCGAATGATGTTAAGTTCTTGTTGTTGTTGTAGTTAATGTAAATAGGGCCTACCACACTCCTGGTTTATGTTTAGGTCTGGAAAAAGATTTCAAGTCAAGTCAAGTTGGCTTTATTGTGAATTTGTTTATATGCACTGGTCAAACATAGAATTGAAATTACGTGTCTTACTTTCCCAAGCACGAATGCCATAAGCGTAAGTCTGGTTCTATCAAAAATCATAGCTGGACAGGATGCTCTCAATGGTTCCTCTGTAGAATGTGGTCATGATGGGAGGTGTAGCCCTAGCCTTCTTCAGTGTGTGCAGGAAGTAGAGGCGTTGCTGGGCTGTCTTTGCCAGTAATGTAGTCTCGGCATCCTAGGAGAGGTCATCGCTAATGTGCACGCCCAGGAATGTTGTGCTGTTCACTCTCTCCACAGCGGCACCATCGACAGTCAGTAGTGAAAGTTGGGTGTGGCCTCTCTGCAAGTTGACAAGAATATCCTTGCTGACGGTCTTGCTGACATTCAGCAGGATGTTGTTGTCTTTGTACCATTTAGCCAGCAGCTCTACTTCTTCTCTGTAGTGAGTCTTGTTTCCCTTACACAGCAAAAACGCGGAGTTAACTCAGAACTCAGAACTCAGTTAACTCAGTTAACGCTTACAGAATACTCTGGGGCCAAATGCACTCCAGAAGATGGTACATCAACTCTCTAAGTGTTGAATTAACACTGCCCTTTCTCCTGTATAGTGTTGAGATCCACCAGTATTGCATCATCTGTAAACTTCACCGGGGTGTGGGATCTGTGAGTCATTGTACAGTCATGTAATGTGTCAGCAGCGTGAAAAACGGGGCTGAGCACACATATCCCTTCAGGGCCCCCGTGCTCAGAGTCGGAGTGCTTGAGATACAACGCGCTACTCACTGCTTGTGGTCTCTGGCAGACAGTTGCTGAAGGAGCAGTGCTTAATTTGAGGGGGAGCAAGGGGGAGCTAGCTCCGGAACCTCAGTCGAGAGCTCCGGAACCTTGGATGGAACCTCATGGAAATACATCACAGATCCCCCTTGGGGGGGAGCCACCCATCCTCTGCGCTCCAGGACCTCCCGCTTGACAAATTAAGCACTGTGAAGGAGGCGCCGAGTTCCAGCTGCTCCAGTTTGACGATGAGTTGCTGTGGTGTTATGGTATTGAATGCTTAATGCTTAACTGAAGGATGTTATGGTTTTGAATGCTTAACTGTCTATGTCATTGCATTTTCACGTGTGAGTCCTTTTTGTCCAAGTGGGTGAGGGCTTAGTGGACCTGTGTGAAGTTGGCACCACATATGTTGCAAATGCTGAGTAACCTAAGGTCAATTTAGGTCACAAAGTGAAATATCTTAAAGGCGGTTTGTGCCAACGCTCATTTTGCCTGCACAATCGTGCACAAACGATGCACAAACAAATCAAATTGTTTTTATCCGTATTTTCAACATGGGGTGCCAACTTCACACAGGTGCAGAGTGGAGAGTACAGCCAATTGCATTGTCTTTGGATTGTTTGGCTGGGTTTAATCCCTTTGTCTGACTATCCTTTAGGTCTTTACATTGTTTACACACACCTTGTTTACACACACATTGTTTGCACTCAGTCATTACATTACATAAGCATGGCACGAGTTGGACAAAGAACATTCTTAGCAAGCTATCCTGCAAAGTTCTGTAGCATGCATTTCACCAGCCATCTATGTTGTACATTGTGTGTATAGTGTATGTGTGTGTGTGTGTAGGGGTCCTGTTGAATAAAGTTTATATATACATATAACATAATATATATATAATATAATATAATAATATATATATATATATCATATATATGACAACAGAATATAGCTTAAGGTAAAATTTGTCTGCATTTTTTTCAAAGTGATTTTCCGTCATTTTTTTCTCATTTTCTCATTTTTTTTTCACCTTTGACATAGTTACCTGCCATTCCTACTTGTGTCTCGAATCAAACTGATCAACTTTAAAACACGTCCCCTATTATAAAAAGGCTGTTATCAGAATGGCAAGGACTAGGTTGTAATGTATTACTAATGTTATAGCGGTGTAGTAAATTATGGTATCATATTAATGTCTACAAAAACGCGGGACGTATATAAACAGTATCTTCTCTTCAACGACTATTACAGCGTCCTACTGGTGGAGCAGTCCATGCATTATGGGGCTACGGGGTTACTTGTGGGTGAGTGGTGGTAGCAGCTTAGGTGAAGGCAGGCAGAAATCTCCCCGGGCTTCAACCCTGACCCTTTCCCTGACATAGCCAAGCTACCTGGGGCCACACACTTGCACGCACAGCATACGCACATGGGCACACACACACATACACACACACACACACACACACACACACACACACACACACACACACACACACACACACACACACACACACACACACACACACACACACACACACACACACACACACACACACACACACGCACACACTCACATGCACACACAGGGGTGGCTTGTGAACTCTACGACTGTACGTTTCACTCGTCCGACCAACCCCTGTCCAGATTACAAGATCCACGCAGAGAGATAATTAAGTTAAGGCAAAGTACACACAGTCGACGTCTTCAGCCAACGGAAGTCCGGAAGTCTGCTGGAGCAACTCTGTGTTAGCTCCGAGGTCCTTTGGATTGACCCCTTGTTAACAAGAGGATATGCAAAGTTACTGCTGTAGCCTACCGCTTGCCATTGGGGTGATTGAAGGGTGGTTATTTTATCTCCCTCTCTTATATTTCCTATACTATTGACATACATTCATTAAAAAAGAACACCAATATTTTTCTAGAATCTAGAACTTCAAGATAGAGCATGTCTATGACTTGTCTTTGGCTTGGAAAACAAGGTCCTTGCAAGGTCCTTACAATGTCCTAGTTCAATTTGTCAACGTACGTTTATACCCAAACAAACAAATACAGTATGAGAAATGAGACTGTGGCTTTGGTAGTGTTAGACAGGGATGGATTATGATTCCATGGTCCCAGGGCCCCTGCCCCCCCCCCCCCCCCCAACTTTCAAAAGAGGACATAATCATAGCCAACATCAAAATACGAAGTGCACAGGAAATATACAGAACAACAAGTAGAGATGCAAAGAAGGTTTAGTTAGTTTTTTTAGTTTTTTTTTTAAGTAGAGTACACACACACATACATACACATCATGTCAAGAGTCTGGCCTGGGGCAAGGGCAGCTCAAAAATTAGTCTAGTAGATAGTCACGAACGAGGAGAGTCTGTACTTGCTTCTTGAAGGCTGCAAGAAATGTGTTTAGTCTTGCTGCCTCTGTGAGACTGTTCCACCACTTGGGTATTGCTTCTTCACAAACGATTCAGGATTTCAGGCCACATATGAGAGTCTATGTTGTTCGGGGTTAGAAAAATGGAGCATTCAGTTGTTAAAAGTGAGATTTTAATGCAATATGACAATGTTATATTGAAATATAGAGGCTTAGGCTTCAGGGCCCCCTTGACTCTTGGGCCCGGGCCCGGTTGGCCTGTGCAGTAATCAGGCCCCGGTCGGAGCGTTGACGAGTTCCAGGTAGTATCACCCGGACATCACCTGCCAGTGGGCTGCTGATCCGACGGCAGGTAAAGCCGCTTACTGACCTCAGCAGATCAGGTGAGCCGCTGTTGATGTGCTTTGACCAGAGCTGCTGCGTATCTAAAGGTGTTGTACCTAAAGTTGTCCTCCTTTTCCACTCCCCCATCTCCGTCTTTACATCTGTCAAGCTTCACCGCAGTGTGGAGGAAAGGTGCTTGGAGCATTTTAACCAGTGGCTGTGTGGCTGTATGGTGTGCTATAGCTCATTGTGTTTGTGAATGGTGTTATATCTGTATCGGGCATTCAAGATCATAGTAAAAACTGAAAGTGCAACCAATGCCAGCGCCCAAAATAATAGGCTTCTGTTTTCATTTTTCTAAATGATCCCAGCAAGTGTGATATACAGTATGGCGTGCAGACATGGTACGGGAATCTGATTGCTCACTTCAAAGCCAAGTTGGGGCATCTGGTTAAAACTACACAGAAGAATGTTGGTCACCAAGATATATGCAGTTCATCTACAAAAGGTCAGTGCTCAGGGAGGCACTGAAGATTCTAGAGGACCCTGCACACATTCTGCATCATGAATTCACTCTGCTTCCCTCAGGTCGACGTTTCAGGACATTAAACTTCAGACTGAAGTTATATAAGAACTCCTTTTTGTCCCAACTGGCCTAAAAATGCTGAATGACAGATATACAAGCCATACACATGCAGTGCACAGTTGTATGTTTTTATGTTTTCTATGTTTTTTATGTTGTGTTTTTTATGTTATGTTGATTATGTGAGTACTGTATGCAATGCAGTGGGTGAAGCCCAAGAAAAAATTCCCCCTGGGGACTATAAAGTACACTCTACTCTACTCTGAATTGTAGAGTCATAATGCTTTACTATTGCTCTACGAAATAAAGCATTTATTTTGTTAGATATTAGAATGTAGAGAACTAGTTAGAACTAGCAAAGCATCACAACTTAATCATTGCCATTCTGGTAACAGCAAATGTATAACACGGGTCTCGTTTGAAGAGTTTTTGACATTCTTAGTGAGAAAGCGAAACATGTTTTTTTTTTTTTTGAAAGCACACACACACACACACACACACACACACACACACACACACACACACACACACACACACACACACACACACACACACACACACACACACACACACACACACACACACACACACACACACACACACACACACACACACACACACACACACACACTTCTTTTTTGTACTACCGGTATATGCTTTGGAAGTCATGTGAAAATCTCAAAGTCAAAGGTTATAATCAGCTTTGGATGGATTATATGCACGGATTTGGAAGTGCTCCCCACGAAATATCAAGCATTACAAAATCTATGGTAAAAATATGACCTTTTTAATTTTTTATGCTCCATATTTGAATTTCAAAGTATTGTCTTGGAAAAGGAGTTGTTAACACAAGGAAGTGGGATCTTTTCTTAAACTATGCCACTCAAAGGAAAAGTGTATGTGCATGGCTGAATGTGTGTTAGCACAGAACCTGCTCATCCAATATCTCAAACTGGAAATAAAAAATAATCAATAAATTATCTATCAATACTGTATATACATTTCCTTCATTGTTCCCAAACTGTATGCTGCTTGTATGTATGTTTTTATTTTACCTTTATTAATTTGACCTTTATTTAACCAGGAAGGTCCCATTGAGGTACGAAAACTCTTCTCCCAGGGAGTCCTGGTCAAGACGGCATAACAGACAAACAGAGGAGGCACATGCACAAGACTTACAGACAAACAAAGAAAGCAAAGCCATACACATGGATGCAAGCAGGTAGACACCAGACAAAGGCTAGCAAGCAAGGCAGGCAACAAGCAGTGAAAGAAAAGAAAAAAGAACAGAGAAGCAAGCACGCAGTACTGTCAGAGATGCTTTAAGTATATAGAGATATGCCAACATAATAGGTTTCTATGGGCACCTAATGTGACCAGGTTCCGGTCTGCCTAAAAGGGCGTGTCATAATGCTCCTAGCATTGAATAGAACAGTCCTTAGGTCTGCCTAGGTCTGCCTAAAGGGGGATCCCCCCCCTTGCAATAATAGAACCAGGAAACAATGGGCCAATGGAACCTCTCTCTCTCTACTCTCTCTGGTACTGTCCTACAAAGGCAAAGTGCAGTGACTACACATTTTGTCAGAATTGAGTTTAGACTGAAAATGGTCTTCATGACACCTCCTTTCTCCAACCCAATACCAAGGCCATAGGGGTATTTTTCTCGGTTCCAATATTGGCATAGTTACTGCACTTTGCCTTTGTAGGGCAGAGTAGACAAGAACACAGGGGACCACACAAAACTGAACTGACATATATGACATAGAACAAACATAGTTAAAAGTGAGATTAAAAACAGTGACACCCCTCTACTAAGATTGTTTTTCAAAGATTTTTAAAAGCATCTATAGAGGGCACAGATTTCAAATTTGAAATGTTTTGAAGGTTATTCCAAGCACGTGGGGCATATGAACCAAACAAAGTCTTGCCTATAGTTCAGTGCTTACAGCAGGAATATTCAAGATTATTTTCTTTAATGACCTAGTGGCATATGAACTGGTTTGACAACAGACAGTTAATGTACGAGTTTAACAACCAATACCTTCAAAATAAAAATGAGGAAATGGCTTTTCCTCGTGAGTGATAGTGAAGTCCATGCAACCATGGCCGTAACTACCATTGAGGACACAGAGGTCATGTCCTCAATATTTTTTTTCAGAAATGTGCAATTTATCTATGATGAAAATCGATCTATGATCAACAATGATAATTGATAATAATTCAGTCTGTATATGCCACTCCCATTTATCCTCAAGACAGTGTTTAATGAAAAGGAACTTAATAAGACGCGGCTTTATACATTTGTTGTTACCAGTATGGTAATGACCAAGTCGTGGCGCATTACTAAAGGCCCTGTGTTGTGTCATAGTGTTGTAGTGCTATGGTAGTTACATTTCGGTGACTATTACAGCGTGCCACAGGAGGTACGGCGTGCATTAAGGGGTTTTAAGAGTTTGACTGAAGAGTTTGAAGCATTCTAAATGTACAGTGTGCAGTACAGCACACAGTATTTGACCTCGGTATTTGAAAAAGTCTCGTTACGGCCCGGCATGTAACCATTTTATACAGTGTCCAGTGGTGTGTTCTCATTTTTGTAATTAAACGCACCGCTGCATGGTAACTAGGCGGGTGCATGCATGTATAATATGTCACCATAGTCTAAGATGGGTAAATGTGCACTGGACCAACCTTAGTGTGGCAGCAAAAGTAAAACACTTTTTGAAACAGAAATAAAAACTCAGAGTATGTTGAATTTTAATTTTTAAAATTTGTTTTGCAGGAGATTGTTCTAATGGATTGGGCCTTGGGCCTATTCACCACTCCAAGGGGAGGACTGCGATAACCACAAATTAAAAAGTCACTGTAAACTTTTGGTGGCGATTTTTCTCAGGGTTTTGGCCTATAGGCCTATCCACCAGATTGCGATTGCAGTAACTGCAGCCGAGTTACTCGGAATGGACTTAAAGTATCTACTGAGCTGGCTGCTTGTAACTGTGCCAGCTCTCGTGTACCGCACAAGACAAGACAGGGCAGGACAGGAGGCGACAGGGCAAGACAGGGCAGGATGGGAGGCGACAGGGCAGGGCAGGCAGGGGAACATAATGAGGACATAAATAGCCAGCTGATCGCCTGGGATAAGGAAAGCCTCATGCGGAGGAGACTAGCGTAGTCCTCAGTCGCCTCATAGGTGTAATCTCTACTGCACTGACAATACTTAGCACGTACACACACACACACACACACACACGCACACGCACGCGCACATACTTATGTGCACAGATGCAGAAACACAAAAACGTGCAGTCACACATGCACGTGTGCACACACAGACACAGACACACACACTCACACACACACACACACACACACACACTGTATTAAATACATGAAAAAAGTAATTTTCCATACTATTTTCATGTTTATTTACATAAAATATCCTACACAACACATGCACATTCTTCATATTAAAAACAATAAATACATATTACAATTTTTGTACAGTAAAATTACAGTGTGTAAGCGTGTCTTTTTGTTTGTTTTTTGTTAAAAAATAATAATATTTCCAAATTCTACACTATTTACAAAGAATCCACCAGATAAAGTTACAGAGGTTTTTTTTTTTGGAACAGGTGAAACAGCCTCTTGGCTTTTGGAAATGGGAAATATTTTTAATCAAACAAGGGGACCCTCTTTGGTGTGGATACCTCAATATCCTGTGAACTTTGAACTTTAAAACACTACGGGTCAAAAGTGCAGGGGTCTATGGGGACATTGTGTAGCTGCCGGTCAAAAGACATCCTCTTCTGATATTCGTCACGTATCCTGAATCACTGTCCCCAAAGGGAGAGGAAGACCCCTCCCTCCTCCCCTCTGCACCCCCCGCTGCACTCTGACCCGACCTCAGGCGGTTCAAATGACAAATTGTGTCATCATAGTATAAATGGTATTTGCAACAAAAGAATATTAACAACAAAGTCATCCGAAATTATGGAAATATTGTCATTTAGTAGAATCCCCCGCATCACTCACAAATCACGAGGTGCCTTTCTAAAAGATGCTTAAGGTTTCCAACCGAAAGATGTTGGAGTGAGTTGAAAGTCACTGCTGATAACTAAATGTGACAATGTCAAGCTCTCTACAGTAAATCTCCATAACACTGCCTCATACTCCTCTACCTGTGCATCTTGCTCCAGAATATCCCAAAACATGTAGCATCATCTAAGTTACCCGCAAAGTTTTTTTTTATGGTAAGAGAGGTATTTACAAATGTGAGATTTTCCCTTAGAAAAAAATAATAGTTCATGGTATACACATAGCAGAGAATCTCGGACAAAACATATTTATTTTTCCCATATGACTATCAAATGTCAATGAAAAAAACTTGTGTGAACTGAATGTAGCAAAACTTCAAAAGTGCTAAATTTGCTATTGGGTAACAAGCTGACTCTGAATTGAATGAAACCTCACAAACCTGATTGATAACAATAGTATCACTACAGTGTGTTGTGATATAATGACATAAAAAAAGATAGGGGCATTTTTTTCCACACATGTAAAACAAATGATTGTGCATAACAGCATGAAAAATGCAAGGAAAAAAAACATTGCAATGTAGCCCTGCGAAAAAAATGTGTGTATTGACACATGCAAGTTTCTCAACACATCATCTTCTGAGCATGAATACAGTTTCTTACACTTCCACCTCTCCAAAGAAGAATGTATTCAAGGTTTGCTTGTAAAATTGTGTGCCTGTACCGAGATACTCTTTCACCGATATGTAAGAACTGATGACTTCTGTGGTAATTCTATGGATTCGATATCGTTCTATTATATACATCATAATTTACATTCTATGACAACATTCTATTCTCACACGTGGCTTCTTGTCCTACCATGGCAACCCTTGCTGGAGATGTGTTGAGAGGCCCTAGTCAGAGTGACGGGCCAAATCCATGGTGGACCGGGGGAAAAAAGTGTTCAGAATGAGGCCTGAACGGTTAACGTTTGCATCAAAGAGGCAATAAAAAAGCTCACATTCTCAATCCCGTTCCCCTGTCAGAAGGAGATCGGTTTCAGTTCAGAGGTGAGCCGAATGGGGGGGTGCAGGGGTATGGAGGAAAGGTTGGCTAGCTGCTCAGTTCAGCTAAGCTCAGCTGACGGTGGCTACAGGAGCCGCTGCTGGGGCCGCCTCTCCACCATCCTCCACCGCGTTCCCCCGCATGCTCCTCATCATCTCCATCATGTCGGTGAAGGTCTCCTTGACCGTCTTCTCCAGGAACCAGCCTTCGCTCTCGCTCTCTGGGTCCTCGGGGTTCACCAGGGTGGACATGGCGGTGTTGACGTACTGCAGGCCTACCGTCACCAAGACCTGCAGGGGGGGACAGAAAACCACAAAAGATCATTACATTTCAGAACATCACACTTAGCACACACTTTTATCCAAGGTGAGATACCTGTAGGTATTCAAGTGCAGGTTATTGGTTGCAGGACCAGATGGAAACATTTTGTTACAATACACTGAACTTGGCTGATGCCTTTACCCCAAAGTGACGTACTGTAAAGTTACTGTATTTAGGTACAGGTTGCAATCCTTGGAGCAATTTGGAGTTAGATGCCTTACTCTAGCGCACTTCAGATGATGATGTGATGGGATGGGATTTGAACTCGCAACCTTGTACCCATGAGATCAACCCCCTTACTACCACGGATGCCTCCATAGAACACCAACTTAAAGATGCAAAAGCCTACCCATGATGAAGAACTAGTTCCATGCAATATTACTTGGCCGGTTAAAAAAGGAACAGGAGAGTTATTTGGTCAAAGTTCAATGCTACTTGCTGCTGCACGATGCCAACGCCACATTCCCCTGGTTTCATAATTATTTTCACTCTACAGTTTATAACTTGGAGAACTCCAACTCCAAGGTCCTTCTATCCATATGCCACTATATATGATACCCCCAGTCAAGGTAAGGACACGCATTAACAGTTGCAGTCAGAGACCTGTTACGAGACATGTCCTATCCTTGGGTGTATTTTGCACTTCCCTGTGTATTCCATGCCAACTGTCTTGCACTGTGTGTCATGTACAACAACAGCTGTTCTTGGTGAAACATTGGTTCATGTCACTGTGTACTAATTAATACGGCTGCTGACTTAACCGGACGAGATTTAACGTGATTTGACACAGAGCCTTGTCCTATAGAAGGAGGCTTGGAGGACATCAAGATAACAATCTACTTAACTGTGAGTACCCAATATGCTGAAAAGAAATGATGGAGGTCCGCAACACTGTTTGATGCTCCCAAACAAAGATTAATGGCACAAGAGTCCTTCATTAGTCATTCACTTTGATGAAGACCTGAGAGTCCGAACCGTTGTTCCATTTAACTTTGTTTGGGAGCATCGTACAGTGTTGCAGACTTTTAGTAGCCTGGTGAACCAGTGCCACCCGCTGGACGGCAAAATGTTTTGTCTACAGGTGGGTCTGGCCTCGCATAATGATTCAATGAAGCCAAAATGCCAGGAATCTGGCAAACCAATTACAACGCAAAGATGTGTTTTGAATCAAAGCGGGCAGGGTTTTGAGGGAAGGTTGTTCTCATCAACAATCTTCGGATGTATTATGCATCGAGGCCAGACTAAATTAGACATCCACATTTAGTCTGGTTTATCAGGCTAGACTTTTAGCATTTCTTTTCAGTTATCTTATGTTTGGTCCAGCACCTGTGCTACTGATGTGCGCGTGTTCTCTGACTTTTTGGAGTACCCAATATGCCACATAAGTACAGAGATAAACGCTTCATCTGTCCATAAGCAAAAGCTGACTTCTGTTTCCTATTTCTCTCTGAATCCTATATACTGCAGGGCTGCACCTTGCTTGTACTGCTTATTTTACTGCACATTGTAAAAAAGATATGGGTCTGGAATTGGGGCAGCACCCTTCTGATACAGTGAAACCGAACATTACTTTCTTTGCTCAAAAGACGCCCAGCGTAATCAATGGAACTCTGCAAAATAAATGCACAATAATAAAATCCAGAGAGACAATAAACCCTTTCAAATCTCCTTTGGATTTCAAAAAGACTTCATAGTTGTAAGCAATTGCACTCCCTTTTTAGCTGTTAAACAATTGCACGTCTACTACTTTTTCTACAGACATCACAAAATCCCAGAGACAGTCACGTGTGTCTGACATACGACAACACGATGCGAAGGAATCCTGTCATGATGCCAGGAGGTGCAAGGAAGCCAATGTTGGTGGCGACTATCCGAGGTTAACGTTCAGGTTCAGCCAACAGACACGCACACACTTGCTTCAGCCAATTGAAGGCACAAGCTGATACTAATGAGCACCTTCTCACCACACATCTAGAAAGGCTTATTGGTTGAGTTGGAGGTGCTGTGGCGCACCATGTTGACCACCTGTACCATTTACATGGGGACTCAGGTTCGAGTCTGGCCAGGGTCAATCCTCAGCCCTACCTCACCTTTCTCTCCCTCCACTACTTTCCTGTTGCATCTTGATTTTGTTTTGATTTGATTTGAGACGTTTTTATGTATTTCATGTTTTAAGAAAAATCAACATCCTTAAAGGTGCATTGTGTAAGATTGTGGACAGAATAGCTATTGCAACTATGCTTCTCATTGAAATTGTGCTGCCTATTGTCAAATTTGATCTTTCCATGAACATTTACTAACTAAACTAGTATTTACTAGTATGACCAAAGTACAGTAAAGTTTTGCGGCTAAAAATGTATATTTCTGGAAATTCAAAATGGCGGACCATGGATAAGATCCCCCTTTTCATGTATGGAGTGTGGTAGGGAGTCGAAGGGTGGGATATAAACCCTCTGACCTAAAGCCCATCTCCTTAAACATTAGGCCATGATTGCTTCCTTTTTAGTCTGTGGACAATGCATGATTGAAGGAGTGTTGCGTTTTTCCATGCCATCTTGAAACAGTTGAACCGGCAAAGAAAAACTTCTCCAGGTGTGCAGGCCTTTCTTTTCACTCAAATTCGATTTGTTTGTGACCAAATATTCTACGGCACAATGTGCAAAACAGATGATTGGCCGACCCCATTCACAATGAGTGAGAACGTACAGTAGGCCTAGGCCTATTACGCCATGGCCAACCATGAGTTCATGTTGTGTCTTCTGCTGTCGAAGAATGATTGAAAACTAACTAGCTTAGCTATTTGTATTACGTGGTAGGGGAAACATGCCATTGTCCTGAAATTATCTTTGTAAGACTGTGTATGTTGACAATAGGCTACAGTGAGCCAATTATATGTTTGGTGGCAGTTGCCCAGGTTGTAAGGCTAAGGCTACTGCAGGCTCAACAAAAGGTGTTAACAATGACACCCATTAGCCTTCAGATTCAGCTCAGTGCACCCGTGTTAAGACTTTACTAACTTTACTAGGAACACCTGTGCCTGCCTCGTGCTTACCTTGTGCCCATCTGCCCATAACACCTGTGCTTATTGTGTGTCTATCTATCTATCTATCTATCTATCTATCTATCTATCTATCTATCTACCTATCTACCTATCTATCTATCTATCTATCTATCTATCTATCTATCTATCTATCTATCTATCTATCTATCTATCTATCTATCTATCTATCAGACAGATGTGGCATGGGTCCACCACTTCCTTACTTTGCTTTTTGTCCTTCCTTCTGTTTTCTATCCTTTGAATATTATATATTCAATAATGCAATGACATTAGTTAGGCTATAATTCAATATTTTCTTGTTTACATTTCCATAAACTAATTACAGTAAGTGGGAAGCATATTTAGTATTCATGATAATTGCCTACAAACGCTAACTATTTACATTTCTGATTAAGTGGTAATAAAGTATTTGCAAGTAGAAATCATTGATATGATAAACCATTAATTAACAATTTATTGTCACTATTAGCCTGAGAATTCACATGTTGCCTTGTGCGCTCTTTCCGGCTTGTAGGTTTTTTTTTTTTTTTTTTTTTTAACAGATCTACCATGTCGACACCAGATACGAAATCAATTTACATACATACGTTACATATATACAGCAGCAAACCTCATTGGCTTAATGAATGATGGTTAAGCGGTGACATCCTGCGATAGCCAGGTGGTGATTATAAAGTTCTATTCTATTCAATTCTATTCTGCTATTCCATTTTCTTCTGTTCTATTCTTTTCTAATTTCTTCTATTCCACTGACAGTGTTGGCTGGGCCCAGGACAAAGTCATCTGAAAGGGCCCCCCACCCAGTGCATATAATGTAATGAGGACCAAATTCTGGGCCACCTTCTTGTACACCCTATACACTCATGCCTGCACCCCCTCTCACTCCAGCAATAGTATCATCAAGTTTGCTGATGACAGCACCATCGTAGGTCTCATCTCCAAGGGAGACGAAACTGCATACAGGGAAGAGGTGCAGCGTCTATCGGTCTGGTGCAAGGAGAACAACCTGTTCCTAAACACCACAAAAACAAAGGAGTTGATAGTGGACTACAGGAGGACAAAGGCTAACATTCAACCGCTGGTCATCGATGGGGCCTATGTGGAGAGGGTCTCTGATTTCCGCTTCCTGGGCGTGCATCTGAGGGACGACCTTACTTGGAACACCAACACCACTGCCACCATCAAGAAGGCACAACAGAGACTGTACTTCCTTAGGGTCTTACGGGCTAACCATCTACCCCAAAGTCTACTGGTGGCCTTCTACCGGAGCTCCATAGAGAGCATCCTAACATACTGTTTATGTGTGTGGTATTCCAGCTGCACAGCAGCGGACAGAAGAGCTCTTCAGAGAGTGGTCAGCACAGCTCAGAAGATCACCAGCTGTCCCCTGCCCTCTTTAGAGGAGTTGTTCTCCTGTTGCTGTCTAAAGAAAGCCAAGCAAATCATCAGAGACCCCTACCATACTGGACATAAACTGTTTGAGCTGCTGCCATCAGGCAGGCGTTACAGGGCTCTGGGTACAAAAACAAACAGGCTAAAAGACAGTTTTTATCCAAAAGCAATCTACACACTTAATTTTGCACAGCTGACTTTTTAAAATCTGAATTATTTTTATACAGTATATATATAGGTTTCTTTGTTGATTTTTAAGCACCGTGAGCATCTGCACTTTACCAATTTCGTTGTACCTGTACAATGACAATAAAGTTTCATTCATTCATTCATCCATTTCCCTGGACTCCGGACAACTGATCCCTTTGTCCTGTTTGTGCCTGTTGTCTTCCCTGACTCCACCCATCATCTCACCTCGAGAATGGTGACCAGGATGACCAGCGCCGCCAGGGTGTTGAGCATTCCGCCGTAGTAGTGCACCATGGCGTCACGGCAACCACGCCTCCAGATGTTCAGCTCCTCTGTGTAGTGGTCGTAGCTGTAGTGGGCGGAGTTGTTGGTGAGCTGGTGCTGGATGCAGGGCCGTGGGGAGCTGGGGTTACAGCAGCTGAAGGGCACAGCGTCCATCAGGTACTTGCCATCCACGTTGCTGGAGATTCGACTGGGGTAAAGGAACAGAAACAAAACCAAAACAGTCAGCAGGTGAGCTTAGTTTCACTTCAAACATCTTGCAACAACAAGAACTTTTCACCAATTTTGTCAGATTGTTAGCTGGTCCTTTTCCCATAAGGTCGCCAATTGTCAATGGAAAAAATACGGGACACTTCATAGTGGTGGGGGTATGGGGGTCCTCCTCTCTGAAAATGTTGTATTTCTCAGATGTAATTTCCTGCATTTTAACGTGTCCTGTTTCAGCTCAATACGGAACCTGTACTTTTATTTCTAAATACGGGACGATTCCATATTTCAAGGGATAGTTGGCAACCTGACTTTTACAGCACCTAACTGACTACTGACTGCTGTAGATTCGACAGTGGGTGGGGCAACAGGATGGAAAAAGAATGCTATCCTCCTCACTGATAACCATACTCTGGAGAACTACAGAAATATACTTCTACAGATGTGTTGTTATCAGATAGCCTCTTAACGCCGGTGGGCCCTTTCACTCATTGCTGAAAAGACTCAACTACATGATAACAAAATTGCTGTGACATTAACAGATTTAGCTGTTAGCTATTTTAGGAGCACAAGGTTTAAAAACGACTTACAGTGGCTTGAACATGCATGGAAAATTAAGTTTTTGCAGCTTGAGCTTCATGGCTAACATGTAGTAGCAACATGTTTTACTTATTTTTTCCGTACAAGAAAATACAATAATTTGTAAATATGTTGAGCAGAGCAGGGGAAGAGTTGAGTGGAATAGAGCAAAGCAGAGAAGAGATATTATTTAATTACCCCTGATTGCAAGCAAGACTTGACATTGGCATCTGGCAAAATACTGATAGAACTCAGCTGTGACGAGAAATAAGTTCAGTGCCACTGGCCACTCAACCAGCTAGCTTACTCTTGGCTATGCCATATCAGAGTAACCTATTTTCTGTTTTTGCCCCTTGTGCATCAATTGTTTGTATTTATTATACAAAAAGGCTTAGTAGTTACTCAAGCTCTATTCGTCTGATTTATTTTCATGTGTAAAGCTGTTAATAGCATCTTAATAGCATGGATGCTCTTACTTTAGCACTCATCTTCTGAGCTCAGATGTACATATGTTAAATTACATTACATTCACTTAGCTGACACTTTTATCCAAAGCGACTCACAGCTATTTTAAAGGGTACTTGTTACAGTCCCTAGAGCAATGTGGGGTTAGGTGCCTTGCTCAAGGGCACTTCGGCCATGGATAGAGGTGTGAGAGGAA
The DNA here is from genome assembly GCF_034702125.1 of Engraulis encrasicolus. Lineage (NCBI taxonomy): Eukaryota > Metazoa > Chordata > Actinopteri > Clupeiformes > Engraulidae > Engraulis > Engraulis encrasicolus. The sequence continues at coordinate 4,407,158 of NC_085873.1, forward strand.
TGCAATTTAAATGTCCTTGTATGACCTGTGCATATGAAGAAATCGACAAAAAAAGTTGGCTGGACTTCACATGACATTAGGCCAAGGCTGCCCATAATGGCAATGAAAACAAACGGATATCAAAACCCTAGCTACTGTAGTAGAAAGGCTGAATGGCTAGTGATCCAGGAAAACTATTAGTTCCAATGAACAGTGAGCAAAAATGGCATTAATGTCAAGCCCTGATTAAAAGTCATCAAGACCTGTCACAGGAACATTTTAGAGTAGATGCACAGCAGAGTACAGTAGGAGCAGATCCCGGAGTTGAGCAGAGCTGAGTATAGAGTGAATTAGACTAGAACTAATAGTCAATTAATCCCTGGGGTCATGTTGTCTGATAGTGACCAAGGTCTGTGAAAGCAACGTCAGAGACATCACAGAGCAGCAGCAGAATAGAGCAGAGTAAACTTGTAGTGGCGCAGCAAAGGCCTAGAGTAGAGTAAACATAAAATAGAGTTCGCAAATAACCCTTGGGGTTATGTTATTAATGTCTGATCGCAAGTCAGCAGAGGCCCGTGACAGGAACATCAGTGTGTGTGGCTTTGGAGTTCAATCCTAGTTTAGTCTGCCACTAGTGTTGCCCCCTGAGCAATGCACTTAACCCCAATTTACGATGTCCCCTGTAGTAAGTTCGCTCTAAGTCCCTCTGTGTAGCGAACAGTGTCTGCTAAATGACTTATAATGATAGCAGCGGCAGATTATCTCTTCCAGCACAGACACGTTAAGAATCTAGACAACACGGGTAGGCCCTCTGTGGCAACTAAGCCTTGACAGTGAATGTGAGAGGGAAATCCTCTGGCATGTCGCTGGGCAAAAGAAGAAAGATCAAACTTGTGATTAGTCTTCTCTTCTTCCTGTTGTTCCTGCTCTTCAGCATAAGATGAAGCACATGGGACATTAGTGACAGACGTTGTTATCATCAGCTACCAAGAACTGCGAAGAGCCAAGGCAAGAGGAGCCAAGGCAAGACAAGGCAGTGGGACCCACTGTACTTAGTGGGGTTGTTAATAAAACCATAAGCCTACACCTCTGAGTGTTGTGTTTTAATGGGTTTGTCGCCTCACCAAATGGATTTTGCAGATTGGGCTGGCTAAACTGCATGAACCAAGTTTGGGAAAAAACATGTCAAGGCCCATAATCCGAACAGGGACATAAGGTCATATGGGGGTCAAACATGGAGTCCAGTCCTACAGGTCTCACAGGCCAAGAACACTGTGTGAATTTTCAACTAGGTCTTGGCTCGTAATAGAGATTGCCAACGTACATCATTGCACTCGCCAGATTTACTTTTAGGTCTGTAGTGTCATTGCTTACACGACTAGGATTGGTGGACCGAGACTACTATCTGACAGGGGTCAGAATTTGATTTGCCATGGTGAGGGCAAAAGGTGTTGCCATCCCATTTGGTCACGACTCACGTGTCTTGGCAACCTCTATACAGTGCATGGCAAATCTGCACATTTGCTTGTAAGCAATGTCTCCTTTCATTCATTCAGTGTCCAGGGAAATGGCATTTTGGTGGAGTCAGACATGGAGTCCAATCCTATGCAGGTCTCACAGGCCAATGAACCCTTTTTACCTGACGTCAGTCACCTTTCAATCTGTTCATTTGAAACAGGAAAAGTTGCATCTGGTGGCACATAAGCCCCTGTCTTCTGTGGAAACTGGTTGTCGTTTCTTCATCCTTTGCTTGAAAACGATTCGTAGCCCCTTAATGCCCCTTAGTACCTCCTGAGGCACGCTCTAATAGATATTGACAGTTAACTACTATAGTACTACACTACTATGACAGTGCACGGGACCTTCAGTAATACATTACAACTTGGTCATTGCCATTCTGGTAACAGGGAATGTATAATGTCGTGTCTTAAGGGGTTATTTGGCGTAATTGCAAAAAAAGGCCAAAAACAGTGTGTGGAGTGGAGCTTCAACTACATCTTGTCGCCACACCCCAGAGTTTAGTTCATTTAGTACAATTGCCACACAGAGGACAATTGCCACGCAGTGAACAATGACCACCTAAGACTTCCTTGCCTTGAGTGAGGGTAGTAACTGTAGTAACTCGAGTGACTGCTTATCACCACCGTGCCCATGCGTTGAGTAGCTTCTCTGTTGATCCAAGACTCATGAACAGGCCTGTTGTGGCTTAACTTTTGAGCACTATAGAGAGCCATGACTGATGCTCGTAGACAACTGCAAATCTTGTTTTGAGATTTAACTTCCTTGAGTCGTGCCAGGTGAACTCACATTCATGGCCCTGTAATATTCCCCTTGTCGATATAGCCCTCCAACGGTCAAATTTTGAAGCTGTTTGACGAGACACACTCTTAGCATATATTGTTACAGCCCATATATTTCTAAATATATTAAAAAAAACATTTTTTTTATCCAGCCTTTTAAAAAACATCTTGTGACTGAACTTTCAAATCAAACTTTTAAGCAGTGCCGCAACAAAAGAGATGAGAAATAACTTATTGTCAAAAGGTTTTCAGTCTACACACAATTCTATGTACAGAAACTAATTTCCTGAAACAAGCACAACCCCCAACAATAAAGGTAGATAACATAATATAAAATACCCAAACATGTCTAAAACAATGCTTGGAAATCCCTGGTTGGTATTTCCTGGTAATTTTTCTCAACATCTCCACAAAGCACTCAGGTGGCAAGTTGGCAGCCAAGGGCCGTGCTGTTGACTCCTGAGTCTATTCCCAGCGAATCGGCTGGGTCTTGGCATGATTGGAAGGGACAGTAAGCCTTGAAGGACAGGGAAATGTGATCCAAGAAGATTATCAGCTAAGTACAAACTGGCTTGCGAGCCTGATACCACTTACACTGGATGGCTGACCTCAGCCGTGACACCTCACCCCTCCACCCCACCCCACCCCCCACCTCAGCCTCGCCACCATCATTTGCAGTCTTTCAGCCAGCCCTCTATCTACTCAGTATAAAGGGCTGTTTACATTATAGCCTGATCTGTTAACTCAACCTCATATCCACTTATGAAGCTCTCATTACCAATGAAAGTCATAGTGAAAGTTCATCCACTCTCCAACCCTCCCATGGCACGCTGCGTGTATGTGCATGTACGTGCGTGCACGCATACAAAGGCAAACAAACACACTTGAGACTTTTCTTACATACAGGATACATACTCCCCAACCCAAACACTGACAATGGTTCTGCTATCATGGTCTACACCACTGCTGCATCTGTGACCATGCATTTGGCCAAACACACTACTGGACTGTGCAAGACAGCACTAATGGCTAGATGATGGTACATCTGTCTCAGCAGTCATCCCATCAGGATTCCTTATCCCTTTGGGATTTAGGGAGCACATTTTTTGCATAACATGAGCTTACCATACAGAACATTCAGAGTTTCCCTATCTATGTGCAGCATGAAAGAGAGAGAGAGTGGCACGACGAAACTACAACAAAACACACCAAGACTCAAACCCCCAAGCAATTGCAGCAATAGTGACCCATGAGAAAAAATGTAGCAGCCCACTCACTCTTTGACCTCCTTTGCGCTGAAGTCCAGGTACCGGTTGCTGACCCACTGTATCTCAAACCAGTCCTTGTAGTTGTTGTTTCCGCAGCACTTAAAATCCATCTGCATCTGGTCCAGCGTCCTCTTCATGTAGCACCTGCCCGGCGTGTCGGTGTCCTTGTAGAACTTCATGCTGTTCTTCAGACCCTCCGAGACCGTGTACATGAGTGGGATGCGCATCAGCACGCACAACACGGCCGTGAGGAGCAGCAGGGAGTTGAAGACCAGGCAGGCAATGAGGAACGGCTTGATGAGGCCCTTCCACTTGACAAACTTGGTGGTGTCCAGAGAGTCGTAGCAGATCTTGCCACCGAACGCATTGATGCCGCAGGCCAGTATTCCGACGAGGATGAGCAGGTTGGGCACAAAATGGCTCTCGTTGTTGTCCATCAGCTCGCTGTTCTTCCGGAGCTCTATCTTGAAGAAGAGTCCCATGACAAAAAGTAGAACGCCAGCCATGACCGCAAACCAGTACATGAGCCACACTGCCTGGGCGAGCTTGACACGCCTTTGCAAGTCAAATTTCACCTTAAACAGTGCCATTGTGTGGCTGTCTCTGCAAGACCTCAAAAATTATTGATGAATTCTGATGTTGCACTCTTCAAAAGTGAGTGCTGAATGTGGATTTCCCCCCCACAGTTGCTACTTGCTGTGGCAAGCAAGCAGTCCCACTAGACCACTAATGGTTGCACAACCGAAAGCCTCTGTGCAGGTATGACAGGTGAAGCAGCAGCGATTCCTGATCCATCACAGAAAGCCGGTTGGTTATCCTAGGTGCCTTCTCAGTAGTCCACCCATAGTACAGGAAAGCAAGGAAAGTGAACACCCTCGATGCCTGAAATGAACAACAAATTAATGTATGCAAACAATAATTGATAAAGCCAAAGAAAATAGATCATAGAACAAAGACATGAAATAGAAACTCACCTATTCATGTAGAGGGAGGGAGGAGGACAGCGAACGACTAAACCAAATGATTAAACTTTAAGTTCAGGTACGTCATCCTAAGTCCTCCCTAATCAGCGTTTATCCCATTTGTGGTGAAATCCCTTCGCCAGCAGATGAGCTTCTAAACTCTAAGCCCTCCACCATGATGACTGATTGGCCTTGGTGTTCACATGACTCGACTAATGTCCCTTAAGAGATGGTGCAGGCGAGAAGACCCAATGCCACGCACTGCACTCACTCACTTCATTGTGAGATCAGCACTTCTGCTATGAAGGCTCTGGAGTAGAGGTGTCAAACTCAAATTCACAGTGGGTCAACATTAACATCTGGGACTGAGTTGTGGGACAAACTCAATATTTTCTCAAAAACCAACCGAGTTGTAGATGGATGCAATTAACACTAGTGAAGTAAAATGATACTTCGGGCCAGATTTGGCCTCCGGGGCCTTGAGTTTGACACCTATGTTACACAGGCTCCCAAGTGGCACAGGAGGACCATTCACAACTCGCAGGCTACTTTGCTGGTGCAATATCTAAGACAATCAACAGATCCATAAATCCCCTCCCGAGGCCATGACAAGTTCTTGTGAAAGTCGGAGGAGGAGCTATTCGCCACAAACCACACTTCACCTGTAGGCACCTCCCTCCCTCAGTGGACCGGCACAGTGACGTATATGAATGCACAGTAAAAAAAAAACATGCAGGCTTCAATACTCCAGAGTGGACTCATATGCCCCTTTTCCACTGCCGTTTTTCTTGTAGGCCTACCAGCGCAACACAGCGCGACTCGGCCGCCACTTTTTACTTTATGATTGAGCTGTGTCATGCCTATTCGAAAAGCAAAGAGTGGCAGCCGAGTTACTCTTATTCGAGGTGTTGGCCTACCAGAAAACCGGCGGTGGAAAAGAGGCAATAGAGTATTTATCACTCTGTGGAGAGCCACATTATTCCCTAACAATGGAGTCAACAGTCAGTACAAAGTGGTCTGCAGTGTTGCCAGATGTGTCTGACCAAATCCCGCCCAAAAGGCTCTCAAAAACCGCCAAAATGTGCTAAATTCCGCCCAAATTCAACAAATTACATGGACTTCTATGGGCCCAAAACGGCTGGGAAAAAAAAAACGCCAAATGGCCAATTTTTCCCCGCCGACGTTCATCCCAAGTAATCTGGCAGCACTGGTGGTCAGTGTAATTTCAACTCTACAGCTCTTAATATGTACACATTTTTGTTAAGCATTAACTCTGAAAATGTTAAACTGTTACCCTAAAGAGTAAAATCAACTAGTGGGACCAAATGTTATCTGAAACATGGCTCTTTTTGAGTTTGCACAAACCATACGTTACTGTAGGAACTTCCCATTGTACCCGACACAATGACACAGTGATTTCCACAATATGCTTGTTTTGACAAAAGGATACTCCTGTCAGGTCTCTCCACAGTCTCCCTCCGGAGTATTAATCTCAGTCCACTTTGACAGGGCATGACCTCAAGGCAGTGTCCGCAAGATGTCAATGCAAGATGTTGTGGTGGTACTACATCCACAGTGACCCATATGAAGGCCTTCCAAAATATGCTTGTTTTGACAAAAGGATACTCCTAACAGGTGTCTCCACAATAGGCTTCCATCCGGAGGTTTGATCTCAGTCCACGTTGACGAGGCATGACCTCAAGGAAGGCCAGTTAGTGTCCGCAAGATGTCAAGCAGGATGGTGCAGTGCTGGAACTCCATCCACCAGCCAGATGGCAGCAAGGACCCTAGCAAATCTGATGCATAAGAAAACCGATCATAGAGGGCATTGAGAAATGCTACTGTACATGCTAAATAGTACGCTATGGTCATGCTCGAACTGTGTATTTTATTATAATTTGTGGTTTCCTTTCTCTCCCGCTCTCTCTCTCTTTCTCTCTCTCTCTCTCTCTCTCTCTCTTCCACGCACCTGCCTTATCTGATTTAATCTCAAGCGCAACAAAGTGGTGCGGTCAGAAGCTGTGCAATACATTGCACAAGGGACTTCAACCAATATCCTGTAGGTATGCTTAAAAGAATAATAACTGTACGTCATTTTGGATAAAAGCATCAGCTAAGTGTAATGTAGTAATGTCTATGTCTATTGAGCTGATACATGTTTTTATTTTTTTATTTTATTTATTGAAATTTATTTTCACCACACTGCATTGGAATTAGTAGACAGGGCCTGGTCTTGCTTGTGGGTCCATAACCCAGCATTAAGCTCTGCCGCACATGATTTAATGATCAGCCTGGAGAAGTTCACTTGGATTAAGTAGACCTTTCACTCTATGCATTGGTTTTTAATTGAACTAATCAGAGGAACCGTCACTCTGTCATGTGCACTACGCATGTCTAGCCTGGTGAGCCAGACTAAAACATGAAGTCTCGAATTGCTCGGTTCATATAACTGACGGCTTTGGGTGTGACCAAACTGTTACGTCGTTATGGTTCAAATTACCTCTGCGCGCGGCCTTGGCCAACGCTATGATCAATCAAACGGACAGCAAAAATTGATGTCAAGCCCTTAACAGTATTTACCACAGCACACTACACCACTAGGCCTACAGCGGCACAGCTGATGGTTGACAATGGTTGACTGTATTAGCCTGTAATTCTACTGGCCTGCAACCTCAGATCAGAATTACTGCCCCTCAAAATTTCTGTGCACATCCGTGGTCGTGCACAATTTAATGAGCCGCAATTAAATGAGCCAATTCAAGCAGTCTCTTCAAATCACAGAGACACAGTGGTACGGACACTGTCGGAGCAGCCTATGTGTGTTCCAGTATGTACCGTATGTACCATAACACACTGCACCTGTACATTTTCTATTCAAATAAGGTGTGGTTTTTAATACTCTGACATTAGTTAGACTGAGGGAATAATTTCTCTAAGCGCATGGTGGTTGACTTGTGAGATCCACTGGCAACTCAACTGTCAACGACTCTCAACTACTTCTTTGTTTTAGACTTCTCTGTGTTGGCAATATATGATATATGAAAATGAAGTTTAATATTCATAATTATAATATGTTACCCATGCTTTGTCCCATTACCCACGCTTATGTAAAGAAATTAAGTTTTGAGTGTACTTGCAAGCTACAGCGCTGAAGTTATATTATGTACAGTTCAACTGTGTCTCCATAAAAACATTCCACTTTGTGCGAAATTGGTCCAAGGATTTGCAAATCCTTGTTCTAAATCACTGTGGTGGCTGTTTGTGAGAGTAAAAATGCAGGTCAACATTGTTAAATATGTTTCTCTTGCACTGTTGTCGAATCTGTGTAGATACAGTAAATTAAGCTAATGACTTTACTAGCAAGCTACAACGCTGAAGTTCTACACTCACAGCAGGGCAGTGCCTTCAGCTCCAACAAGTGATATTAGCCTACTCACACATTACACTTGCAGCCCCATGTTTGCCTTTTATGTGGGCGAAAATTGGTTGGTATTTGTAAATATGTTGCCATGTGCCTTGCCTTTCAAGTTTGCAGGCTTATGATGAGGTCAAGGGGTCGTTGGGAGGCTTATGATGAGATGAGGTCAAGGGGTGTTCAAAAAAGGTTGAGAACCACTGTGCTAAGACAATCCAGTGACTCCGCTGACCTGCTACCTCAGGTGCCTCAAGTAAACAGGCAGGGTACTCAGTGTTGCCAGATTGAGAGGTTTCCTGCCCAATTGGGCTGCTTAGGATGACCGTCTGCGGGTATATAAGGGTAAAAAATAAGGCTATTTGGCGTTTTTTCCCCTGCAGATTTACGGCCATTCAATAGAATTTTGTTCAAATTGGGTAGGATTTAATGCTTCCAGGCGGCTTTTGAGCATTCTTTCGACTAGAACTCATCAGACACATCTGGCAACCCTGAGGGTACTTCTACATTTCTGTCACTGGGAATAGGATTGCAGTTGTCTCATAGCATGCATGTATTCAGAAATGCACGTGCATCTAGACAATCTAAACATAACATAAAAAGGGGGCAGAATAGTGAAAAACTGCAGTGTGTATAAAATTAAAAACAAAGAGAATGTGATGTTACTGTTGATTTTAATGCTGAAAGTTATTTCTTTCATTCAAAATGGTAAAATGATTAATTCAATGGCGTTTCAAGTAGTCTCTGCACATTATGCCAACCCAGTGGGGCCAATCAGAGCAGTGAACGTGTATTTGCCATGGCACATATTACGCCAGCATATGTCAGCTGGTGGTCACTGGTGGTCAGTGGTTGACATCACGCTAAGCCAACCCAGTGACTCCACTGACCTGCTACCTTGGGTGCCTTGGGTAACCAGGCAGGACACTTCTACATTTGTGTCACTGGGAATGGGATTGCTGTTGTTCTCATGCGATATCTGGATGTGGATAACAAGTAAAAAAAAAAATAAGCATAAAAAGAGCACAAAGTATAAAGCTAAAGCTATTTCTGCATGTGTGAAATGAGAAACAAAGAGAAACTGATTTTAATGTATCATTAACGTATCATTTTGAAAGGTGAAAGTAATGCATAAAATGAAGTCCGTCATTCAAAATGGTTAAACAATTAAGTCAATGGTGTTTCAAACAGCCTCTCTCCATACTATGATAGATATCATTACGGCCAATCAGAGCAGAGAATGTTAGTTGCCGTGGCACAATAGACCAGTATGTCTACACTGACATTTGTGGTCAACACTAATTGACATCACACTAAGCCAACCAACTCCAGTCACCAGCTACCTCTAGTATAGGGGACTTCTGGAATATTTATGCCACTGAATGCAATTGCAATTGTTCTCATACTTGGAAATGTGGATATGCTGTAGAAATTCTACAGTATATTCCGTATATACTGTATATGGCCAAAGTAAGTGCAACATTAAGTACAACTACCACATGATATTACATAGGGATTATATTGCACCAGCTATGCCATTGTACCAAATGCTAGACTGAAAAAATATCTAAAACCCTAAAAAGAAAGGCCCCAAATTTGATCCAGCCAGTGTAGAATCATGTACACAGCTCTATAGTAACTGTAGACCAGTTACTCAGTGAAGTAAGTTTTGTTTTTTGTTTTTTTTACTTCTACACTTACGTTGGTCACCTCTGAATATGACCACAAAAAAACACACAGAGATAATAGGAAATACTTTGACTTTGACAGGATGGTAAATATGTATTCCTTGTGTGGTATTTACTACATATTGAAAATTGTGTGTTCACTAAATTTTTTGCGTTGTTAACCAAAGACGACTGTTCCTTTAATCTACATATCATTTCACCCGACCCGATCTCACCCCATTTCATGTCTTAGGCCAGATTTGTATCACTATTATTTTTCCTGATATGTTGAATGTTGAATGTCAACCTGTTGTCTATTCTATGTCTTTCTCAAATAGGCCTCCCCATTTTTCGAATAGCCTACTATTTAATTCACACTCAGAACCGATAGATGGTTCTATTTGATATGACACTTTTGTCTGGCACCTGCAAGAAGTGGCTTTGGATGTGCTACTCAAGACCCTAAAAAACCTTTTGATGACACTTTTTGTCAAAAGTTGGCAACCATGCCAGAAGTTATCAGCATGGAGGACTAAGGTTTCAGAATCACCCAGCTGCCAACATGGAACTTAACCTTTAAGGTCAAATTTGAAGGTCAAGCGAGGTAATAATGTTTTAATTTTGTGATGTGCTTTCATAAAATACAAGTTGAAGTTGTTTGCATATTGGATAATTAGTACCTGGGGGATAGGACCTTCAAATAAATTATATTGATATATTGAATAATATGGATTAATATGTACAGTACTCTCTAAAGGTTTTGGAACGACCAGACAAATGTACTTGTTTTTGCTGCCTAAAGACAATTTTGTATGAGACCAAAAGATGAGTATGAAACAAAAGAAAGTGTCAGCTTTTATTTCCTGATATGTCCTGGTATTGGATTTATCACCATTTGTATTAAACCACAGCACTTTTAGGTGAGTGACAAAAGAAGCAAACTCTCTGTCCATAGTCACTCTGTCCATAAACATCTGAGAAAAAGCACAAAAGTTCCAAACTGATTTTCAGATTTACAGTCACTTACAGTCCATAGACATTCAGAAAATCCAAAAAGGTTCCAGAACAGGGTCTCCTGTTCCATGACGTGTGTCATGATGTCAAACATCGCAGGATCAATGCGACTGCAGACAGACCCTGCAACTCGTGCAGTCGATTATCCCCTTCGATACTTTTTGCAAGGGTCTGCATACCGCCTCCCTTGAACTGGTTGGACAAACATTCACTGACGTCTTTGTAGACCCAGGGCCGGATTAATGCAAAGGCTATGGCTGCAGCCGAGGGCCCCCAGCTGCCAGGAGCCCCCTGCAGAATTGTGGCAATATTGAAAGTCAGGTCGAGTACTTACAGTTGCTAGATGTATCCGTCTAAATGTAATCCGACTTTAAATGCATTGTGTTTAATACCACACACATCATAGTTTATCATATTATTTGCTCCTTTATGTCAGTTGGTTATAGGCCTATTTAAGTGCAAGATCATACTGTCTTTCACAACAGTGAAATGTCTTGAAAGAACAGGACGTTTTGAAGTTTTAGGTACAATACATACACACACACATGCAGGCACACACAAACCACCACCTCCTCTTCCAAATACAGGTTTAAGTGTATGATAATGTAAGATTTGAAACCATTGAGGCTAATAATTACAGATGGGCCCGTCGACGGGCATGCTTTCGGCAAAGAGCCTGCTAGAGGCTATAACCGATTAAGGCTCTGCCTATCAGTTTTGGGCAAGTTACGCAAAAACTGTAATGCATTACTGATTATATATGACTGTATTTTCATTACATTCATTACATTACAAGATTACTATATTCAAAATAAGGCATTACACTATGTTGCATTACTTAAGTCAACTTTTAGTGAACTATTAGTTCCCTTTTATTTCAGTTTACTCTTGTTCAAATAAAAAAACTAACTAAAGAAGGAATTTGCCAATTTACAGTGTAAATCAAGCTCATGAGTCACAACTCTGTCACCTCCCATTAAGGAGGTTTTTTGTCTTACATTACTGTGTTAAAGCAAAAAATAATGCATTACAGTAATTAATTACCTTTGCAATGCAGGCTCTGCAATAAAGGAATTTTGAAATGGAAACATAGTATTTTGAAATGGAAAATGGAAGCATTGTGTTTTTATTGTCAAATGTCCAGAGAATCATACAGGTGGCAGCCCCACTCAGTCTAGATGGCACTAAACAACATCACATACAGTAGCTTTACGGAAACAACATAGGCCCGCAACACAGCGACACAATGTGGACTACAAACACATGAGAGAGGTGTCTTCAATTCAGACGTCCTCTTAAGCCTTTTCCACAAGGCTGATGCTCCCCTCATGACAAACAAAGGGACGATGAGGGCGATAGTCATCATGTTCTATGACTCTCCATGAGTACACCCCACTGTTCTCTGCTGTGAGGTTGGAGATGTTCAGAGACGTGCTGGAGTTCAACTCAGTCACTCTGTCCCTCAGATCCTCAGGCATACGCACATCATTCCCGTCGAGGAAGTAATCACGTGATTTGACAATATACTCAATGAACAGAGTTTGTGGCTGTAGCCCTTTCTGACGGAACCACTGGACCCTGAACCAATTTTTGAACCAGTCCTTTACATACGCATCCATACGGACACTTTCACCACGAGAGAACATCACATTCACAGGGGGGGACTCAACACACACTGAGAGGAACATTACATCCATGACAAAATCAGAATTTTCACACCTGTACATCCCCGCATGTTGACTGGACACAGAGGGAATGTTGAGGGAATAGGCTCCAGATTGGCTGTCGTTCAGCATGTACATCACTTCCTGTGGGCGGGTCTGAGGATTGCTGCTGATTCTGACATCTCCACTCGGTGTAGACCAGTAGATGTCCTCCTGTTTTACACGGCAAGGAAGAGTAACACTCTCCTTCTCATGGGTAGCAATAACTTGGAGAACAGGTATGACCATCTGCCATTTAGCCCGTTGACATTGACCCCCTCTCCACATTGTACAGAAATGTGGTTTGGCTCTAGCCCATTTCTTCCACATAGTCTCTGACAGTGTGACAGAGCTGTTGGGGTGCACCTGCAGCCTTGCTCTCTGGAATGGCACGAGGGGCTCCAGAGAGGAGCTGGTGTCCAAGACCAGAGTCCAAGATGATCTGTCATTATTATCAACTTCATACAGCTGCAGACTGCTGCCACTGCCAAGATCAGAATCATACTCACAAATCACAGCACTGCCATCCCTAACATATACAGGATCAGACTCCGTCGCAGACCAGTCCACATTACCTTCAGCACAGACAGTAAAATGGTAGACGGTGCTTCCTACTGGGGTACTTTGTCCTCTGACCCTCCACTCCTCCCTGTAATTTCCACTATGGGACATGTCGAGGTTGTTTAATTTAAATCCCGAGCCTGAGTCCGAGTCTGGGCAGGTGATGTTGTAGCTGTCTGGTTGTGGGCGGTCCGGCAGTGAGCAGTTGAGTAGAAGGCGATCTCCATCTTCAGCAATCCTGTACAGCAACCAGTCATGGACCTCTGTATAGTCTCCATATTCAAATTCAGCGGATTTTCCTTTAGTCCCGAATATGCGAAAAGGATTAGGGCTGAGGTGGACAGCAGAGATGAAAACCAGCAGGAGAAATACCCTCATGCACTCGGACCTCTCCATTCTGAACTCCGTATGTCTGCACTGTGTATATACTTGGTGTGTCGTTCTGAATCTAGCAGGCAGACTGTGAAGGGCATGGTAATTTAAACTCACCACCAAACTTATCAGTACACACCAAAGGGTAGCTGTGTTGAACTTGTTTTCAGTATGGTTCATGTCCTATTCTGTCTCTCACACACACACACACACACACACACACACACACACACACACACACACACACACACACACACACACACACACACACACACACACACACACACACACACACAAAATTGCACTGTCACACTTGACCTTTTCAGTCCACTAAACAAATGTAACCATCCCACACAGAAAAACATTGACTGGACTCTGGAGTAGCGAGAGGCCAAGATCAATATGTTTGAAACGGATGGCTTCAAAACTGTATTGCAATATGGAAAGATGAAGAATATGAAGAAAATGGTGATACAGTGAAACATGGTGTGGAGAGTAGTGTTTCAGAGCAGCAGTTTATTGATAGTATATATGGGCGGCCTATATACTGTATCATGAATGCACCGATGTATTGCACTACCGACAATGAAGATGCTACCTTCATCACTGTGTGCACTTGGTTATCATGCATTATCTTTTCCAACATGACAGTGGGCCCATTCCATTATACAAACTTCCGCCCTCTTGTTGTGCTTGTGTTCTTGTTGTCAGCCTAGGGCACATCAACTTTTGGGAGACTTTCCCCTATTTAATATCCCGATTGCACATGAATGAGAAAATAACCTTTGAATTTTGCTCTTGCGAAATATTGAATTAAGCTTCTATCATCAATGATGTCTGGCGACTGTGTTGAGAGTAACTCATTACAAAAGTGCATTACTTTCAGCTGTAACGTAGCAATGTAAGGCATTACAGGGAAAAAAAGTTTTAATATAGGCCTACTAGTTACAATGCAAGTAACCCAAGTTACAATACAGTTTACTGTAACCTGGATTTAAATGGTGTTCAGTGTGGTGGGCCAGAAATAACCTATTCCTGAACCTGCTACTTTCTAGTCTCCATGCTGCCAAAACACCTCCAGGATGGGAGGTGAAAGAGTCATGACTCATGCGTTTGATTTACACTGTAAATTGGCAAGATCCATATTTACTTATTTTGGCAAGTGAAACTAAAGTAGTCTAATGCAAAAGTAGGGTAATGCCTTACATTTTAAATATAAAATACAATATTGTAATGTAAGGGATTATTTTGAAAAGACAGTAACATGTAAGCAGTAATGCACTACAGTTTTTGAGTACCTTGCCCAACACGGTCTGGCAATGTCACAATCAGGCCACAAGCACATGGGAGGACGGGTGTTTGGATAATGGAAAGGACACAATGACTCTAAAGACACATCTAAGGTCACTACTGAAAGTTTGAAAGGGATTCAGTGGTCTAGTCTGGTCTATCTCATCTGAACTCCATCAAACATCTAGGGGAATTCTGAAGAGACAGGTTGAGCCCTCTTTATCCAGTATCCAGTCTCCAAAAGAGGTAATAGTTGAAACATGGAAAAATATTAAGGCTGCTAAATAGGGATGCAAATTATGGATTAATTCGTTAATTGTTAGAAGATTAACCTAATGGATTGATTTACAATGAATTGATAAGCGGTGCTTACGATTAAATTGAAAAAGTAAGGCCCTGCTGTGGCCAATCGATAGGGCACTCGCCTGCCATACGGCGGACCCAGGTTCGATTCCGGGCCCAGGTCCTTTGCCGACATCTCCCCGTCTCTCTCCCAATTCGCTTCCTGCCCACCTCTCACACTGTCCTATCAAATAAAATCGAAAAAGACCAAAAAAAATATTCAATCAAAGAATCTTTGAATACATTTAAGAATCTTTGCAATACAATTAAAATATATTTCAGAGGAACTAGAGAAGACGGGGTCTGTTTTAAAGATGGCTGCCTTCAATATAGGCCTGAATTGCAGGGGGAAATCCTGGGCTATGTCTCAAATGACGCACTTTTGTCAGTGCACTGACAGTCAGTGCACAGTGCACACAGTACACTGAGGTCTTTAGTGCATAGTGTCGTGGAAAAATTTGAGCACTATGCACTGTGCACTCACTGGAAGTGACGGCTGAGCATGGCATTAGCTCACCAAAATATGAGTTGGCTACTGTTTACAATGCACATCGTCTGGTGCTTGTATTTCCATTTCCTTCACCCCAGAGGACAGCAATCACACATACAATACTTTGGTTGACATGAAAAGGTTGGTGTCCCATCAACATTACTTACAGAATTAGGAGACTGTTGACCAAACTCTTCTACTGAACTGAATGCCACATTTCCTCTGTGTCATTGTCAACATGGCCGCCGTTTAGTGCGGTGAACGATTTGTCAATACAGCCTATTGTTAAACAACAGTCATAGTGCTTACCAGGATGTTTTGTTGATAATATTTGTGACTGGAAATCGCAGTAGCAATGTATTTAACATATGGGTTCCCCTTTCCATTCCATACATTCTCCCACATGAAGGACTGACCTACGCTCGCCAACTAGTGGACACTCCATAGTTACTGCAGTATGCATGCAAAGCTAACTGGCTACAATGGGAACCAATCAGACTGAACCTTCTCCCTGTTAGAGATTCTCTGGTGCAGTGTCCATCATTCAAGCACTGCATTTTTCAGCCATTGTTAAGGGATCAGCCCATGTGTCTCAAATGCCGCACTTGTGCACTTCGGGCACTGTTTTTCAGTGCCTAGGGCGCTCACGCTGAAAATTTCACTTGAGCCAGTGCACTGAAAGTGCCAGGATGATCCCCTAACAATGGCGGAAAAATGCAGTGCTTGAATGATGGACACTGCACGCACTAAACGGCGGCCATGTTGATAATGACACGGAGGAAATGTGGCATTCAGTTCAGTAGAAGAGTTTGGTCAACACTCTCCTAATTCTGTAAGTAATGTTGATGGGACACCAACCTTTTCATGCCAACCAAAGTATTGTATGTGTGATTGTTGTCCTTTGGGGTGAAGGACATGGAAATACAAGCACCAGACGCTGTGCATTGTAAACAGTAGCCAACTCATATTTTGGTGAGCTAATGTCATGCTCAGCCGTCACTTCCAGTGAGGGCACAGTGCATAGTGCTCACATTTTTCCACAACACTATGCACTTAAGACCTCAGTGCACTGTGTGCACTGTGTACTGACTGTCAGTGCACTGACAAAAGTGTGTCATTTGAGACACAGCCAGTGTTTGTGTTCATAGTACGGCCCTTGGAGGACATTTATGACCCTTGGAGGAATTTGAAGTGGCCCATCAAATAAAAAATGTTCCCCACCCCTGGTCTAGGTGTACTCATTTATGCACCACGCTAATTTCACAAAAACATGTAATTCAGCTTCACGGTTCATCTGGATTTTCTGTTATAAATTCAACACATGATGTATTACACGGAGGATATGCAAATTTGGGAAATGTGCTTTGTGTTTATTGAAATATTGTTCAAAAGGTTCCCATACAATGGGGGTTGCTGTGAACTGTAATGTTGGCTGTGTTAAGACAAATTCCTTCTTTGATAAACAGGGCCAGATTAAGATGGCCCATGGCCATAGGCTAAAGGTTGTTGCGGGCCTCCCTGGAAGGGACATTTCTTGACGAAATAACATAGTGTTATAAATACAAGCTAGGAATTAAGGATATCATGTCTGTCAGCTATGGAGAGAGTACGCTTATTACCAAGATTTAAAACTGTACAACATTACAGATTCATTGTTCAATATTGCATCTTGTCACAATTCTGGATTTTTAAACTTTTGGGCAAACAGGGGCCCCTGAATGTGGGGGGCTGCAGCTGCAGCCATATCTAGCCTGTGCGTTTATGGTAGCCTACCTGATGATAAATAGACTTGGTAATAAACATGTTCACACACCGTTTGATTCAGTCAGTGTTTTCAATGTGTAGATAAGAAAAGATGGAATACAGATACATTTCTTTAATTTATTTTCCATATGCACTCCCTTGCGACATAAATCATTGGACAAAATTAGACAGTGCAAAGTGCATATTCAATATAAGGCGGGTTGTGGATGAAGGGAATTGACAAAACAGTGCGTTTCCCCACATTAAGGGTGAAACAGTCACCATAAAGAGGAATATCTAAGCAGAAGCTGAATGGGCAAAACAGAGTGTTTTCCCCTGGGGTGAAAGTAGGCAGGTGCACGCAGGTGCATTTAATGCTGCCCAAAACCCATATTTGAAAAAGTAGGCCTAAGGTCTGCTATTTAATAGAAAACATGTAGGCTACAACCACACTATGCCATTTGACAAGTGTTCTCCTAAGCGACACCCGAATAAGTCATGCAATTTGTTTTAGATCTGTGGTGTGCAAGCGTATAGTTTAAATTCATTTATTTCACCCCTGGTTCACCACATTAAGGATGAAACAGCCACCACAGAGAGGAAGATCTAAGCAGAAGCTGGAAGCAGCTCATCCCAGCTGGTTTTCCTGTCATTTTCCGGAATGACCGTCCAATTTGGGGACGGGGTGCCAGCTGCAAGCCAGTTAAAATCATCCACTTGATCCCAGTTGTTTCTATTCCTGTCAAGCCCGGACACAGCGAAATCCGCATCAAGGTTAGAGTATGTCCATGTGAAGGGGGCAAAACTGACACCTTGACAGTCCTCGATGATGGCGCGACTAGTGACGTGAAGATAGATTCGGGTGTCCTTAGTGTTGTGGGTGCGCAGCTGCTGGCAAGGAAAGGCGAGCGTGCTGCCGCTACACTGATCCACAAACACCGAGCTCGACACTGGCCCGCACAAAATCTCACAATCACGAACATGTTTGATATGCAGAGTGCTAGGCGAGCCGAGGAGCCGAACCTTACAGTTCGTCAGGTGGGACAGAAGCACGTCCCGCTGCTGAATCTCGACAGCGGTCTTGATCAAAACCTGCGACTCGGCGCTGGAAAAAGCACACTGTATCGGAGCTGTATCGACGACTGTGTCCCTATCCTTGTCCGCTTTGGGAATCTCAGTAACGGATGAGGATGGGGATACCGTCGTTTTGCTTTTGACGTTGCGAGATTTGAAGGCAAACTTCTTTTTGGGCAGAACTGCATCTCGTTGTTCAGACAGAGATGTCTGGAGGGCTTGCAAGGCTGCCTGAGCCTGTCTCAGATTGAAAGGGGTCAAGAACACCATGCTGTCGTTGAGAAACTTTTGCAACTGTTGTGTTTTGATGGTAGCCTCTTCCAAAACCTTTGACGCATCCTCACGATTTGCCCCGTTACAAGTGGATAGCAGTACTTCGATGGATTCCCTCTCCGTGTTGAACGTTGTTAAGAAAAAGCCACTGTTTTCCTCGGCAACTGACGAGCTTTCCTTGATGTCTTTCCGTCTTTCCACCTCTTCCAATCGTGCCTGGTCCCTTTTCAAAAGTCTGTCGGGTATCTTTAGTGTTTCATTTGGATTTAAGTCGTTTTTGTCTACACAGAGACCGGCGTTCACATCAAGAGACATCGTTGCGTTGTGATATATCGTAAATGGCCACAGCAGGAAGTATAACGAGTAGCAATACAACAAAACGATTTCTAATTGGTTCATGGGACGAACAGCTTGAATATACCACATTTTTATTGGTGGGATGGATACAAAACATCCGGTTATAGATTTGATAAAGAAACTCGCGATTCGCGCGCGCGCCCTGTCAGTGCCCTCGGACAGTAGGCGTTTTACTGGAAGCTTCCTTTATTCACCCGACCACTTAATAAAAACCAACGTGCGTCAATGTTTCAGAATGTGACCCAGATGGGTATGTCCATTCCCTGATGGACAGGCTTTTAAAGCCTGTATGGCTTTGACAGTGCAAACTGCGTCTCCCAGTACGTTCACAATACACAAAACACCACAGCAAAACAGACGAGACTGCACACATGCTGTACAGCTACATACCCAACAAGCATAATCAATAAAATGATGCTGGACACGTATTCTAACATCTACATGAATATCTGTTGATCCACCTCCCATTGAATGTTTTGGTAATTAAAATTAAGTAAAGTAAAAGACACTTCCTCCTTTCTCACTTTACCAATGGGCCAAGTTGAAACCATAGTGAAATCCCCCAGAGATTTCAGAGGCTCCCTGAAGGTAACTAACTAGGTGTGGTCGGAACTGAATAGGACCCTGCCCCCTATCGTCGGATGGTTGTCTGTTGTTTACAGTTGAATGGGTTAATTAGACTGTTAGGGTTACTTAACGTTACACCACATATATACTAATCTATTCCGAGGGGCTCATCCTTAGCAATTATATTAAGAAAGTATGGGTTGTGGAAGATCTATGGAAGCTCCTATCAGGTCCTATGGTGCTTGTGTTATGTATGGATACTTGTAGTTTCCCAAGGGCTGCAGATGCTGCCTTCTGGTGGAGCGGCACTGCCCTGACGGCCCGTGCAGAGATGGCGAGGAAACCCCGTTGACAAGGCACTGCTTTTTCATGACGGTGAGTTTCCCTTTGAGTGTATTATAATTTTGTGATAAAAATTTCAAGGAAAAAACACACACAACCTCCTTCCTCCCCTTCCTTCGGGGAGGGAAGAGAGCGAGCGTGGAGAGAAAAATCTATCTGAGACAGAACAAGGACAGTGAGAAAAATATATGAGTGGGAGAGGGAGAAGAAGGAGGAGGAGGAGGAGGAGGGGGAGCAAATTAAAAGTTGCCAAATGGAGATATTGGGTTTCAAGAGGAGTGAGACAGGAGTATGGGTTTGCCTCTTTTTCAGTCGTCTTTATGCTATGCAAATGGGAATAAATAGTTATGGTTCCACTCCGTTTAGTTCGCAAAGTCCGTCGGTGAATTCAACCCGTTTTGAAATACGTGGGCAAACGACACCGTTGCTAGCTCACCCAGAAGGCCAGTGTTCACGGAGAAAAGCGCTAGCTTAAATCCGTTAGCCAGCTAAGCTTCTTTTCCTAAGCGTCCGGTTCTTTTCGTAAACGACAACGTCGGAATTCAGCTGTTCCGTGACTCTAGAGAAATGTGACGTTTACCGTCCTGCCAGATGAGCTAAACAGAAGACAAATGGTAGCTTCTGAAACCCCACGTCCACCTCTCTTGAAAAACAGACCGCGTCAGCGACAATCTATACCAGGCTCAGGCAGCTAGCCACGCACTGTACTCGCATGAGATTCTCATTGTCTGTCGATTTGGTCTATTTTTGGATGTAAACTCGCAACCTGCATTATCCAGAGGAGAAAAGCATCATATTTGTTGCCCGTCGTCCTCTTGACCAAGTACCGAGCGCGAGATCATTATGGAAGCGTTTGTATTGTCGAAATAAACGCAATCCTCTTCTCACGGACCGCATTTTAAATTAGTTTTAGAGGGTTGCTACGTCTACTACTTTTCCGCCCCCTCTGATCATCAGCTTAAGAGGGGAAGGAAAGGAAAACTTGTATCCACCTCCCTTTATATTTGTCTAACAACGAACCATCTTTACAGATAACGATAGCGAGTCAAATAAATGTTAAATGGCTGGCTAAAAAACTAGCAAGTCAGTCATGGATGTTCTTACTCCACCGGCCCACTTTGTGTTTTGCCTACCTTTGAACCTTTTGAGGAAGACTATTCTATTTTTTTCCTGATATGTTGAAATACACTAACTTCTTCGGCATAACTGAAATGTGCACAAACGACGTGCTCACGTATTTCAATAGTCTTATTTCGAAAGACCATCACGAGAACATGCGGCTAGCCATATCAAAAATGTCCACCTCCCTTGTTTTGCTTTACAAAATAAAAAAAAATGCTGTATTCGATCAAGCAGTCGGAATATATCGCAACTAAAGCAGTTAAAACACACATAAAACAATGTGTTGGATTAAGGACATTAATCCACCGAACACCACTTTAAATTAACGAAAAAGGTTAATTAAATATTCTACTGACTAGCCTCTAATATGCCTCTCAGATATGTCAAATAAACGCGTCTTTTTTGTGCAAACGATTTGAAAGAACGCGTTTCAGACAACGTAAATACTTGCCCTTAAATGTCATTAAAATACTAGCTTTCTAACATTACGCATTGGCTTTCAAATCCAAAAGCACATTGGGCTCAGTACATTATAATGTGATCGAAATACATAAAATAAGTGTCATATTTTATTCGGAACCTCGTCTGTGCAGTTTCCAACCAGCCTATAGCTCGAACCCCTATTTCTTTGTCACTGTCGTTGCGCCATTGATGGTGGCGCAGTGGCAAAACAACAGCCGCCATTTTGACACTGCATACAGACACTCCATTGCAGAGAAAGAGTCAACAAGATGTGTCTGAAGTTTCCATTATTTCCACCTAATATCTGCTGTAATCGACTAGGCTTACAGAACGATTTCCTTGACTAAGCAACCCTTCCTATATGCATTGTAAATGCCCCATAATAAGTGTTATAGTGTAATATTATTTAGTTAAGTGTGTAGGCACAACCAGCCTCCCATCACTCACACCCTGCTCAGTTGTGTCACACTCACACAGCCTGCCAGTATGTTTCCGAAACAGTTGTGTCCCACACTTACAGTATACAGACAGCCATAACCCCCCCCCCCTCACATTGTCACAAGCAGCAGCTATTCTTTTCTCCAAGATGGTATCGTTTCCCATTGAGTGATGTGTCAAGATCCCACACCTGTCATATTTCATTATTCTGTCACCTCTATTATGCTCTCCAAAATACCATCTTCCATGTTGAGTTATAGGCTTGACATCAGGAAGCAAGGGCATGTGGCTTTCTGTCAGAAGCCAAAACCACTAAGAATTTTCACCGGAACCAATGCTGATGAACAAATTAATGGAATTGGCTTGAGCATGTTTGATGGGCCATGACGACAACTGTGACATAGATATTTGCACCAAACACACTAACACACCCAGGCTATATGAAGTCTGTTAGTCTTTTGTCACTGTAGTCTATGTGAAGGGGATGGGGGAGCAATGCATGGAATAATACATGTAGGCCTATTCATACCTGAGAACAACTTCACATCCTCAAAATAATGTGTGAGCAAAATGTGTCAAAATACTGTAAGAGAGGAGTTCATAAAGTCAGTGCAATTAATTCTTTAATAATTCTTTAAAATTAATTCTTTTCTCAGGTGTCATGGATGATGAAGATGATCGGCGTCTCTTGGATATCATAGGGTATGTTGAAAGTAGTGGTAATAGAATAGATGCACTTCATTGATCCTTCCTGAAGGCTAATAAAGTCAATCTATGTGTTGTTTGTAAGAACTCTTGTGTACACATAGGCCTACATGAGTTTCCATCCCCTGAAATACCTTTACGACAAGTTTTATAGACAGTTGTGATCATCTGTTTTTGTTGTTGTTGTTTGTTCCCCTTTGACAGAGACGTGCAGGCTTTGAACGACTATCTTCACGGCCCCAACTCAAAGTCGGTGAGTGGTACACTGAAATAGACATGCATGCCTCGTCGTTGTGTGGCTGTGCATTTCGCAAGCAGTTACTCATAGCACTGAGCCCACTTGGCCATCACAGTGGTTCCTTGTTTTTCATTTGGCCTCAGCCCTGTTTTTGTTGATGTGTTGCTGTAAGCGTTTAAAAAATAGGTTGTCTCCACAAACCAATTTCAGTGTTAGGTATTGTAAGTGGAGGTAGGGCTGGACAATATGACGATATATATCGTTATCGTGATGTAAAAGTGTATATCGTGACCTTTCTCCTATATCGTTTATATCGTGATAGTAATTTTATCAATTTCATACAATTGAATATCATTTAATTACATTTCATGTTGTCACAATACACACATTAAGTTCATGTAACTGTAAAAATAAGAATAAAAACATCCATTTTAAAGAAAGGTTGTTTTGCGACATGAAAAAATAAAGAGCAAATAAAGAGAATAACTGAAAACGTATGTAATTTTGCTATATCTTGATATATATCGTTATTGTGATCTAAGTAATCCATATCGTGATATAGTTTTTTTTCCATATCGCCCAGCCCTAAGTGGAGGTGTATCAAGTAAAAGTAGTAGTATTTGCCTTATTGGGGCAGTGGGATAACTGGTGTATTAATTATGTAAGATCATGTAATGCGGTTGTAATTACACCAGTGAGCATTTGTACTTTATACACCTCTGGTTGTAAGTCATGTAGATGTATGGGTAATTGTCAACCCTGAGGGGAAAGTATAAATTGTATTGTTTGTGGTGGATTATTACGGTATGTGTTATGGATACTTGCCCTTTTATCACCATAATTTGTCGGAAGGTAGAAAAGGACTTTGCAAGGGGTAATGTTCGTTTAGAAGGTCCAGCGAGGACAGCCTTATCGAACGTTATCCCATTTATTACAAGGCTACACTTAGATTAGTCATCAATATTGAGTTCACAAGTGTGTTATTCAGAAATTTCAGACGTGTCGACATTGAGAGCCCCATTCAAGTAATCAGTGCATTCTACAGAATGAAGACAAGCCATGTAATAAAGTGTTATAACTACAGTGGCTTTACAATGCAAATGTAGTGTTTGTAGCATGGGCCTGTCCTTACTCAGACGCTGCGTAAAAGGGTTTCTTCACATTTAGTCTGAACAGGCACTCTGTCTACAACATTTCAAATTCAAACGAGATGGGGAACTAATTCATTCGCATTGCCAAAGTCTTGATGGAGCATGTTTAAGGCACACCAGTTCTTTTAGCAGCTACTGTAAATTAAGGAATGTGTGGTCTGATCGATTGTACCTTTCAACTAGTAGCATAGCGACGCATTTCATCAATGCAAGCTAGACACACCGATTGCAATGGGTTGACAACATGAGTAGCACCAGACCAAATGCTCGCCGAGCTTTGTAGTCGCAATAGCCAGGCTTTTAAGGAGAATACATCACATTGCAGTGCTGACTGGAACTTGTTCTCGGTAGGGACCGTGGTCTTTGGTGACAGACTTGTTACAGTAAAATACCAATGCATTCATTTCCTGTACACTGAAAATGCCTTTATTTTATGGGCAATATCCAGGCTGTAGTGTTGGTACTTTTGGAAGGCACCATGAGACATTTCCAGTGATGGTCATGCCTTTATTTTATAGTGTTGGTACTTTTGGAAGGCATCATGATTGGAGCCCTTCCCAGTGATGGTCATGCCTTTATTTTATAGGCAATATCCAGGCTATAGTGTTGGTACTTTTGGAAGGCATCATGATTGGTGTTATTTCCAGTGATGGTCATGGCTTGTTCTGATTTTCTAGATTGAGGAGGAGGACGTGACTAATGCAGCGTATGGCAACAGTGGCTCTTTCTTCACCAGCGGCACGGTGAGTTACAGCAAAGATTTTCAATATTGTAACCAAGATAAAGCATACTATTTGTCATCAATGCAGTAAGTGGGGTCAATACAGTGTCCTAAATGTTTGTGAATTTCTGTTTGAACACCATTCGTTTCCTAGCCTCCCAAAGAGGAAGGGTGCCATAGGAAGGTAGCTTGTAACAGTGCCACCGTTACAAGCTTAGAACCTTATGTCATACTGATTTCGGAAGAAACTCCTTACAAACCATCTCTTCTTTTTATATCGTCACTGGTTATAGTCATACTTATTTTATTTAGCCATGACACATAACACTGTTAATCAAAAAACCAAGATGTAAGATGGCCGCCGTGTGTCAGCAGCAGTGAGAGCAGCAGTAGTGCAAGTATAACAAATCAATCTTGGCACATATTTGAGACCTCAAGTTTTTATATAAACATTCCTTTGTACGCATTTTGGAAGAAAGACCATTCCATTTGAAGCAAGAAGCTACCATCAGGCTGGATCCATGCTCCTAGCTAGTGACTACAGCTAGCAGCCATTAGGCCGGATTCAGACTCCCTGCTAGTGGCTGCCACCAGGCCGGTTTCCCAGGCCCTAACTAGCAGTGACCACCAACTAACAACTGACTTTTGTCTGGCAGTCAACACCAGGACCTACCAGCATTTTTTGCTACTACCAGACAAGAGCTGGGCTACCAGCTAGCAGCTTCAACCAGGACATAAACAACAGAGGGCACAGTTCAACCTGACACTGGAAGACAACATGTCACCAAAAAAAGGGAAAAAATCAAAAGAAGAGGATTTGCAGTTGACAGCGAACACCTTGTCACCGAAAAGGGGAAGGAAAGGAAAGGATGAGGATTTTGTGACTTTATCCCAGGTGCGTGAAATGTTGGAACACCAAAGACTGTTTTATAAAGAGATGTTGGTACAACAGGAGCAGAACTTTAAGAGCTTTTTAACAATTGTGATGGACACAAATAACAAGAGATTAGATGGAATGGGGAGGGAAATAAGTGAATTGCGAGAGAGCCTCCACTACACACAAAAAGATGTGGATGAGCTGCTTGCTAAGGAGAAGACGACAACCACTAGACTTTCTGAAGTAGACTCTGATCTCTCTGTTGTTGCTAAGAACATCAGCTCATTCCTGCCTAAGTTGGACTACTTGGACATCCAGGTGAGGAAAAACAACATCATGATTGATGGGATCCCTGAGTCTGAGAAGGAGAACGGGGCTGAATCAGAAGAGAAAGTGAGACAGATCTTCGCTGAGAAGCTGAAACTATCAGGCATGGAGTTTGAACGTATACACAGGACTGGGAACTCAAATGGAGATCGAGTCAGGCCAATTGTTGCAAGATTTGTGAGTTATAAGGACAAAGTCAGAGTTATGGAATGCGCAAAAAAAACTTAAAGGGGGACCAATGTCTACATCAATGAGGACTATCCAGAAGAGGTCCGCCAAAAACGCAAGGAACTCATACCAGCCATGAAAGCAGCACGAGAGAGGGGGAAAATTGCTTTTCTTCGCTATGATAAACTCATCATCCATCCTGCAGCTAAACCTGAAAAAAAAGGAGCTGGAAAAGGACATGCGGTTAAGTCTGGAGGCTTGCCAGGGGACATTGAAGAAGCAGTTTGAGGACTCTTGAGTTATAGCGTGGTTGGACTGGGTTGGACATTTGCATCTGAATAGGGAAAATGGATTAAAAACCTTTTAAAACTTCCTAACAAAGGCTTGGTATTTGCTCACATAAATGTGTGCAGTATAAGGAACAAAATTCAGGAATTGTATAGCCTAATACAGGCAAACAACATCCATATACTTGCAGTGACTGAGACTCATCTGGACTCTTTTATTCTTGATCCAGTGGTTGCATTAGATGGTTACTCTTTATTTAGAAATGATAGAGACAGGCATGGAGGGGGAGTGGCCATTTACGTACAAAATCATCTTCCTTCTAAAGTGTGTCAGGAATTTATGTGCAGCAATGTAGAAGCACTGTGGGTACAAATACATCTACCACACTTAAAACCTGTTTTAGTTGGTTGCTGTTACAGGCCTCCCAGTGCAAATTCTCAGTATTTTAACGACATGTGTGACATGATTGACATGGTTGCTGACTCAAAGGACTGAAATCTACCTGTTAGGTGATATGAATATTGACTGGCTAGATACTAATTGTTCTTTAAAAAAAAGGTTATCATCACTGGCTAATGCATGTAACCTGACACAAATTGTCACTGCTCCAACCAGAGTAGTCACTAATTCTGTGGGACATACTTCATCAACTTGTATAGATCATATGGTATACCAGTTGCCCAGAGTTGTGTTCAAAGCCAATTTCTATTCCTGTAGGCTTCAGTGATCATAACATTATTAGCTACAGCAAGAAAATTTAAGGTACCAAAGTCAGGTCCCAAAGTTATATACAAGAGATCATATAAAAGGGTTCATTGAAGATAGATTTTTAGCTGATGTTGGAAGAATTGATTGGAAAGGTGTTTATGCAGCTGAGGATCCAGACATCTCTCTAAAAGAATTTATGAATGTTTTCATGAATATTGTGAATTTGCATACTCCCATGAAGAAATTTACAGTTAAGTCTAAAAGCGCCCCCTGGATTGATGAAGAGATTAAAGGGTTAATGAGTGAAAGGGATGAAGCTAAAAGAGTGTGGGTCACATCCTGCTCTGCCGAGGACAAGCTTACATTTTGCACACTGAGAAATAGAGTTACCAAGTTGAACAAAGCCAAGAAGAAGGAATACTACAAGCAGAGAATAAGTAATGCAAAACATGATGGTAAACAGCTTTTGGAATACTTTAAATGAAATCATGGGTAGAAAACAAAAATGGTTGTGCCCCTTTTGTAGAGGCCAATGGTGAATTTCTAACAAAGCCTGTAGATATTGCTAATCATTTTAACAACTTTTTTACAAGTAAAGTTCACACATTAAGGCAGAATATGCACTGCACAGATTCCAACACTTTTAACTTAATTACTAACGAAATTATGAAGAATAAGAAGTGTAGTTTTAAATTTCAAATGTGTTGAAGAGGAGGAAGTCAAGAGACTGTTGGAGTCCCTACCTGCCTATGGTACAGCAGGCACTGACAACCTCGATAGCAAGATACTGAAGCTGGCTTCTAATCACATTTCAGGGCCCATATGTCATATATTAAATAGATGTGTTTTAACTGGAAGGTATCCTGGGCAGTGGAAGGAAGGTAAGATTATTCCACTGCCTAAGGACACCAGATCAACGTTCAGTGGACCTAACAGTCGCCCTATAAGTATACTACCTGTGCTGAGTAAAATTATGGAAAGGATAATTTATATTCAGATACAGAATTACTTTGATTTTAATAGATTAACCACCAAATACCAACATGCATATAGGAAAGGATATTCAACTTGCACTGCCCTAACCTCAAATGACAGATGACTGGTTTAGGGAAATCGATAACTCTAAGGTAGTGGCTGCTGTTATGTTAGATTTCAGTGCTGCTTTTGATGTAATAGACCATGAGTTGTTGACTGGAAAGCTTATATCCTATGGCTTCACACAAAATGCCATTTCCCTGATTAGGAGCTATCTCTGTGCTAGAACACAAAGAGTTTGCTACAATGGCAGCTTATCTAATATCAATAACATAACTTGTGGTGTGCCTCAAGAGAAGTTGTCTTGGACCATTACTCTACTCCATATTTACCAATGATTTGCCCTCTGTAGTAAAACATTCTACACTGGTAATGTATGCTGATGATTCAACAATGTATTGTGCTGCCAACTCTAGTGATGAACTTGGGGAGGTAATATCCAACGAATTGGAAAGGGTGTATGAATGGATTACTGTAAATAAGCTGGTCTTGAATATATCCAAAACTAAGAGTATTTTATTTGGGTCTAGACACAAACTGGCTAACCAAGCCAAAGTTAGAATTATATGTGGCCAAAGAACCCATTGAACAAGTTGAAAAGCTGAAATTGCTGGGCATGGTCATTGACAACCATCTGTCTTGGTCACAGCATATAGATAGAATCATTCAAAAAATGGGCAGTGGTATTCACTTTACTAGACAATGTTCACCATATGTGCCATTTAAAATCCAAGAGCAAGTCTGCAAATCTTTAATTTTATCTCATCTAGATTACTGCTCAGTGGTCTGGGCCTCAGCCTCAAAAAGGGAGCTGGCAAAACTACAAGTCGTTCAGAACAGAGCTGCCAGAACTTGTCCTTGGATGTTCCACCTAGAACTAGCATCCATAAGATGCACACTGCGCTGTCATGGCTCAGCGTGGAGAAGAGACTGGCCTTAAGAAACAGCGACATGTCGTAATGAAGCAATAAAAGCACAGAGACCTGAGTCTTTGATCCAGCAAGTAGTGTTTTGTAACACGGCTCACAAATATGCCACCAGGAAAGCAGGCAAGGGTGACATTGTGCTACCAAATCCAAAAACGAATTCAATGAAAAGAACTGTGCTTTATAGAGCAATTAAGACATGGAACGAATTGCCATTGGATATCCGTGAAGACACAGGCAAAAAAAAACTTTAAAAGGAAATTAAAAAGGTAGGCCTATCTTTTGAATGGTTGATATAGGTGTCATCTTAAGTTGTAAGGTCTGTTTTTTTTTATTGTTTTAAATGTGTGAAGGAGAACTTTCAGCAATGTGGCAGCATTGCTTTTTATAACAGTTTGCTAGACTTGTTGCTGACCTTCTGAGATCTTCTTGTATTTTTTTACTTGAATCTTTGAAAAACTCTTTGTTTTTTGCAAGGCGTGTTTATCTGTATTGTTATTAATCTGAAATGTGATGTGTTACATGTATTTGGAATAGGACCCCAGGAAGACTAGCGAACTGCTACGGCATAAGCTAATGGGGATCCTTTAATAAAATAAAAATAAAATAAAATAATCAATATTAGTACAGAAATAGACATTGTATGAATATAATCAAATCATTATGAACATTCATTTAACAGTGGTTATTTTTAAATACAAACATTTTTAGGACCAAATTATTATGACATACTGTATGATAGTTAAACTCAATTTTACAGTGCTTTTTTGTGATAGTTCCCACGTGTCTTGGTTTTAGCAACCTACTAAGTAACTTCACACATTTACTATAAAATTGTTAATCCCAGAATTTTGTGATAATTCCTGTGCGTCGCTGTCTAGGGTGGATCCGGTGCCGGCATCAAGGACACCATCACCACCACCACCAACCACCTGGGAGCCGGGGGCTTCAGCGATGGCGGCGAGTCGGGGGGGCTGCAGCTCTCCAACAGCCTGGCGTTCATCGAGGACGAGCTGGGGGGCGGCGCCCCGGGGGCCGGCGGGGACGCAGATGCCTCGCCCGGAGACGTGGACCTCGGGGGCGGCGAGGACGCACCCTTCGACATCCTCCAGAAATCGCTGCTGGAGGCGGACATCACGGAGCACACGCTGGCCCAGGAGGCCCTGTTGGAGTCCCAACCCCCCCCTGCTGCTGCCTCTGGAGTCCCAGCCACCGCCGCCACGACCGCCTTCGCCCCTCAGCTGGTCTCGGGGGGCTTCGGTGGGACCGGTGGAGGTGTGGCGGCGGCAGGGTCAGGGTTGGTAGCCGCAGCCCCTCAACCTCAGGCCTTCATCCAGCAAGTCCCCCAGCTCAACATGCCAAACGGCCCCGCGGGCCACATCCAAGTGCTGGGCTCGTTCAACGGCAACGCCGGTCCCATGATGGCCATCAACAGCCTCATCCGGCCCACGGGGGGCGCTGTGACGAACGCTAACAGCCCGGGCCAACAGCAGGTGTTTGCGCCCATGCCCGCCGGCCAGGTGTCCGGCATGCCGTTTAAAGGCTGCGGGACGCACATCCCCGTCCAGAACATTATCATCCAGAGAGGCGGGCTAACGGCGGCGGGGCAGCCCCAGGCGCTGATCAGGCCCATCCAGCCCAAGCCCCTTCAGCCCGGCGGGGGGCAGACTGTGTACAACATCGGCAACCTGGGCCTCCAGGCCAACGTCAACGCCACCGCGGGTGCCAACGCTGCCTACGCCGCCACCGGGTCACCGCAGGCGGCACAGCAGGTGAAGGTGGTCGGCCAGCCGGGCAGCATCGTGGTCCACTCAAGCCTCGGACAGCAAGGTGAGTGTCCTTTACACATTTATGTTTATGCATTTATATTTATTTATTTTATTAACTTCATATGATTCCTCTAAATTCCTGAGGGTACCCATTTTGCAACGTGATGTCACCCACAGCTGGTGATTTTACGATTCTTTCACCCAACTTGCAAACAGTGATGCTAAAGATAAAGGTATCATTTTGATGCAACATGGCTTCACTGATTGTTAGGATTAGGGAGATGTTTAGGCCAGGGGTTCCCATGCTTTTCCAAAGTGGGGCCCACTCGAAATTGTCACAAATGTTCAGGGCCCACTTCTGACCCAATAAAGAATAAAACTCAAATAAATCAATAGCCACACACACCAAAATATGATTATAATTTGTAGAAAATTATTTCAAGGCCCACTTGGAATACCTTCAGGGCCCACAGGTTGAAAATCACTGGTTGAGGCATAGGCCACTCTGTCCCCATGCAACACAAAAGTGTGCCCCAAAAATTGTCACCTTTTCAAATGGAGTCAAGAATTGGAGTGCAACTGCGTTGAGTTTTACACTCATCAAATGTACTGTACTGCCATTTCTCTGTAAGATCTTGAGCGATCATGTGGAATAAATAATAATGAACTGAATTCAACTCAATTCAAGGTCAACATCAGCAGCCCCAGCAGCAGACCCAGCAGGCCAATCAGTTCCTGCTGCCCAACACCCTCTCCCTGGCCCCCGGCTCCTCCGTGCAGGGCTTCCAGGCCGTCAACGGGCAGCTTGTGGACCACCAACAGCAGCAGCAGCAGCAGGCGGGTGTGGTGCCCTCCTCCTCCTCCATCGCCACCACCTACGCCATCCTGCCCACCCACAGCGGCGCGGTGCAGCTGATCGCCGGGGGCCAGAGCTTATCGGCGGGCGGTGCCACGACCGGCCAGCTGATTGTCAACCAGGGGGTGATGGCGACAGGCATGGCGACCGCGACTCCGACGGGGTCGGCAGCGGTGGGGCAGATGTCTCCAACCATGGTGGCGCAAGTTCGACAAGGGGGTGTAGGAGTGGCGCCTAAAGTGTGGACGACGGTCAGTTCGGCACAGTCCAGCCCTTCACCTGTCGGGCAGGTGCAGGTGACCCCTCAGACTCAGACGCGGCTAACGCTGGTGAGCTCCTCGGGCCAGGGGGGCCCCCCCCAGGCCAGGCCACAGGGGGCGGCGCAGCGCCTACTAGTGCCTGTGCAGCAGAATGCAGCTGGGGGGACTGGTGGCGGAGTTCAGGAGTTGCATTTTGAAATGCAGGCTGTGCCTTCGGGTCAGGTGAGAGGCCCCTTTCTCTTAACTATCTCATTACTCTGCCTATGTATATTCATTTTTTTAACAGTTTTTTTGGCAGTGGTAATAAGGCAATCTTCATACGCATCTGAAAAGCAAACGAGGAGTGATAATACAAAAAGGAATGAGATTGAGAAATTGCAGAGGATCTGTGGTGTAATCGCAAAGGATCCAGCAAAAAATATTAATGAATAATCATGATTTCAGTTTGGCTAAAATAATCAATTTTATCCACATTCGAGCAGGCTAAGCAGCAACAGTTTTATAGTACAACAAAGAGCACTAATACACGTAAATAACAATCAACATTTTAGACCCTGTGATATGTTGTTGTGAATAAGGGAAGCAATTTAAGTTTGTACTAACATTTTGTATGGCTTATGTGTGTTTTTTTTTGTTCCTGTACAGGACTCTGGTCAGAAAAGTCAGCCTCAGTTGGTCAATCTACTTGGTACCAAAGGTAGGCCATCCCATCAAAGTCAGTCTAACGGACTGTACTGCATGTGTAGAGTATAGTTTCCTTTATTCATCCCAAAGGAAATGAAAGTGAATAGCGGCTTGCATAAAAAAATGAGATGCATATAATGTAAACACACGTTGTCACATTTGTCACCAAATGAACACCAACCAACTTGGCAAATGCTGTTGAAATTTGAGTTTGGCTGGTAGAAAAGACCAACTTACTAGCCACTTTGACCCATTAGGATTAGGGAGTGTGTGTCTGCCTAGTAACATCTATTAAGCATTTGGCTGATGATAAAAAAAGTTAATTTAGAGCCCTAATTGTCACAGGCAATGCACCATTGGAGTGTGTATGTGTCTCTTTGTTTATTCTGGAAATTCTGTGACACTTCTCTTTTGCCTCTCTAGGTGGGAAGATAGTGACCTCTATCAAGCAGGAGACTCCATGTCTGACCGGCACGCAAGTAAGTAATCAAAATTCAGTTGACATTTGAAAATGGAATATTGAGAGGAATATTTGTGTAAATTAAAGCACAATAGAAATCACCAAAACATGCGTAGTATGTAAGGGCCGCTGTGGCCTAATGGTAAGGGTGGTGGTCTTTGGATCAGAAGGTTATAGGTTTTGACTTCCACCCTTACCAATAGGATGAATGTGTGTGCACCTACTCCTTGATCCATGGTAGAAAGCCCTTAACCAAGCACCCAATCCCACATTGTACCTGTCGTTTTGGATAAAAGCGTTCGCTTAGCCAGCCCAGGGAAACTTCCAATTAAATGCAGTGTAATGTGAAGTATTTCCCGAGTGTCGTCTGATTACAATGCATGATGGGGAATGTGGGTTCTTCTTTAGGTTTGCCATATTTTCCATGTTTCTGACGGCTTCTGACTACTGTACACAAGTTAAAATGTCCACTCACCCACTCAGGTCAACCCACAGAAGAGGCCAGCCCCTCAGCAGCTCACAAGAGGAGGAATGTGAGTGTTGTCGTGTTTAAACATTACTTTACCGGTACTTGTTCTTTAGGCATGGATAATTTCAAAATGGTCTCTGACTGTGTTGTCCCATCTCTTCTTCTTAGTGGTAGTGTTAAATCCAGTTCGGTAGTGTTAGTGTTAAATCCAGTTCTAAATTTAAATCCATCGGTTGTGTTCTCATGTCGTTATTGTTGTAACTCATTGAACTGACATGAGCTGTGTGCATGAAGTGTGTCATAAAAACAAGCTTGCCTGGTCCTATCCCTCCTGCTCAATGCTCTATGAATGTCATTGAATCCTATGTGCATCCGTTCTCAAAGGCTGCTACATAGCTCTTATTAGTCCCATGCCTCCTAGTCAGTCAGTGGTCATTTTACATATTTTCTAGTTGTTCTCAGATGCTTTCTTTTAATGGTCACAACTTGCAAGAGCTGGGCAATATGACGATATATATCGTTATCGTGATAGAAAATTCTGTATCGTCCCCTTTCTCCTCTATCGTTTATATCGTGATAAACTAATATGATAAATTGTATACATTGTAATATCATTTAATTACATTTCATGTTGTCACTATACACGTTCTAAGTTCATGTAACTGTAAAAATAAGAATAAAAAGACTAATTTTAAAGAAATGTGGCCTGGACACGAGAAAATAAAGAAAATAACTGAAAGCAAATCGTGATATATATTGTTATTGTGATATAAAGTAATCCATATCGTGATATAGGTTTTTTTTCCATATCGCCCAGCCCAACTTGCCTCCTCATCAGTATAACACGATCATAACATAACTCCTCATCTCCTAATGGCTGCCATTGCGTCGTGCGTGTATCATTTCCCCGGCGGCTGCTGCTGCGTGTCTCTAACTATGCCGTCTCTATGCTTCCACCTCAGGGTGCTGCAGCAGCTGAGGGACGACCACGCAGGAGTGTCCTCGTCAGACCCCGTCCCCTTCTCCTCTGTGGACGACGCGCTGCACAGGCTGCTGCCCTTCCACGTGTTCCAGGGGGCCCTGCCCAGCCAAGAGGAGTTCGATAAAGGTGAGGATGGAGTAGAGGGTCACTTGCCAGTGATAGGAAACCTATATTCAGAAGCTACAATCCAGTGCCACATATTTCAAAGCATGAGGTTTTATTTGCCTGTTATTAGGGCGTTCGGGCAGTTAAAATCTGGTAATTTTAAATATGTGGCAATGGATTGTAGCTTCTGAATCCATCCATTTAACTAGACGAACCCATTTAGCAAACACACAATATTTTTTGCAAGGCGAGTTGTTCTAGCATTGAACCATAGGCGAAACATCATAGCTGGGTCAAGAAATCTATTTTTCCATCACAATGAATCTGTAGAGTGGTTGGGTTCCTCTACTCAAGCTGTACCTGCAAAAAGGCTTGATCCAAGGTGTGCACTGCAGGCCCTTACAACACTATGTTAACTTTGTGTCGCTTTCTTCTGCAGTGGACGAGGAGTTTGAGGCGGTGGCCTCCCAGGTTCTGAAGAGAACTGAAGCCATGGTGAACAAATATCGCCGCCTGCTGATGGTGGAGGCAGAGGTGGGTTTACTGTTTTCTGTTGTGGTGGGTGAAAATTGTGCACATCCCAGGAAAGACTGACTGAAGGTTTGGAGTGAGCAGTCTGCACGCTTAATATATATATATTTTTTTTATTCCATGGCAGGATTGCGTCTCGACCATTGTCAATGAGTCTGATGAAGACAACGGTCGAAATGTGATCGTGCCATGCAATTAAACAAAACAAAGAAAAAAGGATTTTAAGCGTACAGACCTCACGCCAAACCTGGTTTACAGTTTCTCCCATTACATCCGGTATACAGAACATGAAAGATCTTGAGCCTGGTGCCTGAAATCAGATGCTTCTTGTTAAACTTTTGGTAGTAGATTATACCAGGGGTTTTCAGCTGATTCTAGCCCATGGACCACCATTCAGATTGAGCGGTTAGTCTGTGGCCCAATTTGTTGACGTATTTATATTTTGTAGTAGTTAAACTGCATAGCAAGTCATGGACCACTAGCAATACTGCGACTAGTGGGTCACGGTCCGCTGGTTGAAAATCCCTGGACTAAACGTCTCAGTTCCAACTTCCAATGACTACTTGATCATTTCAGCCATAGACTTCAAGCTTCATAGTTCATAGAAATTTGTTTTGGCACATCTCGAACATCAGATACATATAATGGTTTTCTGCCTCAATATGCCAAATATTCATCCATCAGGATTTTACCTCTACAAAGTTCTCTAACACTTTACTTGACGCCGGTGTCATAAGCATGTCATTACAGTAATGTCATAATCTTGTCATGACAAAGTCATAGATAAGTCATAAACATTATGTCCATGTCATAAACATTTTATAACTGTTGGCCTTAAGTGACATTCAGTTATGGCAAAGATAACCTTGCCATAACCGAATGTCACTTAAGGCCAATAGTCATAAAATGTTCATGACATGGACATAATGTTTATGACACATGCTTAACACTATTATGACACTGTAATGACATGATTATGACACCGCCGTCAAGTAAAGTGTTACCTAAAGTTCTTGTGGTTCTCTGTTATATAAACATGGTATTTCACTGATGACACTGTTGTTCCCCCTCCCCCACCCCCTCATCGCAGCGTCCAAGTCCTTCGTCAGAAATGGTAATGATCGACAGGACGTTTAATCAAGAGGAAAGGAGCAACTTGACGCAGGACAGAAGAACAGTCCTCGTAGACCCAGGTTAGTCGAGTGGAGGTACTGCATTTATCCGGATACTCATGAACGGCCATCCGGGTACTTTGCTCGTGAATGTGCGTTACGCCCCCTTTTGGGGGAAAGCAAACCAAATGTCTCATTAACTTACATGCTACATCGGCTAGCCTAAATGAACACCGTCTATGCTTCAGCCACGGCTGTTTGGCTATATTATTTGAACAGCTGCCAACACAACATGTTTTCGGCATGTTGAGCGTGAACAACGCTAGTCTACAGGTCCTTTCGTTTATTCTTTCCCAACACCACCAATTGACTTGCATTGGCTTCCCCCCCCAATGTTTTCCCCCAAAAAAGGGTGTAACGCACATGGAACGCGTCACGGCGTTCATGCGTATAGAAACATACCTGTCAATCTTCCCGTTTTTCCTGGGAAACTCTCGAGCTCCAAGCTCTTGAGCTCCGCCGGCATGTGTGTCCACTCTTTGCCTTGTAGAAAACGACAGTTCATGACACAAACAACACTGTTCATAGGGTGAACACAAGTCACCAGCCCTTCCCTGTCTCTCTCTCCCCACTCGATTCCTGTCACCACCTTCACTGTCCTATCATATATGAAGTCGAAAAGACAAAAAAAAGAACCCCATGAATGTTGTTTATACTGTATATAAGCATAGTTCTGTAGGAAGTCCGAGAGTGGTTGAAAGCTGTCATTCCTAGCGCCCGCCTTGAAATCCCTCCTTCTGTCCTTCACCTGTCATCCGTGAAGGCTGTCCGAATTGTCCCACCACCTGCCCCCACTCCTCCATTTCACTAGATCACCTACCTACATTTCCCCTACACTTAGGGGTGAAAGCGGATCTCATCCCGCATGATCTCCGATTAAAGCATCCCAGGACCTATTACCTATTGCCTATGCCTAATGTACACCAAGCACTCTGGCAAACTTGTGACCTGTATTTGCATGAATCTGGCAGCACTATAAATGCAGAAACAGACCTGAAAGAAAGTCTGAATTAGGTGGGTGAATCACCGTGCTTTTATCCTCGCATTCAAATTAGACTTGTGCACAGTTGTCCAACAGAAAACTGGAAATGACATACCTGTACATTGTCGTTTTATTTTGCAACATACAGCATTTTTTTTCAATGTACATGGCAAGATTTTTTTCACCATTGTGCTGTGCAATTCTTGCAGATGGATACTTAGAGGATTTCTGTTGCACACCCAGGCGACCGGCCCCAAGCGCCACCACCCACATGGACCCATACAGTCCGGCGGGGTCCCCCACGGCCCTAAGCCCCAGTGGCAGCTACTACGGAAGTCACCGGGGTCGGGGGAGAGGAGGAAAGGGAGGAGGAGAAGGAGGAAGGGGAGGAGGAGGAGGAGTACACATGGAGGGTTTGAGCCACCACACTGCAGACTCTGGTTACAGGACAGAGTACCAGCCGGGTTTTGAGGACCCGGGTGGGGGGTTGGTGAACCAGGGCCACACGGGGGCCGCAAAGAACATTCTGGAACTGAAGAAGAACCAGAGGTGTAGCAACAACAATGTGATCAGCATCAGCACCGGTTACCACCAACACCAACACCAACAATCGCACCCTCCTCACGCACACCAACACCTGCATCCACACCACCCCCACTACCAGGTCTCCTCTCAAGCCTCAACCCTAGGGCCCGGCCAGCACAGCTCTGCCCAGCTGCAGGTGTCCGACCTGGGCCAGAGCCACGGACAAGTCCCCCCCTCAGAGCACAGTCACCAGCCACTGTTGGAATCAGACTCTGTCTTGGAGGCTGCCGTGAATAGTATATTAGAATGTTAGATGGTGCCATATTGTCCCTTTTCATTCCTTGTTTTGTTTTGTTTATTTTTTTGTTGTTGTTTTGTGTATTCACTTATTTATCGGATGTTTTTCCTCCTCAATTTTTTTTCATGAAGGTCGACATTGTTAAGCTATACGGAGAGAAAGGTGGTCTTGAGCGTCACATGCACACGCACACATGCAAAACACAATTTTTACATCTTTTAATTTTTATTTTCTCCTGGTGACATTGACCTAAAGATGCCTTGGGTTGAAATCTGGTCCCTACAGAATGCTGTCAACACACACACACACACACACACACACACACACACACACACACACACACACACACACACACACACACACACACACACACACACACACACACACACGCGCACACACACTAGTTTGAATTGAGTATCAGATCTTAGGCCAGTAGAGCGAGCATTGCTAGCAGACAGAAAGGTACACAGATTTTTAACACAATCAAATGTTTTTGGTTGGAAGTGCTAAATATCATAGCAGATGGCTTGCAGGTGTCAGTTAAAAAATGAGGACTCCAGGCTCTTCTATTACATGATTTACCACAATCTCAAACTTAGCCAGGTTTGGCACTGGCTGGATCTCAAATGGCGCACTTGTGCACTTCAGGCACTATGTTTCAGTGCGTAACTAATACGGCATACACACTGAAACATGGACACTGAAGTGCACAAGTGCACCATTTGAGATTCAGCCACTGACACAGACTCTAATAATTACACCCCTGGTAACTTTCTTTCTGCTTTCCCAACGGTCTTTTCGGAATGGGCCTTAGTTTTTTCATACATTTTTAATCCGGTTGGGTCTGGAGTCAGGGCAGCCATTTTGTATGGTGGGAGTGTTCACTGTTCACCATATGCTTGAGATACAAAGGTCTTAAAAATGACATGTCAGAGTTTTTAAAAAAACTTAAGGGTTTCTTGTGTATCTGAAACCCTTCAGGTTTTTTTGTACTTGCACATGCAATTTTTAAGGGGCTCTTTATTGAGGTCTTGAGTCATTTGTCAACTGTTTTGGATAACAGTTTGGGCCCAATCTTATGGAAAGTTCTTCAATTGATGACACAAGCTGAGATAACAAGTGAAAGCACTCGTTTTTGTTTGTTTGTTTGTTTGTTTGTTTGTTTTTTAAGAAGGAACACCCAAAAGCATGCAACTTTAACTTTTATGAGAGTTTTTTTTTTACTTTCAGTATAGTGTTAATTTTATTTGTGGATCTGGCATTATGTTTTTTGTACCTTAAAGGTATGTGATCACCTGCGTGAAAAAAAATGTGCAGGGAAGGCTAAACTCCTCAGATTGAGGTAGAAGATGTTACAAAGTTCACATATGTTTAATATCTTTCCTTTATTATTATTATTTGTCCTGTTTAACAAAATATTCAGGAGTAATTGTAATAGTGTAGCCCCACAGTTTTGGCCTATCAGTTGAAAACATACACACTGAGAATTGTAATTGTTATTCAAACCATTTTAAATGGTTCTTTTTTGCTGGCTTTCTCATTTTCTCTCTTCATCTATTTCTTCCCGCTGAACTATAGGAATATTATTCTTTAAGTTCAGTGTCTCCTGTGTGTCATGGTGTTGATTTGTTTAGTGTCTCCCCCTGCTGGTCAGGTCCTGAACTGTCTGTGTCAGACTTTGAGGAGTTCGGTGTGCATAGCTGTCGAGACATGGTACTCACCAAGACTCACTCACATGCGCTAACCCAACCCAGGACGCCTTTATTCAGAGGAGGTTTTATGATCTCTAGCCTACTGTACATCCGGGGTGATTTGCTTTTACAGTAGTGAGATAGTCATTGGAGGAAATGGTTATCACTGCAACAATCCTAAATGAAACTCTCTTGCACTCAGCCTTTTAACTATTTACATTTTTGTAGGGGAAAAAAGAGTCGAAATTAACCTGTTGTGTTTACCTTGTGGGAATATCAGTGCATAAACTGCGGTAAAAACTGTAGTAGGTCATTGATGCCATCCAAAATGTTCCTGCTTTTCCTGTACACTCTTCTTGTCAACACTGCTCTAATGATTGAAAGATGAAACACTATGAATGAAGTGGCACTTGTATTGGATGCCAGTTCATTAATAACAAGGAATCTTGTCCTTCACATGAGCCAGAGTTGTGCTTGTTATCTTTTTCCGCCTGCATCCAGAGGTTACGCTGCATTTGAAGCACGATTTCAAGGGTTTTCTATCCTTTTCTGTCTTCTTTTAAAAAGAACAGCCTTTTTTGCAACCCCCTTTTTGTTAACACGCACAGACGCACACATAGTACTAACTTTTCCCAAATGTATGTCCTCTGCTGCGTTAACGATGGAAGTTATTGTGGGATACACACACACTGCCCTCTACACACTACAAGTCTGTTCCTTTAGCCAGCAATTTTACCAAAAATGACTGAGAAGCAAGAGTGCATCTGTGAACTATGCTCTAGACCAGGAGCACTTTTGAAGACCTTAGCTTGGAAGGGCTTCTTTGCCTTAGGTA
The DNA here is from genome assembly GCF_034702125.1 of Engraulis encrasicolus. Taxonomy (NCBI): domain Eukaryota; kingdom Metazoa; phylum Chordata; class Actinopteri; order Clupeiformes; family Engraulidae; genus Engraulis; species Engraulis encrasicolus. The sequence continues at coordinate 4,447,659 of NC_085873.1, forward strand.
AGCGCAAGTGAAAACAAATTTACATGTTTGTATATTGACGTTTTTTTTGCGCTGCTTTATTTTATTTTCTAATTCTAAAAATTGTTTTTGTCATTATTGTTTTTGTTGTATTTGAGCGAGTGTGGCCTTCAAGACACCCCCACAGCACATTCTTATTTTAAGTTTTATTTTTTACATTTGATTTTATTGTCTACATTTTTTGGTTTTGGAACATTTCATTTTTCTATCAGTGTCTCTCAAGACATGATTTTTTGTTTGTTTTTTTATTTCTTTTTCTTTTCTTTTTTTTTTACAAAATGAAACGTGAAACAAAATATTTATAATTTTTGTAAAGAAAGTGAATGTAAAACAAAAACAAAAAAGGAAGTTATTTTTTATTATTTTGGTTATGGTGTGTTCGTCAAATCAATGTCATACTGTCAGTTCTCTCTCTTTTTTTGTGAGTGTTCACTACAACAGAAAACATAAAAACAAACAAAAAAATATATTAAATTCAATTTTGAATATTGTAAGTGTTGGTTACAAATCATTTCTACAAATCATACAAATCATCGACTCGTATTTCACATTAACGTTGAAGCCTTGTAGTATTTTTTCTCTCTCAAAATAACATACATTAAAAGTAAAACGCCTAAATGGAAACCTTTTGCATGGCACAAAATAATGCCAGAATGAACACATGGGGACATTATCCCTGGGAAATTGTTTAGACTAGTGTTTCTCAACGGGGGCGGTACAGCTCTTGGGGAGCTCTAGGGGGGTGTTGAGAAGGATACAGCTAAGAGGGTACAGTGCTTAGTTGCCATTGGGGGGGCTTTGGCCCATTTATTTTTTTAATACTTAGGAGGACGTTGTCAGGCTTATGATGAGGTCAAGGGGACGTTGGGCGGCTTGTGATACTGCCAAGGGGGCGTTTTGTTCCAAAAAGGTTTAGGAACTCTGGTTTAGACAGTCATCATCACTCGCTCTGGCCCCACTACCATACTTAGGACAAAGGCCATTTCAGAGCCAACAGTCTCATAGCCCTGAAATACTTGCTTTTACAGGACTGGGTTAGTTCACTCTCCAAGCCGTTATTCTATCCAAAAACTAGTGATGGGATTTTCGGCTCTTCTTTGAGATGCGGTTCTATTGGCTCTTCTTACTATGGAGAGCCGGCTCTTTCGGCTCCCTATATATTTACGTTTATGTTTACATAATTAATATATTAAAAGTTTTAATCTTATTTTACAACATTTTGTTTCATTATTGACATTGTGAAGCACTTTGGGCAGTGTCTACTGTGTAAAAGCCTTTTATCATAATTATCATTATCATCGCTGTGAGTGTGTCTGTAACACCTGCTCTATATCCACTGTCTGGCACTTTTAGAGGATACACACAATGAGAGGGAGGGGGAGAGAAGGACAAAACAAACAAAAAACAGTGTTTCCCACAGAATTTTTGGAAACTATGGGGGGTGCAGCAGTGTTTTTTTTTTGGGGGGGGGGGCACGCGGCGTAAAAAAAAAGAGCACAGATAAGAATTTAGGAGCACTGTGAAATTGTTAACGCACAGACAAAAAGGGTCTAAGACAGTAGGCTATAGGCCTACCTTTTCCCCAACACACATAGGCGTACACATTCTACATGAGGGGTGCTGGTCACAGGGCCAGTTTTTCAAAATTCCTCCCATAAAAGGGTAAAAGGGCTGAACAACATATTACACATTTATGTCTATATTCATTACACATTCATTTCTATATGCAGCCCGATGTCTCCTCTGCTGTGTCAATGAAGGCCTGTTGCCTAACTCATTATAATACAACTGTAAAACAAAGCCTGGGGAGTGTCAGTAAACTCACCCCAACTGTCCCTTCTCTCAAGGTTTTTTATTGCTCCCAAACCCGAGTTAACTACAACAACTTGACTATGCTTTTGATCCCTCTGTCTTTCAAAGCACTCATGGTTTTCTCTATAGGATGTATTTACTCCAGGAGGAAAATGTGAAGGAAATCGTTTTTCAAATCGTTTAATAGAAAACGGAAATCGTTTAAAAAATAAATAAATAAAAATAAAATGGCGGCCAAATTTAAACTATGGCAGTGCGCCATAGTTTCCTTAAAGGGACACTGTGTGAGATTTTTAGTTGTTTATTTCCAGAATTCATGCTGCCCATTTACTAATGTTACCTTTTTCATGAATACTTACCACCAGCATCAAATTCTAAGTATTCATTATGACTGGAAAAATTGCACTTTTCATACATGAAAAGGGGGATCTTCTCCATGGTCCGCCATTTTGAATTTCCAAAAATAGCCATTTTTAGCTGCAAAAATGACTATACTTGGACCATACTAGAAAATATTTGTTTATTACTTAGTAAACTTTCATGTAAAGATCAAATTTGGCAATAGGCAGCCCAGTTTCAATGAGCAGCATAGTTGCAGTACCTTTTTTGACCATTTCCTGCACAGTGTCCCTTTAATGTATGGGAAACACTGAAAAAACAAAAACGGCTCATCACACATCACTACCAAAAACACCTAAAATGGGGAATGTAAGCAAATTTCACAATCTGAATTTTAATCTCAAATGCGCATTTCCGAACATGACATTATATCACTCACTAGAGCCGTGTTATCCCCTTGCCTCATCTGAGATTGAGATACAAATTCAGATTGTAATTAATTTCAACCTCGGGGAATGTAATTACATTCCACGTTTCTCAAGCCCTGTTTTTGAAAAATGTTTTACATTAAGTTTCTATAACACCTGTGACAATGGTGATTTCTTTTTCCTAACCACATGCTGCGTTTATATGTAAGCAGAAAAAAAAGACGTATATATATACACATATGCATATATGTTTTTAAAAACAAATACGTGTAACCAAGGCCTCAGTTTCATGTTTGATCTTCAGTTTAACCTTGAAGTGGTGACAACCTTTGAACAGATATGGACTGGTATGCAAGCGCTGTGCCTGGTGAACACATGACCTTTATTGGTCTACAAAAATACATGTGAGCGTTACAATTCACTAACTCCTTGTTAGAGGCTGCAAAAAAGACATTCAATAAGTTCATATATTGTGACGTATCGCATACGTTTCTACTTGGTATTTTCCCAAAGCAAAAGACATCCTTTTGTAATTCATATGCAGCCTATTCAAATTCATGTACATGCCTAATTCATTATAATTTCAGTCGATTCAGACAGTCAAACCACATTCACATTAACTTCCAGAGAGTTAAATACAGTTCATTAAGGTCCCCGAGTCCCACCAATTTCTTCTCAGTGATACTTCCTCCAGCGTTCATGTTCTTTGGAAAAGAAAACATAAAGAACAAATCATGTGTTAATAGGCTTTTACTATAGGGTGAAACATTTCACCTCAATACACTGCTTCCTACAGACCAAGCCCTGTTTTTTATGTTTTGTTTAAAGGTGCACTGTGTAGGATTGTGACCAGAGTATGTATGGTAACTATGCTGTGCATTGAAACTGCTGCATATTGCCAAATTTGAGGCTTTCATGAGTATTTACTACACAATAAACTAATATTTACTAGTATGGCCAGAGTATAGTTTTGTTGAAGGAGAGGATTGTGCACATCTCAGGGAAAGGTGCAGGACGAAGGTCAACTGTAGTTTTCAGACTGAGGAGTCCGCACACTTAGACTCCTTTTTGTTGTGTTTTATTTTTTCATGGCAGGATAACATTTCGACCTGAAGAAGACTGTTGAGGTTGACACGTTATCCAGAGTATGATTTTGCAGCTAAAAAAGTCTGGAAATTCAAAATGGCGCACATGGAGAAGACCCACATTTTCATGTATGAAATGTGCAATTTTCCCAGTCATAATGTATACTTGAAATTTGATGGTCAGTATTTGTGAAAAGGGTACAATATTGTGTATGGTATGGTACAAATTTGCTATGTCCCTTGACACAAAACAAGCAGGTTTCAGAGTTTGCTTTTCAAAAGGTAAACACTAGGTGACATTGAGGGTCATATGGATAGCAAGTTGAGATGACCTTTCAGCCCCACTCCACATTTTTAAGCCAAGCACAGCAGAGCATTGCAACAAAGCTTGATGTGACAAAAATTACTGAAAAAAGGGGGGTGACGTGACATTACATACCAGGGGTATTGCTATAATATCACTCAAAGTAATGCATAGAGCATTTGCATATTGAGATTGATTATACAAAGTAGGTTTTCGCCATTTTTTGCAGTATGGTGTGTACCTGCATGACAAATAGTGTATGAAAGTGAAGTGAAAGCCCAGTGGAAAAGTCAAACTACTACTGTCATTGTGACACAGCACTCCGCGGCACACAAGTGTTCACTGCACGGCACACAACAAAATTGCATTTATGCCTCACCCGTGCAAGGGGGCAGCCCCCAATGGAGCCCCAGAGGAGCAGTGTGGCGGGACGGTACCATGCTCAGGGTACCTCAGACATGGAGGAGGATAGGGGAGAGCACTGGTTGATTACCCACCAACCTGGCAGAACCTGGCGGGTCAGGAGTCCAACCAGCAACCTTTGGGATACAAGTCTGACGCCCTAACCGCTTACCCATGACTGTCCAATACATCTGTGCTAGGCAACTTCATGTCTCTTCTCCATTCTCTTTGCTAGTCCACTACTCTCAACGTGTCATTTTTAGAGAAAAGCAGGTGTGAGAAAAAGTACTTACTTAAATGTGGGTAACACCACACATAGCTTAAAAGGCAGTAGCCAGCTAGCAGCATTCCAATTCCACCAACGCCACCCTTCCGGACGTCAATGTACCGCCTGTAATACCACTGCCAACCTGTAGGGGACCACAGACAGAAATCAGGCAATAAAATACAACACAACAGCTTCCATTGTTCATAAGAAAACAATGCAGAAAAATATTGATTAAGTTGTTGATTCTGGGCATCTCCATGCTTACAGCCTGCAAGGTGTGTAGCACTGTTCTCTTGAAATTATGTAAAATTTTTTATAGGGATGCACCGATACCGATACTGGTATCGGTATCGGCTGCCGATACTGCTCATTATACTCATACTCGTACTCGTCAAGCACTTGCCGATACCAGGAACGATACTGCTATTACACAAAACAATGCAAAAACTTGTCACGTTCTGTGGACTTAAAAGCAGCATGGGAAAAAAATGCCACCTCATACATTTAATAACATTTAAATCTACATGGAAATGGACAATACAAACATCACAGGTGGAAAAAAAACAAGGCCATGCATTTTTTTTTCATTGTATTTTGGTGGTAAAAGGTATCGGTATCGGTACTCGGTAAGTACACACATTAATGTACTCGTACTTGTATCGGTTTTCAAAAAAGTGGTATCGGTGCATCCCTAATTTTTTATATTGCACAGACACCTATCCTTGACTAAACAGTACAACTGGAACCCTAAAGAGATAATAGATGGAAAGACATCAGGTACTGACTGTTGTTCACCAGCGCCACCCCTTCTCTTGGAGACTGGGGTATTCGATCCACTAGCCAGGGACCCAGTTCACTCATGGTCACATCTGCAAGTCTCCTCTCTGCCAGGGGCACTGGTACTGTGGACACACACACACACATGCAGACAGATATCACAACATTAGTCATCTTTCAGAAAAGGAACAATACATATGCACATGGGATACAATGCATGCATAATGTATTTTGTAGTGGAGTGTGATGGGATGTGGTGGGGGCAATGCAGACAGGGGAGCAGAGGGCATAGGCTACCTAATTAATCACAAGGAGAAATGGATGATTAACGAATGAATGATTAAACGACACGGGAGGAATATTCCAATTTTCAATGGAGTATTCTTTTTGTGCACAGGTCATGTAAACTCTTCATTCATTCATTCATTACAGGAATATTCTGGTTACAGAACGCTGTTCCACAAATGTAAACGGGATATTCCGGAACTTGTTTTATACCAAATACTGTTAACTATTATGTTTGAAATTGAATCACTCTGTGCATGTAACAGCACTCAATGAATGTATGAATGAATTTAGGAGCAAAGTAAAGAGGGGGAGAGACATAATGCTGGTATAAAGAGTCCACCTGCTTACCTATGCTAAGCCCAGCAGCTTGTTGCTCCAAGTTCAAACATGCCAGCGGCTCATGTTTCAATACCTTGGACACTACAGAATCTGAAAGAAATGTGTGTGTGCGTGTGTGTGTTACAGGGTTAGTAGGTTTCCACATGCATACAAGTAATACACTGCATCATAGCAACATTGAGTTATTATTGTTAATTGGTTTTTAATAGGACTATGGTTTTATCAGTCATCATTTATTTGTATGTCATTTTATTTTATATTCCTTTCTACGTTTTCGTCTGTGTGTTGTGACATGATTATAACTAGTTCTGGATAGTAAATAGAATAGAAAAACATTGCACACTTTGAAGTAGACATTATTATTAGGCTATTCCACAATTACGTCAAACAAGTTCCATTTTGAAGTGAAGTAGGAAAAATAAGTTCCGGATTCCATACAAGACAGTAAACAGTGGGATGCACAGTTATGTTTATGCCACCGAATGAATTGAATGGAAGGTATGTGACATCAAGTGAAAAAGAGCCATTGAGGAGGTCTCAACATGTTTCCATTATCCTAACTCCCGTCCTGGGGTGCATTTCTCGAAAGCGTAGTTGTTAGCAGTTAGCAACTTGGGTAGTTGCCAGTGGGAAATTGCATTGCAACCAACAAAGTAGCTAACGCAGTTAACAACTACAGTTTCGAGAAATGCACCCCTGTTCTTTCCATGATCCTAACTCCCGTCCTCCCTTGTGCTTGTGGCCTCGTGATCAAGTCCTCATTCAATATCCCACAAAAGCCAAAGGTCATTTTCTCATTTGCAATCGGGATGTTGAATGAGGAAAAGTCCCCCAATAGTTGTTGTGGCTTTGCTGAGCTGACAGCAGGGAAACGTTATTTTTTTCTCTACCGAGGCGGGGCGCCAGCGAAGCGCTAGGCCACATTAAGCTCAGGTCCAGGACGGGAGTTAGGATAATGGAATGCAACCATAACTACTACAAAAGTGCTCAGAGAGTGCCCTCCGGTGGACAGAAACACACAGACACCGCCAACACCAACAAACTCTGGTGAACAGGTAACCTTCTTGGCGGCCCCTTTTGGCAGACCGCGCACTGACACAGCAGGGAACTAACATACTAACCAACACACAGACGATCACACAACAAACTTGGACGATCACATAACCTCCTTGGCGGAGATAAAAAAAGGTGAGAGGACTAGGACAAAGGAGAGGGTGACATGCCAGAGAAGCAGGACTGTGTATGGTACATGACTTCAATCAATTTCAAGAACAGAGGTGTGAGCCCCGTAGGACGGAGAAAGTAATTGTAGGATAGAAATTTTGCCCTACAAAGCAAAAACGCAGTAACTGCATTATTGTTGAAAATGAGTAACTATGATTTCAATGACATAAATATCGTAATATAATAGATACCGGTAGTCTGCAAAGAATGTGGTAATATGTTAACATGTCATTTTACTCAGTCCGGAGCTATGCACAGCCAGGTACTGCCTTGTTGCTTTGAAGGATAAAATTGAGATCCAAACAAAACACTCAACACTAGCCCATGCACCAAACTCTTAGTTGTAGGGCCTACCTGGTGGAGAGTTGGGCAGTTCTGGAGGTTCATTGTTGGGCCTCATCCAGTCGAGTTCATGTCCCAGAGGAGCTCTGCCTGGAGGCCTGTACACCTTCATACCAACATAACCTACAATTATAATTATTAGGAGAGACATTATATACTCATTATTAGGACATTTAAGTCTATTTGGATGACTGTGATGTGTTCGCCTGGTTTTACCATCCCGGTCATTCGTGGAGAGGATCTGGAACTGGAGGTCTGGGAGGGAACAGCCAGCTAATTAGCGAACTGGAAAGGGATAAGGGGGGGGGGTTGCCTAGTCAACATCAGACAATCTCACGGATCGAGATATGCAGATAACGTGATAGTCTGCAGGCTGCCTATGCCATTTCTCGTAGGAAAGATGTGGTTTGCGATTACCCATGGCCATCTAGACTCTATTGGCCGTTACGAATGTGTCATTTGGCACATGTGTAGCCCATAGCCAATTGTGGCAGTTGTATCTATTCAAACTGCTGTCATTGCCTTTTCCTCCTCCCTGCTCTCTGACTGGAGCCCAAGATCTGGAACCCTTGTTGAGGGATAGAATACATGAGTCTTTCAAATCGGAACGATTGTGCAAAGCCACATGGGATTTCCTAGAGTAGGAGGCCAGTGGTACGCGTTTCGAACATCAATGGACTTAATCTCTCCCACCAGTAATGGTTTTTCAATGTCATGAACAAATGTTAGCAGTTGTATAACATAGGACACGTGTTTCAGATCTCAACACTCCTCCCTCCACTAAACATTTCTCAATTTGGCAGTTCCACATCTTCTGCATAAAATAGATTGATACAAGGGATGGTAAAACCAGGCTAGTGTGTTTGATCTGTGAAATATGAATGATGTGTTTGCTGTTTGACACCTTAGTTTTGTCTGGGATCAATAAAAAAAGTGTATCAACTCTACCAACCTGCTGTGGCCTTTGACATCCACTCTATGGTTTCAGGGCTCAAGCTCGTAGCTGCACCCTGGGATGCATAGAGGCTCTGGGTGGACCTGGCCTGAGAAGAAAGAGATGGTGGAGGTGCAATAGGCCTTGTGGAGTCTGTGTGTTTTATGCCTTCTGAAGTCAGTGGAGCAGCCACCTCAGTATTGACAAAGGACTGAGGTAACTGTACGCTCACGTCACTGTCAGCCAAGGTCGGCCTGACTGGTTTGCCAACGACAGGTTCAGTGATAGTCCTCCTGGACAAGGACACAGTGGCGATGGTCCCTCCATATTTTCGGCTCAGAAGACTAGCCTTGATGTGGTCCCACACGCTCGTTTTCACCACTTTGTAACCGTGTGACACAACACTGTCCGTCACTTTGACGTTTGTCGTATCTTTGCCTCGGACCTGCCGACTTGTCTTGACCTCTTCGGGGAAATGTATTTGGACTTTGGCGCCAGATCTGGAGGGTTTAAAATGCTGGTCGTGTTTGGGGCTAGGCGTTTGCACGGTCATGTGGGTCGCCGTCTGAACATTGGACGCTGGAAGCTTCTCTGCAGCGAGAGGAGAAGAGAGCCCACTTTCATCTGGTAGTGGAGTCTTTGACGTGTGCGTTTCTGGAGGTTGGACAGATTTGACCGCCCTCTGCATTCCTGTTCCTTTGGCTTTTTTCAGAACATCAGCAGCCAATGTGACCTGTCCTAAAGCCACAGATTTCAGTGAGGATTGATGGCCAGCGTCTACCAAAACATTGGCTAATTTGTCTTTCTCCATGTCCAGGCTACTTCTACTTTGCCATTTCCCTTTCAGTGGTCTTGTGTCTTCATAGGCACTCTCTGGCACAGGACTAACGGTTTGAGGAGATGAGAGTGGAGTGGAGGTAGTCTGGATTGTCAGCTGGTCTGAGGTTTTTTTGACTGGAGTCTTTGATTTTTTACTTTTAGTCTTAGTCTTTACTTCTGGTGCTGATGCAGCCCTATCAAGACTAGATAAAGGTTTGTCTTGAAGTGCGGCAGAAGCTGTTTTCTTTTTCTTCTTGCCAACTGATGCAGTAAGAAGAGCATCTTTACTTGGGGCATCTGAGCTTCTGGAGGAGGTAGCAAGAGGGGCCATCTTACAGTGATTGAGATGGGACTTAAGCCTCTTGAATGTCTTCCCGCAGTATGGACAGACCTCTCCCATTTGGTCTGCTTTCTGTTTCCCTGCATTAAAGTCCAAACAACAGTAAATAAAACATAGGCCTACAATGTGAGTGCTCTTTTACCAAACAATATATCAAGGTTGAATGCACATTTTCTTCCACAAGAAACACATCGCACAACAAAGGGGGTGTGTCACCTGTCAGTCAGCAAGTGGCTTCTTTTTTTGTAAGTAGGCCTACACTAATCATTGTAGCTAATCAACAAACACTGAAATAAGAAAAGAAGTTGGGGAACTCACCAGCCATTCTGTTCTTCAGATTGTGGTGTGAGCAAGCTGTCAAATCCACTTAGCAAACATTTGGGCCAACCATTCTCTGACAACTTGGGAGCCAAAGTTGTAACACTAGCAGCCCCAGTCTCATACAAATGCTTTACAAACATTTACGCAATACCCCGCAAAATATATACAAAAAAGTTCTGCATGCAGGGGCGATTATATCACGTCCATGTATCATTGCGTCCATGCCATATTTTCACTTCAGGAGAGACACGGGCAGCTGCGAAAGCCCCGTAGGGCAGCACATGGTGCGCCTGAGTAGAATTCGTTAAAAAAAAAAAAAGTATGTCATGCAGCTATTTATTTCTTCTTCATGCAATGCATCGAAACTTTAAATTAGCCTTACATTAGTTTTTTTTTTTTTTTAATCTGAACGTCTAAACGATTTTCCTGGCCCTGTATGACGTCAGTATTTTTGAGGCTCGAAGACACTCCTAACGTCATTTATGTAAACAGCAGTAACTCTAGTTGCATTTGCGGATGCCCAGAGACCAAACTACAAAACATTCGGGAGTGTTAGTAGGAGACACCGGCATGGTTTCAACGTAATGTTTTTCTTGTTTTATTGTTGTATTGTTAGTATTTGAGATGCATAAGACATAAGTTAAATGACTAGTGAAATGCTTGGCATTGTGAAGAACAGTTGATGCATTTGCCTTGCTAGCTGTAGCTAACGTAGCAGGACGAGCTGCTAAGCTAATTTGTACGTTAGCTAGCTGTAGCAGAGCCCGTGCAAAATTCCATATCGTTAGCTTCTTTTTGTAAGCAAACCACAAAGTTTCTGTGATGATTGAATCTGTTTTGCTAGCCACTTGGTAGCAGCGTTATGTGTTGAATGTTGACTTCTGTTTAACCAATGTGTTAATTTCGTCATTACATAAGTGTGATACACTGGTATATGGGTCTGCCTGGAGTTGATCAGATAGATTTCTACTTTAGCACCAAGTATCCACTTATTTTTGGAAACTGACAGTCTTAGCAGGTCAGTGGTCCAAGCTGGGGTGTTTATATTTAGCTACTTAGCTGGATTGATGTGTTGTTGCTAACAAACCTTTGTCGGCTCTGTACTTCTCGACAGGGAAGTTGTTTCCTCTTAACTTCAGAGGCGTTTTTAATGTCTGTTTTAGTTTATTATTATAACGAATGGATAACGTGCAGTGCTAAGTATTACATTAGCAGTTGGCACTTGGAAATATGCTAATTAGCCAGCTAGTTCTAACGCAAACAGTGTAGCAGAACTTAGCATGTTGAGGCTCAGCTGACTAGCAGGCCGTTTATTTTGTTTCGTTGGGTGTGTTGAACATTTGAAAAGCCTTTCATTTCGACTGTCATCTTTAGTGGTGTTGTAGTAACGTATCAGAGTACTGTCAAAAGCATGTTGTTCATTGGAATTATGTAAATTGTGGTTTGCTTATTTATTTATTTGCAATCTGACGTTTGCTAGCTGGTAGCACAAGTTCCTAGAAACAGTCAAGTGAAAACGTTCCACCATCTTGTCCATTAGCTAGTAACACCCGGAGCTGGTTTCTGAAGACGACGTGAGCTGTCAGTCTTTCCAAACACCAACAGACACACACCCGGCACGTCCGATGTTGACAGAAAGCAGGTAAGACAAAACCCCAAAATGACAGTGCCGAAATGAACAACACTGAACCTTACGTCCTCGATCAATATATGACATGTCATCACCTGTTGTGGTTCAAACCGGTGGAAATTATCTCGTTGGTGTGGAACGTAGTGCTGCTAATCGACTTCAAGTTATGCAATAGCTGTCAATATTGATTTGGATTACGGTTTGTAGGTGATGTAACGGTTTGTTAGGTTGTGTACTCGAATGAAGATGAAGTCGGAGATTAGCTACTGCAGTAGTGAACAACGTTGTTCCACCAAGCAAGCATGGTGGTGGTAGACTTCTCTTGGTGTAGCCTACACCATTGGCTCTACTGCTATTTATAGGAGATCTGACTAATATCACAGATACACACTGCAAGGTGTATCTGTAATGCCACGCATATTTTGCACTACGATGTTGGGTATTAGAAAATAAACTGCACCAGGATGTTTCACTGTCCATAGCTGAGTCATCGGCGGGCTACGGTATGCATTGCACGGTGTCGGCGAGGAGTATTTACGGTGACTCAGTCAGTGCCCATGAGCCGTTTTCTATAATCATTTGATGACTGCATGATGTTGTATAATCAATGTATCCAGCGCGTGAACGGCTATGTGGTTTCAGACACCGACATACAGTATGGCTTCCAGTCTGCCACTATAGGAATGACTGAATGTATTTTCTTTCCATCTTGGTACGTCTGCGTATACCAATATGTGTAAGCCTGTCTGAAGGAATGCCGATGGGACTAAACCTTATATAGACCTCCTTGGAGTAAACATTTTAATCCTTAGTATGTGTACAGGGCTCGTGTATCATGTGGAGTAACGTGTAGTTTGCACTGTGAAGGCTAATACAGTAGTAGTTCATAATGTGTTCATGCACAGCTTTTCTATGTGGTATGTAGTGATGCAGCGTTGGGTAAGCCTGACCAATGATGATGGTACTGGCTTGGTTCAGTCAGTTCATTCTCTGCAGCTCCGAACCGGGGAGTCTGCTCTGCCATCATTAGTAGACCAACAGCACTTGGGGGTATAAGAACATGGTTAAGTGATGAATCTGGCTGTGTTAATCTACAGAAAGTAGTGAACCTGCTAATAGATCACAGTTGTCATTTAGGTAAGAAAATGGCACCCCGTTTGATTTACCACTACCTCAAGGTTTACCCCTGAACTAGCTTCTTGGAATACCGTCCGTCCTAGTGTATTTGAATCAGTAGCCACCGTCCACTATGATGACCTAGTCCCATTTGTTTCTTTTCCTGTGACCTCCTATCATGCTTACCTTGCTTTGATATTTAACCTGTCCTCATTTTTTCTGGCTGCAGTGAAACAACTCCAATCCCCCTTGTGTTTTCGTTATGAAGTTGTATGCGGTAGTGAACTTTTATTTTAATCCGAAAGCCCTGCACAAATCTACTTACCATGACCCACATCTTTTAGGGCATATGGTAGTTTGATCCAAGTAGGGGTTTTGAATGTCGAACCATTTGGTGCACCTGATTCACATGTCTTCATGGCCACGTGAATGAATTCCTTTCTGGTGTGTGAGTGTGATCCACTCCGTTGGGGATTTGCATGCAGTTGCACTGTAAAGTGCAGAGTTTGTTTGCTTTTTTGGTGAGTGCAGGCAATAAAAAAGCAGTGCATGAGTGGATACATCTCTGGTCAGTTTCAGATTACAGATGTCACACTGTGTGTCTGTTGAAAATTTGAAAAGGCCTTCATTCTCAATGTCATCTTTGGTGGTATTGTAATATCGGAGTACTTTCAAAAACATCTCTCTTCTTCTTCTTCTTCTCTCTTCTTCTTCTTCTTCTTCTTCTTCTCGCTCTCTGTCTCTCTCTGTCTCTCTCTGCCTCTCTCTCTCTAACTCCAACCCCTACAGGAAGCGGAGGCGAAGCTGTGACAGTGAAGAGGTCCAGGTCGTCCACCAGGCCAAGAGGCCCAGTGGCGGCAATGCCCTCCTGCCAGAGCTGGGCCGAGACGCCTGGGACTCCGAGGTAAGCATAGGTCACATTGCCTACAGCTACTGTACTGTTTGTGTGGGTGAGTGGGTGGGTGTTGGCGCTGCTGCCGCCGTTGCCCTCCTCTGAGCTAGGCCGAGACGCCTGGGACTCCAAGGTCAGGATAGGTGACCAGAGGTGTATGAAGAAGAAGTAGCAAACTGCCTACCTCATCAGGTACAGAATATCTGGTGCATAAACTAGCTATGTAAAATCATGCAGTACTGACTATTACAGTATAAGTATTTATACTTATACTCAGTGCTTGAAGTGGGGGGGAACTCAGTTCTCCCACCTCATAATTTTCATCATCAGAGTTCTGCACTAATCTTGTGCGCCGCATTTTATAAGTGGCGAGAGTTCCTTCACTTCTTTTTGGATGATATAATAGGGTTCCTGGCTGCACTTCTTTTTTCCACTTCAAGCACTGCTTATACTTCACACACCCCTGGACATTGTCAGCTACTCTACTTCACACAAAACTCACAGGTAAGCAGCTAAGTCAAGACATAGGCCGGAGTTAAGTAGGCATGAAGTAGGCCAATAGCACCAGCGTTGCAGAACGGGACACGTTTGGGCCAACCTAGAAGGAAGAAGTAGCAAAATGTACCAAACCACTACAGTGGTTGGACTTGCCCCTGACGCATGGATGATGGTGTAAGGGCCGAAACACGACTGCTTGTGGCCATTGGTTGTGACTGATTGTGGCCAACTTGGTTGGTTGCAAAGAGAAAGGGAGACAAAAGCCAAACCAAAAGAAGTGCTGTACAAGGAACTGATTTGCCAGGCATAATGTCTACTCTCCTATTGTGTGCGGTTCTTAAACCCATTTTTGTGTCTGTATGTGTCTCCATGCTTGTGTGTGTGTGTGTGTGTGTGTGTTCATGTTTGTGTGTGTGTGTGTGTGCGTGTCTCTCCCCCTCACAGTCGTCCAGCAGCGATAGCAGCGGCATCAGCAGCCCGGAGCGTCTGCTCGCGGCGGGGGTGAACGGCATGAGCAGCAGCGCCAGCGGGCTGATGGCGGCGGCAGCGGTGGCGGTAGCCGATGGCGGCCGAGGGGCGAACTTCATCACCCATGGTCCCTGCAGCCCGGCCGGCTCCTCCAGTGCTGGCGACGAGCCACAGCTGTGCTACAACCAGATCAACCGGATCCTGCGCGAGGCCCACTTCGCCAGCCTGAAGACCAGGGCTCACCCGGGGGGTCCCACATGACATGACCCACCCTAGAGGCCAATCCCACCCCCATCCTTCTCCTCCTCCCCAAATTCCTATCATCCCTTCCTCCTTTTATTCCAACTTCGTTTAAAACAAAAAAACAAAAAAAAAGCAGCCACCACCCTGACATGAACACATCCTCCACCACCACCACATTTATCTCAGATATTCCTCCCCCACTCCAGTCGACTACTCTTGGGCACAAGCTGTGGCCAGTTTCCCCCCTACACACCCCCAACTCCTCCCCTTAGGACCATCTGGAAGGGACATCATGGGCACTTCTCTACCTTCACCCTGACCACCACTACCACATCCAATACAACCTGCTGTACACACACGCACACACAACCCCGCACACACACAACCCCTTCCTTGTATTTGTGTGTGTGTGTGTGTTTTGGAGTGAGAGTGAATGAGTGCGCTGACTACCTTTTTGTGGCTTGACTACTTTGTGTCCTCCCCCACCTCTGCCCACTCCCTCCCCGTTTTATCTCCCCGGCACTTCCTGGAAAGGCTATTCAAAGAATGCCCATATTTATATATGAGGGGGACATTTGACTTTTATTTTGCATTTGTGTGTGCGAGAGCGCGTGCGTGTATGTTTATGTGTATGCAGGACTTTGTATCCACTTGGGTGCTACATAAAAGAACCGTGAAAGAGAATAACGCTTGCAATAATAAGTCTACCTGTTTCTTTTATCCTTTTTGGTTTAAAAAAAAAAGATCTTTTTAAGTCCGCTTGGTCAAGCTAATCAACATGATGCACGGAGAGTCAGTCACTCAGTGTGATGTAACAGGTAATTGTTCCTCTACTGATAATTATTTTGACAACCAGGATCACCTGCTTTGACACAAATACCTTTCATCAGTGGGTCATTGTTTCTCTATGTGGAGCCTAGTCTTAACACAACGGTAAGAACAGTTTCACAGTCGTCTCGATGCCTAGCTTTGGTTCTTGATGTCTCGGTGCCATCTTAGAACCTGGCTTTGGTTCCTGGAGGCTCAGTGTCATGGTTAAGAGTTAGCTTTGGTTCCTCAGGATTCTCCAATTTAAGCATCACGCGAGGCGGATTATTAGCAAGCTAAGAGATTTCTTTTTGTTTTGGAGTCTGCAACCACCTAAGTTACTGTATGCACATTTAAAAGCACACACAACATGCAGTCTTAATTTCATCACCTTGAATTTATACTCCCCTTACCCTCACCCCACATCCCAAATCAACCCTCTTGGATTTTACCATCTGAGGGTTTTTGTTTGATTCCCTTTGTGAAGGCGGACAAACAAGGATAACAAAACCCCTGTGTTTTTGGTGGAGTGCTTTCAAAGAGAATATCCTATCTTGAACCAAGGCCTAGTGTTGTTCCTGAGCCTGGAGGCCTAGTTGAGCCTAGTCACGAGCCAGCCTGGGGGTATTCCAAGAAGATCCTGGCTCAGTAGTAAACCAGGTTAAGTTAACCTTGAGCTAGTGGTAAATCGCCAAGACTATCTATTATGTAGTTTACCACTTCCTGTTAGTTAACATGGCCAGGTTTATCACTTAAATGTGTTCTTGGTGAAAAAAAACTCTTGAGCCCAAAAACACACCTCATGCAAAGATGGACACATATCCTCAAAACCACACTCAGGCTGGAAGGGAGAGCCACCCTTCTGTCACAGGTGCCATGAAGCCAAAACACTGGCAAACTTTAGATTTTATCCTAGCTAGTTACGCTTACGTGTCTGTGTGTGTGTGTGAGAGAGTGAGTGTGTTGAAAGGGTTCATTTTAGCTGCACTTTGTTTCCTTGAGGGGGCGGGTGGATGTTTGGGTTGCTGTAGACCTGAACATTGTGTGGGCATTGGATTATTAGAGGTTGGCCAGGCATGGTATGTGGTGTGTCCGTGCGGCCGACCAAACTTGCATGCGTTAACGCTTGTGTCTTAAATATGATAGTGGTGTAGAATGAGAGAAAGGGGAAGGGCCAGTCAGGTTTTGGGTTGGATGGGGTGTGTGTGTGTGTGTGTGTGTGTGTGTGTGTGTGTGTGTGTGTGTGTGTGTGTGTGTGTGTGTGTGTGTGTGTGCGTGTGCGTGTGCGTGTGCGTGTGCGTGTGCGCGTGCGCGTGCGCGTGCGCGTGTGCGTGTGCGTGTGCGTGTGCGTGTGCGCGCGCGCGCGCGCGCGCGTGTGTGTGTGTGTGTGTGTGTGTGTGTGTGTTTTTGCGTGTCTGGTATAACTTGACTCGCTCATAGTTGCAGAGGTAGATAGAGGCAGGGGCAATGTGTCTCAGCACTGATTTTTGAGTACAAATCCGCAAAGGAGGGTTTGTGAGTGGTAAAAGTTAGAAGAAAGTAGATAGAAACTGCAAAAGATAAAACTCAGGCACTCCGAGGTCAATGGGTTTGTGCTCTGTAACGAGACACACACGCATGTATACTCGTCGTCCCCCGTGAACAGGACATCTCCGTTCTCCACTATAATTAGCCTGACCCTGGATATAGCTGTGGAAGTACTGTACAGTGCTATCCTGCCCAAGCCCTTTCCACTCTTCTCACACCAGGGCTGCGGACAGCTTTGTCTGGGTCTGGAGCAAAATCAAGAAGTGGCCCTCCTCTCAATACATGCAATGTAATGAGTGCCCAATTTTGGGGCCCCCTTTCCCCCTGGGCCCGGGACTACATGCCCTTTTACCCCACTGTTTCAGCGGGCCTTTGTGATACCATCCAGTCATGGGCCTACATAGGTCTACTACACAGTGGTGGACTTTGGTTTCTTGGTCAGTCATGGTTTGGATCGGAGGTATCATTTAGTTGGTGTGTTTTGGTTTAAAGACATTTCACACATAGTTAGGGGTGCACTAGGCTGGAGTGAAGCAGTGCGCTTACTCTCCCCTCGTGCTCCAGAGTTTTGTTTGAGTTGAACGACGAAGCGTCGTCACAGGTGAGAAATAGGATAGTGTATAGTCTTCTACACCCCTCCCAAAGAGATGGAGGAAGAGGAAGTGGAAGGGAGGACAAAGAAAAGAGAGCTGGTGGTTACTATGAAGAGGTTGCAGTGTGGTGCCCTACCTGTAGGAGGGCTTAATGCTACTACTGAATGTGGGATGAGACCAATTTTCAATAGAGTTGGGATGTGTGAAGGGGTGCTTCATGCCGCCCTCGAAATGCAAGCGAGACCTGCAATACTCATGGCACTCAAGTCTTTTCCGACATGGTCAGCAGTCACCATCTATGCATGCTTTTCTTGTTTTGCATTTCTAGTTTGTTCAAGACCACATCAGAGGAGGAGTCTATTCTCATTGTGTACTTTTGTGACGCGTTTGGAACATTGCAAACACCGGACGTGGTGGATCCCTAAAGTTGCGTGGACAGAGGAGACCACTTTTGAGTGTGCGAGACATTCTTAGCCCTCCCTACCATTCACATGCACCACCACCACCACCACCACCTCCTCTTCTCCCCATCGGTCTCTCCTGCACTGCCACTCTCTCTCCGCCCTTACCCTCTTCCTCCATCACTCCCTCTCTGCTGTCTAAAATCAACTCCAAACACTGTGGTCGTTTCCAGAGGAAAGACTTGATCAGCTTTAGATGAGAGGCATTGTTTTTTTCCCCCTCCCCAAATTAATACAATCATGTTTTTATTTTGTATTAAGAATTGTACATTACTTATAATAGCAAATATACAAGACTTTTTTGTTTTCCTTGATCATTATTTTTTTGAGATCTTACATTATGGAGAATTAAAACTGTTGTTTTTAAAAATTCTGAAGTTTTGTTTTTGTTCCTACAATCACATGGGAGACAAGACGGGCTAATCAAAAAAAGGGAAAAATGGGCAATAATACAAACACAATATTGAGTTGTTAAAATACAGTCAGATTTATTTTCCCCCCTGCCTTGTTTAAAAAACACAAATGCATGGCTTTTTATTGAAACTGGGAGAGCTTCAACCACTGTTGTGGAACAGACACATCATTTACTAACAACACTTTTAACACACAATAAGGATCCAGCAGTTACTTTAAGGAAACAGTTGCACAACATCCACATGTTGTTTGTTTGCACAACCTCTTGACATCAAAGCAGAACACCCATGCACAGTGCATTCTCATATCCCTGGTGTCATTTTTCAATGCCATTTGACCAGTTGGCAAAACCGTCTTGGACCTCACCCTTCCCTAAACTTAACAGTCGGTAAAGTCATGTTGCGGCAAGGGTGTTAGGTCTTGACTTCAGCAGGTGTTGAACACCAAGGGCATACTCTTATCGTCAAATATTGCTGCCTGGTCAGTGACTTGAAAGGTGACGCATCAGAATGATGCTGTGTTAACACAACACACATAAACATCCAAACATAATACCTAGACACACACACACACACACACACACACACACACACACACACACACACACACACACACACACTGGGACATATACATACAAGCTTCATACAGGCATTATCTGCAGTGTAAGCAGTGCCGTAGTAGTTGCACATAATGCATGAATAACGGAAGACTTAAAGCAGGCCTATCTCAGGGTACATTCGGAGAGGCTGATTACACATGTGGATATTTTTTTAAAAACATCAGTTTTGGCCTTATACCTTTTGGTTTAACAGGTTTCAAAAATATCCGTTTTAGGATCTTAAATGCACCTGTCACAAACCTGGCATGTTTATTTTTATTCACATGTTGTTAATTTGCAAATTGATAAATTCTGTTATAAAAATATCCACATATGTAAATGGCTTCTCAGAGGAACGCTACCCTTAAACCCCACTGCAGGTGCAGGAAATTTGCACACTGCACTCGACAGCCCCAATTTACAGATGCTTATCTGAACACATGCAAAAAAAAATTAACAAACAAAAGAAAATGAAACCGAGGTAGTGCCACAGAAAGATTAAGGGTGCAATATACACTTTAGTCCTTTCCATATGACTGGAAAAGGTTAAAAAAATAAATCTTAAAATACTTGTAAAAGGATGCATACGAATAGTAATGGAGTTATTTAAAGGGTTTAAGACTGCACATGGACCAAATTGGTGAAGCAACTAGTCTATTAGTGTTTTCTTTGTTCAGGAATCTGCCTTAACCCTTCTTAAGACATTAGTACCTTTTGAAATATTATTTTGAATATATTTTGCCATAAGATGCCATTTGATACTACAAAAAACACAAATGACAAAGAAATGCATAAATTAAGACCATGAAAGGCTATCTTTGTGGAGTGCCCATCACATTCTATGTAGTTTGTATTTATAACCCCTTTCATGAAGTGTTGTGATGCATATTATGACTATGAACTCTGTATTCATATACATTGGCCCTAAATGATGCTGTGTACTCAGACAGGTGAAGCTTCATAGCGTAAGAATGTACCGCCATTTGGAGTTGGAAATGGATTGATGACAGGAGCATTATAATGCCTTAGGACAGGCGTGTCAAACTGAAATTTACAGTAGGCCAAAAATCTAAACCGGGGATGAAGTTGTGGGCCGAATTCAATAATCATTCAAAAATGCACTGAAATTGTGCATACACACACTTAATACTTTAAGTAAGGCAAATAAATGGAATACTCATAAATTAAATGACTTACACATGAAATGACTTTGCAGGCCACATAAGGCCTTGAGGTTGACACGTGTGCCTTAGGAGTACAGTCAAAAGTATAAGCCTGGGGTGAATTTCTGGAAAGCGTAGTTGCTAACTATGTTAGCTACTTTGTTGGTTGCAATGCAATTTCCCATTGGCAACTACCGAAATTGCTAACTACTAACAACTACGCTTTCCAGAAATGCACCCCTGGGTTTCCAAAGTGTTGTAAATACACACTTCATAGAAAGTGAACGCCCATCTTACAGTACACTGTATGGATACCCTGAGAGGTAAAGGGTGAGAACACAAACCAACATACAGTACCTCTGAAATCCTGAATAAAAACAGACCTGGTGCATTTCTTATCAAAATAACCTTTTCAAAAATTAAATAAATATTTTGAAAACAAAACCGTCAAACTTTAGAAGAAATGACTAGCAGCATCATCCTTTAGAAAGGTGTAAACAGTGCAAACGTTAGGTTAGTTGCTTTAGTGTGTTTCGTACACAGCCTTGCCTCTTTGGAGCTCTGAAATGCCTGTAGATATTTTTTTAATATATATATATCTATAACCCCAATCTCACACACACTATTTACATACGTACTTCTTGGTGATAAAGTGAACTAAGTGTTTGTTCAAAACAAGCATCATAAGTTCAGGAAGGAGAAGGCAGACACTTGTGGTTGATCCGACTGTCCTAGATCGTCACCATCTGATTGGGTGATACTGGTGGGGTCATCTACACCGGAATTCTGAGGAGCATCTGCCTCTGAGCCTCTGAGTCCCGTTTGCTCCTCCCCTTCCGTCTCCGCGGACACGGGAGGGCTCCCTGTCGTCAAGGCAACAGACAGTTCTACATCAACACCAGACGACGGGTCGGAGAGGTGTGGGGATGGGTGTGGGTGTGGGTGTGGGGGTGGGCTGGCGCTGTTCACCAGCTCCATGCCGCTAAACAGTGACAGTCTGTCTGCAGCAGGGTCTGGAGCTTGACTAGGAGAAGAAGAGGAGACGAAGGCTTCCACAGCCCCATCCACCTCCCCCTCTCCCTCTCCCTCTCCCTCTCCAGCAGGACCAGGGCATAGGTCAGGGTCAGGATCAGGGTCATGTAGCTCTGCATCCCCCTCTACCTCATCCCCCAACGCCTGGAGGTCTGGTTGTGGTTCCCCACCCCTGGGCTCGTGGGGCTCTTCTCCCAAGTCCTCCCCCCTCAGATCAGAGTGACTGCCTGGGGTCTGTGAGGGCTCAGCTGGAAGGTTGGGAGATTGAAACGAGCCGGGGGGACCGATGTCTCCAGGATCCGGATCAGGATCAGTGAGGAGGTTGCCAGAGGTGAAGGTGGTGGCGGTGGCGGAGGTGGTTCTGGAGGCTCCGTGCTCCTCCTGGCCTACTGTGAGAGGGAGTGGGGGACTGTTGGTGGCCGGGGATGGAAGGCTGTGACGCGGGGTCTGGCATTTTAGCAGGGCCTCGAACTGCCTCAACAGCTGTGGAGAGTCAAAGGTCATTTTCATTCATTTGATATCTGAAGATTTTGCCATTCATCAAGGACAAGGTAGTAAAAAAAAGTTAAGGAACGTGCCAGCTAGTGGCCCAGACTGGACAGTTTGAGGTCATTTACTCTTTCTAGAGCTTGAAATACTGGGTGAATGGAGGAGCTTTGGTGAAGTGTAGGCATAGCCTGTTCCTAGAAATTATTACTGATATCAATAAGTATACAAACTATTAGTATACAGTATATATCCATGATATAAGTACCTGTATACACAAACTAACAGTACACATCTCAATCTGGACATTATGCATTTTGAAAAATACAAGTTATAAATCAAAATGCACGTCAAAACCTTGCACGTGCACACGCACGTACGCACACACATTCAGGATGTCCATCAAAAATTCCTCTCCAAACCTTGGTGGCTTTGTTAGTGACGGGTCCTGGCGTGCCCTGGCTGACCTGGGCCAGGCGCTTGTGTGTGACGCTGTAGATCTGCTCCAGAGACAGCAGGTCTGAGGACATCAGGCAGGCCAGCGCACACAACGCCCTCTGGTGGACAAAGCAAGACAATGCATTCTGCATGAATTACAACCTCATTTTGTGTTCTGTCAAAAACACATTAATGGCCATTTCTCAATGTTCTAGTAAGCACACTTGGAAGTGTGTCAGCCTAATTAGTCACGCCCAGTGATTGGATACTCTTTGGTGAACTCTGCGGAGTATCCAATCACTGGGCGTGACTAATTAGGCTGAGACACTTCCAAGTGTGCTTACAAGAACATTGAGAAATGGATTATCCTGAGCCACTTCTGAAATATGATGTGATTGACAGAATTTAATATGATGGAAAGAATTTAATATTTGATATGGTAAACAGATTAAGACATTTGACTAGATCTGTCACTGTGACAATGCTTTTCAGACCAAGGCAAGACAATGTACTTCAAAAAAAATATTTGTGACTTTTGACAGATCTGCTGATAAATAGATAAATACCCTGCAGCTCTGTGTAGTACAGCATATTGGAAGAATACCCGATACTACTCTAGACTTGAATTAGAAAAACAAGCCATACCATTTGGACTGTCTGTGGGGAATCCTGTAGCCGTCGGCACAGAAGTTCCACTACAACCTCACAGTTGAGAGTGGAGCACCTGAGTGGAGGAGGACAAGGCAATTAGAGTTAGAAGAAGCTGTTTAGACGTCTATGGATTTTTTTTGGAAAAGCATTGGTTCTCGTTTACACATAAAACAGAGTTTTAGAATGCACACTTCAAAAGGTTTAAAAAAAAATCCCATTTAGGGGATTTGCTAAAATGCAACTGTAACAACGTTGTTTTGATTTTTATCCACATGTGTTTACACGTTAACGGATTTAAAAAAAATCCACATTTTAAAAATATCTGCATATCTGCATGTAACCAACACCTTAATGGGAATAGGAATGTCTAGATACAGTCTAGCAAAGTGGAATAGAGTGGCTCTGCCAGGAGTCAAGACCTGGACATTTTGGGGTACCAAACATTGGCATAATGATTGGAATACCCACAACTCTATTGATCACTCCCATCACACACAGGACTATAATTGTTTAGTGTGAAGTGAATTAATATCCAAATGACCAAATGTAGTACATGGGGCAGATAGAGGGGATGATGGTGTTCTGACTGTTCATAAGGAATAACACTAATCACCATTTTAGACCGAAGGACAAAAAGGAAATAAGCAAATGGTGACAAACCAAAACTTACAAGACAAAGTCTGGCAGATAGGGTTAACAATCATTTACCCTAATATTATCAGCCCAATATGAGAGATAAGGAAGGAAGAGAGTGAGAGTGAGAGTGTGAGAGAGACAAAGAGAAAGACACAGAGATAAGAGGCAACAGCAAGCTAGCTGAAGAAATATCGTTTTCTCCACAGAGGTGGGGCATCAGCGAAGCACGAGCCACATGCAAGAGGCGAGGACGGGAGGTCCTACAAACTAGTTTGAAGTGCACCCTTACTCTTTGATGAAGTGCTGACTCTCCTCTCGGGTGAGGAAGACTTTGGAGCCCTCTGTCAGACGGCTGGTGAGCGCCATCTCCTGGCCACAGTCGCCCACCTGCATAGCCTCCACCCTGCACATGGACAAGCATACTGGAGTTAAGGACAGCGGAGCTAGCCTGTTTTTAACCACCCCCTCGTACTGATTTCATTTGTACAGAAGGTCTGGAACTCGAGTTCTGGGAGGTGTTTGGTCTTGCTACGAGAAGATCAGCTAATCAGTGAATGGTGGAGTTACGAGAGATGAGGGAGGGAAGAGCACATTTCCAGTCACAGGACATATTATAGACTATGCTGACGCTTTAGAGATCAACAGAAAACGTTTTTGAAGGAATTTGTTGATATTGAAGGAATAAATGCGCCGATAATTTTTTTGACAAAAGAAATGGAATCCTGCTACAGTAGGAAGCTGCGCGGAACTACTGGTCGGGCAAGAGCCAGGCATCCCCCCCAGCCCCTTTGTGCTAAAACTACATACAGTAAATCAATAAATCATGCACTATGCTGTCTGAAAACATGAATAGTGAAATGCATATCTCAGCAAATACACATGTCGTATGGTTAGCCTATTGTACAACATGCTACAATACCTACATTCAATTTGTAAAGGAGCCAATTAAATACTCGACCAGCCTCATAATAGGCCTTAATGAACTGTGCTCTGAATGGCCATACAACTATACAAAGACGCTCGTTAGTGTTTCTCTAATTGGAACCGCTGCTTTGAGTTCTCACCCGAGACACACACAGACACAGACACAGACACAGACACACAGACACACACCTTTCCTCTTTCAACGTTGCTCATTCTCAAAATGTGCTGACAGAGGTTTAAGCAGTCCATAGTCATTATTCCATTTAAGGGATAAGTCTCCAATTAACAGTGAGCCATTATCTGCCAGGCTGTTTTTGTACTCCATGGGCAATGATGGTGACCCTTCACCTTTTCCTTTGTTATCTATGCTGAAGCAGCTTCAGTGCTATGTTGGAGAATTCAGGGGAGCATTTCTCAAAAGCGTAGTTGCTAACTACGGTAACTGCTTTGTTGATTGCAATGCCATTTCCTATTGGCAACTACCCAAGTTGCTAGCTGCTAACAACTACGCCTTCGAGAAATGCACCCCAGATCCAAAAACCTTTCCATCTCCAAAGAAAGTACACTACAAAGCACCACCCACCGCTCTGATAGGTCCCCGCTCTCCCTGCTGGCAGCTGACTGGCTGTCGGTCGTGCCTCCCGATTTGCTGCTGGCGGCCAGGGAGGCGCGGCTGGCGTCGGTGTTCTCCTGTGAGGAGTTGTGGGAGGAGCTGTGGCCGCTGTCGTTCTCCTCCCAGCCCCCGCCCACCTGACCTGGACACCGCAACGCCAACGCTGGGAAGATGAGGAAACACAGGCATACGTATAAACGGCCATCCGGGTACTTTGCTTGTGAATGTGCGTTACGACCCTTTTTGGGGGAAAACAAACCGAATGTCTCATTAACTGACATGCTACATCAGCTAGCCTACAAAGTAAATGAACACAGTCCATGCTTCAGCCACGGCTGTTTGGCTATATTATTTGAACTGCCAACAACACAACACGTCTTCAGCATGTTGAGCGTGAACAATGCTAATCTACAGGTCCTTGTCTTTGTTTATTCTTTCCCAATACCACCAATTGACTTGCATTGGCTTTTCCACCAATGTTGTCCCCCAAAAAGGGGCATAACGCACATGGCACACGCAACGCCGTTCATGCGTATATTCGTCCAGACACCAGGGCTTGACGTTCACTTTTTCACTCACCGGCCACAGGTAGAGGAGTCACTAGCCATTGAGCTATTCTACAAGCCACACATTTGATATTGCTTTTTTCCCCCTTTATCATGATACTGTACATTTAACCTCAGAAAATGAGGTGTTAAAGCAAGAAGATGAGTGCATAGGCCTACCCTTCTACATGGAAATAAATCAAACAAGTAGAAAGAGGAAGTGGGAGCGTTGGGGCGCACAGGGTCCCAGGGTGGTTGGTTGCCCAACATGATTTTGTTTCATGGGGGCTTATAGTATGTCCAGTGCCATGATCCCAGAGCTGTGTGTGAGCTGTTCCCACACCTCTGTTGGTGGGCATGCTGGTAGGCACGCACACACTGGCACTGAATCCTTACTATCCCTCCCCATTACAACGCATGTCATGCTAGTTATTATTATTACCTTAACCTTAAAGGGGTATGCCACTATTTTGGGGCTTAATACAGTTAAAATCGTTGGCTGGGGTTTATAAAGGTGGTAAAGTGTCTTATTTTTCATGTTAAGCGTTGTCTTGCTTTAAGACAAGTTAAAAGAGGGAGTATGTCGCTAAGCTAGTGAAAGTCAATGGATCCGTGTAGCATTGTAGCATGCTACACGGATCCATTGACTTTCACTAGCTTAGCGACATGCTCCCTCTTTTAACTTGTCTTAAAACAAGACAACGGCTTACATGAAAAATAAGACACTTTACCACCTATATAAACCCTGGCCAACGATTTTAATTGTATTAAGCCCCAAAATAGTGGCATACCCCTTTAAATTATTACTGTATTACCTTGCCCATTACAACATTTCGTCTTGCCCGTCTGCTATTTCGAGTCAGGCAGCCCATAGCCCTTCGGAATGATTTAGCACTAGAAACAGATATCAAAACAGTAATGACACCGCCCTTGTAGCCACGGATAATAAACGGCCGATAGTCAGAGCCCAAAGCCATCTTCTTTCAGATGCCCAACCATTTGCATCACTATCCCTGTAGTTTATATAAAAACCAATACACAGAATGTGGGTCAATGAACTTTTTTGGGCTCAGCCGTCAGGTGGTACAACGACATCTATACCCATAAATTAATTAGTAATTGATCATTCCTGTACTGCAATGAACATGCTTATTATATAATCCACTGAAAACAAAAACATGTGATTCATACAATAGTGGCATTAGCTGTCGTTGCACCACCCTGACGTGTGCTACTACTAAAATGTCATTAACTCATTTATGCCATTTGTATTGTTTCCTTGTAGTTTGTATAAAAGCCATACACAGTATATGTGTGTCATTGGTGGAGGCTCACCTCTGTGGCTCTTGGTGGGCATGCTGTAGGCGCAGGCGGGCACTGCCACCTCCACCACCCCACAGGGTGCCAACACCGCCCGGTAGTGGTTGTCCTGGAGCCGGATGCCCGGCTGCTCGGAGGGAGGGAGGACAGCACTGGCCACCACCTCCGCTGCCTTCTGGATCTTATCAAGGAACGTCTCCCCGCCTGACAATGTAGACAACAGATGCCGATGGTTATGGATATTAGATCAGATAGCATTGGATTCATCTTCATTGATACTGTATGGCACACACAGAGTAACGAAAGGCTGTGTGGCCTTTCACGACCACTTAATAGTTCTATCAAAACAAAGCTGCTGGATATAGACGTGCTCACCAGAGACTCTTCCAGGACTGTAGCCAAAGCCCTGCATGCCAGAGCGTGGAGCTGATTCGGAGCCCATGCCTGCTGGGGTGGGAGTGTGGGTACGTGGGGAGGGGAAGGACATGATAGGAAATAATGTTCATTTACTTTCAGGGGGATTTGGGTGGTCATGGGCATTAATTCCCTACACTGGGTAGGAGATAGTGAATAACAAGCACTCTCCCTAATTCCCTGTGACTGACCATGCCCTGACCATGGTATTGTGCTACTGTCCAGCTTGGGGAGCCAGTTCTTTCTTTCTTTCTATCTTTTGTATTTAAGACTTTTTAACATGCTATGAATTTTACAAGTAGTACTGTGAAAAGCCTGCATTTGAAAAATGGCGAAAGCAGAATCAGATCAGTGTTGCATAAAAATCCTGAGCCTAATCGAATTGAAAAGTCAATTGGTTTAACTGGAGTCAATTGGAGTCATGAGTCTCCAGCATGGTAGTCAGCAGACCTGAGTAGCTTCAATAGGAGCTACCGGTCAAGCTGAGCTACCAAGCCATTACAACACACTGCAGCTGCACCAACAGCCAGATTGACTAACATATATCAGATATCAAATAGACTTAAATTATGTTGCGATGTGCTTGGGGAACATGTAGATTAGTGGTGGCTCGACAAACAATACGTTAAAATTTTAAAGCAGGTGAAGAGCTTTGTTGCAAAATGACGTAAATATCCATTTTGGAACATTTTAGGAAACTGTCATTTTTGTATTGGGCATTGCATTGCATAATGCATTTTAGATATGTTTAAAAAGTATGTTAGCACAATATTTGAATGGCAAGAATTCACACATAGATGATAGGATGTCTGAACAGTAATTTCCAATAAGTAGATACACAAGTCAGAAAATGGTGCTTATGCCATTTTGCAACCAAAAGTTTTTGAGGTTGAGAACTATCATCATAGCATTTCCCTACTACGTATTTTTTTCCATGAGTATTGCTGTTCCTCATGAGTAAATTAGCTGCAATAGCAAAGTGGACTCACCGGTTGTCAGCGTAGACGCTTTGGTAGGGGACACACCTGACTCGGGAGACACAGAGTCTGTAAACAGCAGTCTGGCCAACTCCTGCAGGGCAAAACAACACAAACATGTCACAATGTTTGGAACTGTCTGTGTACGGCTCAGACGTCAGGTAGCTGGATATTTTTATATGTGGATATTTTTTTCTCCTGGTTGCATTGGTTTTGCATTGGTTTTGGCCTTCCGTTTCCACGTAGCAGATATTTAAAATCCAGGTATAAAAAGCAGGAGAAAAAAATATCTTGTTTAGGGGGCTGAAACGCATTTGTTATGGAATGGAGGATTTCTTTTTATTCACATGTTGCGTTTACACCTCAACAGGAGAAAAAAAACGCTGCTAAAAAAATATCCTGCTACGTGGAAACAGCACCTTAGATATTGTACTAAAACATTGAATCCATACAATAGTGGCCTTACAATATAATAGTAGCTACAGTATGCTTGCTCCAACCTGACTTGTTCTACCACTAAAATGTCATTGACATGTAAATCAAACTGTTATCATCATCTGAAAACTGAAACTGACTGTTGAATTGTGTTAAAAACACACACACACACACACACACACACACACACACACACACACACACACACACACACACACACACACACACACACACACACACACACACACACACACACACACACACACACACACACACACACACAACATGAGAACACAAGAACAAAGGAAAACTTCATTCCTGTATGATTAGAGATAGGGTGTGTTCAGTGTGCTGCATCTCTGCTAGCATTCACTCACTGTGCAACACCTGCACTAACACTGAGCTTGCCACCCAGCTTGCACACACACAACAAATACTGCAAAAAGCCATGTATGCATATACTCAACCTCCACCTCCCTTTAACACACACTCAGACACACACACACTGTGTATTGTGTACTGTGTCTATTAGGGTTGTCGTATCGGATCGGATGGATCGGATCGGCTGCCGATATTGGCAAAAAATGTGGATCGGTATGGGATCGGCATGCACGGAAAAATCAGATCCAGAATTCCAATCCATTTTCCTATTTTGTGTTTATTAATATCTGAAAAAACAGGTCAGTTTCCCATTAAAAACCATTGTGTATTACTCATTCACCTAATTCAGTTGGCTAGTTGTTACTAAGAGTAAAAACCCTTTTCAACATGACTGTGACAACAAAGTAAGTAGGCTAAATAACTTTCAACTTAAATACTCCGATAGGCCGGTATCGGTATCGGCCGGTATCGGTATCGGTATCGGATCGGAAGTGAAATAAAATATCTGTATCGGACCGTAAGTGCAAAAACCTGGATCGGGACATCTCTAGTGTCTATGCTATTTGACGCTACTTGACATACTAATTTCCTCCAGGATCAATAAATGTTACTCTACTCTACACACACTGCAGCCTCTGGGGAACACCACAGTATTGGAATATACTCAAGCAGCCTTCTCTCTCTTTCTGCAAGTATCTGCAGGTAGAGGATCGGTACCTGTGCAGCACATCTGGCTTTCTGGTAGGGGGCGTTGCCATGGATGGGATCAGGGGGACCACTGTAGGCTGAGGAAGCAGAGACACAAAGAGAACAGGGAAATCAAACACCTGGTAGCATTAAATGGAAACATCGGTAACACTTTATTTAATCTATTAGCACTAATACATACAATGTTAATGCCTGCATAAGTAACTTGTAAGGCATGTACTAAGCAAAAGCTAAGGCCTATTATGTCCTTACTAACTTAGGTTAAATTGGTAATAAATCCCTTATTGTGCATGTACAAGACATTTGTGAATATATGCCTAACAAATGTTTGATTTTGCTCAGTACATGCCTTACACGTTACTTATACAGTACAGGTACATTTTATGTATTAGTTCTGATAGATGTAACACTAAAATAAAGTGTTACCGAAACATCTTATTCAGGAAACATCTCTGTTCTAGTACAATGGCAATGAAGGCCCTCAACAGCCCTTTCTTCGTTTACAGTAATGGGCAACCTGGAGTCATTAGTTATTATCCAGTAAGTACCACACATTACAGATGACCTGATACTACCTGTCCAATTCAACCAGGTGATTGCATGGTCGAATGCTCACTTGGTTGAATTGGAAAAGTTAAACTTGGTCATTTGGAATATGGGGAACTGGATTATTACCAATGAATCCATGTTGCACTGTGTGCCTGACACATCAAGGTCAGAGATCATGACTGTAATAACTCTGACGACACCAATCGCTCACCGATGACTCTGGCAACACCAGTCAACTCACCAATGACTCTGGCAACCCCAATCAACTCACCAATGACTCTGGCAACACCAGTCAACTCACCAATGACTCTGACAACACTGATCGCTCACCGATGACTCTGACAACCCCAATCAACTCACCAATGACTCTGGCAACACCAATAGCTCACCGATGAATCTGGCAACATCAATTACTCACCGATGACTCTGACAACACCAATCAACTCACCGAGGACTTCTTGGATGAAGGTGGCGTTGCGTCTGAGCTCTGTGAGCAGGTGAGGGGGGCCATGGCCACACAGGTGCAGCAAGATCTTCAGGACCTGCACATACCCACAGTCACATGACACAGTTAATAAAAGCCCCTGACCTGTGCTAGAGTTCCTCAGAAACACAGGGTTGATGTAACTTACAGTTTGCAAAAGTATGTACAGTAAATTACTGCACTGCTACACCAGCGACCCGGGTTCGTTTTTGGCCAGTGGTCATTTCCCGATCCTCCCCCATTTCTCTCTCCCACTCACTTCCTGTCAGCTTCTCTTACTGTCCTGTCCATAAAGGCATAAAAAAAGCCCTTAAAATATAAGTATGTATGTATGTATGTACATTTCGGTTCAATCTAAAATATCTGTCAGTATAACACTGTAACACAACGGTCTCCCTCTCTTTTCTTGATTTTTAGGGGCTTTCATGCATTTCATTAACAGGACAGTGTGAGACAAAACAGATATTTAGTGGAAGAAAGAGACGGGGGAGGATCGGGAAATGACCTAGTGCCAGAATCGAACCCGGGTCCCTGACGTAAGACTACAGTGCCTTAGCTGCTTGAGCCACTGTTGGGTCCAAAATCCCTTTCATATTTTGTCAGCATGAGTCTGGTACCCAATATCCATGCCAGGCTGGGATGGTTGGCCGTTGGCACACTCATTGCACATTGTGTGTGTGTGTGTGTGTGTGTGTGTGTGTGTGTGTGTGTGTGTGTGTGTGTGTGTGTGTGTGTGTGTGTGTGTGTGTGTGTGTGTGTGTGTGTGCACGCGCGTGCTTACTGCTTATGTCTTATCTATAATTTTAGTTTAACTGCATATTTAAATGCACAGACAAATGTCATTTCAATTTTCTGTGTTCACACTGTTGCATAGATTTTTGACAGTAAAGTACACTCTGACTTTGACTCACCTTGATTTTGACCTGGCACGACTGGATCTGCAGCCTCTCCAGGAGGTACTCGAGCAGACACTGGCAGTAGCCCACAGACTCATGGGAGATTTCTGGAGTTTGGTTTCAAAGTTAAGGGCAGCTAGGTGGCCATAGCCTGTTTTTTTTCTGGTAACAAGACCAGACTCCTCTCAGAACTCCAGTTCCAGAACCTCTGTATGAAGGAATTTAGTAAAGGGTGGGGCTGGGGTGGAGTCCAAAATAACTTACAGTTTCCTTTTTAACACAGGTGACCTCACCAGTGTATCTAACATACAATCAGCTGATTCTGAGCTGGTTGTGGCAGGTTTTTTCCGTTTTGGTAACACTTTATTTTAAATGTGTCATTACAGTGCATACCTACCTTATTAGGCATAGTAGCCTAACAGGTGAAATAACTCTGCAATATCACACACTAGTGTTGTATTTACATCATGAATCTACTTCTACTTTCACTTTTGACAACACTGCCTATGGGTAAAAATGCTGTCACAAATTTGATAACACCAACTCCGCATGAGCAGTCAAGATAGGTAGGCTACAGGTCAGCTATCACTCAGGTAAGACACCTGTGCCAGAAAAAAGGGGTATTCACTTTCAGAATTCTGGATGGATACACCTGTAAGCTACTCTTGACCGTTTTTTCACAGATCCATAAAGCTTGGATAGAATAACAAATTTAAAAATCATGCCAACTCTGTCAATAACTGACGCTCAGCAGACAGGTGTCAAACGTTTCTTTCCAACACAGGTAACTTATTTGCGTGAAAAGTACACCTGTGTACTTGTCTTACGGTCAGCTGACTTTACACTGGTTGGATCAAGTTTGTGGTATGTTCTTCTTTTTAGTGTTTTTAAAAACACAGTCTATCACCTCATGATGTGCAAAGGAGTAAATGGTGTAACAGCTATGTAATATCATGTGCATGTGTTGTAGGCCCTACTCACACCATGAATTTACTTTTACTTTTGGCACCTGACCACAGAAGGCATTAACAGATGTTAAATGCATCAAGGATACTGCCGATTTCTTCAAAGAGGTAGCCAGGACAGGGCGTCTCGTCATCGGACGTAGCCTTCATCAAAGTTGGAACCTGAAGGTAAAAGCAGAGCAGCTGGACATCACTGGAGTGACTAATCATATCCACTGACCACTGCATCCTTCTC
Source organism: Engraulis encrasicolus (assembly GCF_034702125.1). Taxonomy (NCBI): domain Eukaryota; kingdom Metazoa; phylum Chordata; class Actinopteri; order Clupeiformes; family Engraulidae; genus Engraulis; species Engraulis encrasicolus. The sequence continues at coordinate 4,480,798 of NC_085873.1, forward strand.
CTCACTCAACACATATGGTGACATAGATAGAAATGGCTTTGCGGAAAGGACACGTTTTCTTCAAACAAGAAAAGGACAGGGGTGGGACGGGTAATAACAGCGTCATAACCCTAGCACTAGGTGAATATGTAGTAAAGTAGGTACAACAGCCTACGTACTATGATACAGCTTGGCATTGGCTAGATCTAGAAACTAGCCATCAGTGTATTCCACACAGCAAATGAGCAAGCCGTTACAAGATTGCATTTAACATCTCTGAAAATAAACAGTCATCCACATAAACATAATGCTCAGATCGAAATAAAGCAGAAATACATACCTTTTGAAGAAAAGCCAGCCGCTCTATCAAGGTTGCCATGATTTAGCATTCTCAAATTCCGTATGTGTGTTTTCCATGGTCCAGATAGGCGGGACCTTTATTGCGCGAACCAACTGCACGCGGCAGAATCGGCATTCCTGTATTCTTATTGGTGTAGTATTTTACGTAGGGGCGATCCTCTTCCAAGTCCTTGATGGACGGGTCGCTGACAAATCATATTTAGACTTGAGTACTGCGTCTACAAGGTCAGAGGTTACAAATCCAAGATGGCGCCCCGCATGAATCACAATAAAGGTGATCAGTAAATAAGATTAGATAATGGTACGGTCGCGGTCGGCATATTTGTCATTGGTGGCAAGCGTTTTCAACCGTATTATCGTCTAGTCAGCAATACCTTCACCCCTCGTCGATACGTCGCTGTACACTGGCATAAACTTCTCAAGATGTCAGGGGCAAATGCATGGACTCGCAGCAGAGAGCGGATGAGGCTCTTCCCAGAGTTGCTTGCACAATGTGCAGCAGAGGTAACAACACTCTCCCTCTCGTAGTGGATATGTAGTTAGGCATTATGTGTTCCAAATACCAATGTTTTTTGTTTAACAATACAGGCAACGGCATATGGCAAGTGCGTGACAGCGACAACTGTTGGCAAACAAGAGTTGAAAAAGGACCTGTGTCAGAAAGAGTTCGAGTCACTGAAGACATGCTTTACCAAAGCGGTAAGGCCTTTTGACAGCCTTGTCATATGTCCTTAAAGGCAGCCTACTGTCCACTCCACTGGTCCCCTGTTTTTCGTATTTGTCAACACGAGGATGCATAATCACAATGCAAAGTTAACCTACTGATAATGAATAGACTAATTGTTGTGGTCAACCATAAAAGTAAAATTTTCTAATGTATTGAAACAGTGTCTTCAATCTTAAAACGTTGTACAGGGCAGGGAAATGCTATTGATTTTGTCTGTGTCTCTATTGCATTTACAGGCCAAGAAAGCTGGAAAATAATGTCAATACATCGTGTGGGATTACCAACATGGTACTCTGAATGATACACTATGAAGTTACAGAGCTCAGGCAAGCTGTGTTCGAAGATTCCTCTACTTGTGCTTCTACTTTTTTGTACAAGTAATGTTATGAAGTTTGAGGACTGAGTAGGCCATCCTGAATTTGGGAAATATCCACTCTAGCTACCTTTGTAAAGGTGAATCTGAAAGAATTCAGATTTTTGTTCTGAAGTCATTATGAATGAATGAATGAATATTGCTCCATATTATGTATTATTATTTTTGTAAATACACATGTTGATTTTTCTTCTCCCAAAGTGTCTTGAATGTTTCTATCACTCAATGCAGTCCAGTGGCCCTTTGTGCCAAATGATATGAATCTCTCCGAGTCCACAGATGAAAGCGAGTGGCGGTAATGTGCTCCAGACGTGTTCATTTGTCTGGGAGAGGCCACTCGTGTTGGGAGGGGAGGGGAGGTGAGGTGAGGTGAGGTGAGAGCAGAAAGAGGCTAGACTGAAAACAGAATGGACTGACTGGGCATTTTTTCTGTGGGCCAGCTCCTCTGTTTTTTCCCCCACAATATTATGATTGATTTAGTCCATTGTTTATATGTAAGATGTGAATGGTGGGCCTATCTCCAATGGGGGAAAAACAAACAAACAAAAAACACAACAGTGTCTGCCCCTGAGGACTGTCGTCCCACCAGGAAAATGCCTTGAATGCCAGATGACCAATCCAGCTCTGTGCAGCAGTGGTGTGAGGTGGGGTGGGGGCAGAGAGAGGCTGGGCTGGGCTGAACTGAATGAGATATGAAGTGTGTACAATGTGGCAGGGGAGACATGAAAGCCCTGCTCAACCCCCCATCCCACCTCAAGTCCTCAGCTTTTATGTGCCGCCACTGGCCTTGGGTCCACTCCTCTACATACCACTCCACTCCACTCCCCTTTGCCTGAAAGAAAGACTCCAGACATTACATCGTGGCTCTCTTCTGGTGGGTGGTGGTGTAGGGTGGGTGGGGTGTAAGGTAAAGGTAGCAGGGAAATGGAGGTGATTGGGGTTGTCTCACAGTGCACTCAGCACCTCCATGCATCACAGTGAAATGCCCCCCCAAATCACTCTCTCACACACAGGGCTGCTGACAGCCTTTACCAGGCCCAGGGAAAAGTAATCTGTAAGGGCCCCCTCTCTTTCAGGGCCTGGGACAATTGAGCTGTTTTTCACCCCATTGGTGTACACACACACACACACACACACACACACACACACACACACACACACACACACACACACACACACACACACACACACACACACACACACCCTACTAAAAAAAAACCCAATCACTGACACCCTCATGGAGAAACCTCAGTGTCTCATTAGAGTAAAAGCTAATTGACACAGGAGCCTAGCTGCCTGGGCCTTAACGATGCTAAAATAAAATGGAGGTCATGCAAACTTGGAAGTCATGAAGGTAGATTGTGACAGGAATGTGTGTGTAAGTGTTTTGGATGAAGGACTCTTTTCGCAAGAAGCTATTTGAACAGAGGTGATGCACAGAACACTTCAGTAATGGGCCCCTTGATTTCGTCATGGCAGGCCCTATGTTACACAGACACTTTTAATTATTACCAACCTGTGATGGCTGCATTGTACATGCACAGATTGCGCACACAGACAAAATCTCAAAGTCGAGGATCCTGGCCTTGGTAGAACGTGAAACACCCAGTGATTGGGTACTCTTTGGTGAACTCCGCGGAGTATCCAATCACTGGGCGTTTTTACGTCCTAGCAAGGCCAGGATCCTTGACTTTGAGAAACAGAGACACACACATTTATATCTTTGGACACAATTCATATTATTCACACCTTTCCTCAGGGCCGTGAGCAGCATCAGTGCAACACAACCTTTACAGTTTTTTTCTGATAGCTAAAGGTCATTTTTTGTGACTTCAGCTGTTTTTGCAGAACTCTTCACACAATTACAACAACTTCACAGCTAATCAGAAAAAACTCGCAAAACCCAGCACGATCTGCTATACTCTATACACAGTTGTAAAGTGAAATGTTTTTGCACACATCACATTAGTAGCACACATGGCAGCTGCAGCAACTACACACAGTAAAAAAAAACCTCTTTGCCTCTTGGTTTCTCTATTCACAAAGAATGTCATTTTGAGGAGGATAGTCAAGGAATGTGTTCATCATTTGGAAATTGTGTGTGATGCGGTGAGTTGTGTTCAGTTATGCAAAACAAGAGTTGTGCAATGGATTGTTTTTGTTTCATATTGCAAAGTGTGTATTATACATTGTAAACAGATTGCAAAGCCAATTTGGTTATGGGGTTTAAGCAAAACCTTTAGCGAGCAGAAAAAAAGCTATGACTATCTGCAGCATCTACACTGTACATATTTAACTTCAACAATGTTGGCACTTCTGTTAAATCTTAGACCCATAAGGTCTTAATAGATTCAAGATAACATTGGGGCACTGGTCATTTCCAAAAGAAACATAAATAGTCAACATGCCATCTCACTTGTCCTGACTGACAATGGACATTATTTTTTATTATATTAAATTATCTACTTTTATGACGTGGGTAAAACGTGACCGCCTCGACCCCTTCTCTGGGGATCATGGGTAGTGGAAGGAGGAGGGAGTTCCTGTGTTGCCCCGACTCTGTCTGGCGCAGGTCATGAGGACTGAAGTGTGGCAGGAAAGGCCTTTTTTATGCCAGTCATGTGGTACCATTTCGCACCGTGTCAAAGGCACGAGAGGTGTTAATGAATATGGTCTGGTCATTAGAGTAATGCTCGCCTTGGACGACTCCCAAGCACACTTTTAACTGCGGACACAGAGGTGGGGCAAACAGGTCACTTGTCCTGTGCCCAGAGAGGGAGGGGGCCCAGGGTCTTTAGATTGTATGTATTGGGTGTAGGGCCTTTTTAGATGACTGTCCTGGGGCCAGTCAAATCTGTCAACAGCCCCTGTTGCCGACACCATGTCTCCCAAGGAAGGTGCCGATTCTGCACACACTACTTTACTTTACGGCAAAACGGGGAATCGATTGGGCCTGATTGATTATGTGTCCCCTAGTTCCATAAATAAGGACTGTTAAGCGTTATAAAAAGGGGGCCCCTGGAAAAAAGGCCCCCATTAGGAGATAAAATTTACAAGAGGATCATGGACACTAATCATGTTGGTTCATGAGCAATTATATCTTATTATTACTGATGACTAAGCCTTCGTCAGCCCAGTCTCTAGTATTGTCTCAGTCAAACTGAATGCCTAATTAGTGAGCCAAATGGAGTCCTGTCTGGCACACGTTTGTAATTGGTTTAAAGGCAGTGTTTCTCAAACTAGGGCTTGCAGAGAGAAGGAGGTTTTCAAAAAAAAAAAGGCATAGTAGTAGTCACCATAATAGTTGCCATAATTCCATAAATTGGTTAGTAACAGTACTCACTTATATGGCTAATAAATAAATGCAGGCCTATTCACTTTTCTTGAGAATCCAAAATTAAAAGTGAGCAAAATTAATGGATGGATGGTGGGTCATGAAAATATAGTTAGGGCTAAAAGGGGGTCCTGGCATAAAATGTTTGGGAACCAGTGGTTAAAGTGTTGCAGTCAGGGCTGGCCAGGGTCCAAAAAAGGCCCAGGCTTTTCTGGCATAGACCAGCCCTCACCCAGTCCAACCCTCACTGCTGTACGATCATTAGGGCTGTAATGATATGGTATTGAATTGAGAAATCGCGATACGCAGTCATGATACTGTGATGCAAGGAGGCGGTATTGTGATATATCCTTTCAAAGTTGTTACCCTTCAGTCCAGAAAACAGCCACATGTAATGTGATGGTGCTCTCAAGCTTCCAGATTTTCAAGCGTCATCATTGGTATTTTAAAAACATTTAAAAAAAAATGATCAGTAGGCTTTTGTAACCTGTTCTACTTATATACTTCCATAGTTTTTATTTGTATTTTTCTTGTATATTGAGGTAAATTAATGAAGTAAATATTGCAATGCATCGCAATAATACATGTATCGCGCTATCGCGGCTGATCTCTGAGTGAAATATAAGGCACGATCGTGATGAAGCAGTGCTTCTTTTGCTAGGCAGTGGGCATGCACACTTTGCCAGTTTGATGCATTGTGGTTAGAAAATTCTAACCAGAATGCATCAAGCTGGTAAAGTGCGCATGCCCACTGCCTAGCAAAAGCAGCACTGCTTCATCACGATCGTGCCCATAGACAAAAAAACCCCCAAAATCAGCCCTTGAGGATTGTCGAGCCCTTGAGGATTGTCGAGTACTGGGAAAAAGTCCTCTACGCCAGATGACCAGTCCAGCCCTCCTTGCCGTGACATATCTGGACAAATTCCCCCCTTTACATCCAACTGTAATTGTTAGTCACAGGCCAAGCAGACTTGAATATATAAACTTTATTATTTCTTAAATTTGTACAGCACAGGAGAGGAAAGGGAAATCACAGAGGATATCATTTACAAAATAAATCCAGCTACGTTGCAGAGTTTAAAAAAGGTCAATGTTCTTAAAAATGGTCATCAATGGTTTCGCGCACTGAAATGGGCCATAAAAATGTCAGCTGATAGAAATGATATAAACAGTTCAACATCAGTGAGCATACAACACAGCTGAGCCAAGGAGGGACACACTGTGGTAAAAACACTGCATACTCAAAGCTGCACTTGGTACAATCAAAAGAGAAGAGCGGTGTTTTGAGATATGCACAGGTCATGAATCTACATGACGCCAGCTGATGACCTGGGCAAAAGGGTGTAATACACGTGGGATAAATGGGGGCACGTGTCCCGATGGGGTTGGTTGTAACAACACAGAAGCCTCCTTCCTATACACCCCTATTATCCATGTGGAATGCATCTAGAAAAGTTCTAACAGTTAAGGCACATTTGGGCAAAGAGGACAAGAAATTGAGATCGCTGAATGGAATGGAGGATAGTCCAATGGAAGGCCACAAGAAGGCGGGAAAAGCTCCTGGGCAGGTGTCTGTAAATCAACAAAAAACTGATGCGATGTCTGGTCTAATATTTGAGTGATCACACATCTGAGTTTTGACAGAGGGTCCACAAGTCTTTAAAGTGATGGGAATATGATGGGAAAATATTGTTCTGAAGGCAAATGACCTTGAGGTTTCACAACACAACAATAACATGTATGCACATCAACACTGCAGACAACAAAATAACAGAAAAATAATTCCAAGTAGAAAAACAGATCTGAATACTAGAGGACCATAAAGTGACATTCCTTTAGCAGCAAAAGGGTAGTCTTTAAACAGCTACAGGATGGACAAAAGCAAGACTTAAAAAAAAACTTTCTGCACAGAAAACAAGTCACTAACAAAATGCAACAGAGACAAAAAGAATATAATAATAAATAAAATATATTACAACAAATATTTCACAAAACCCTTTGGATTGAATTCTATTCCTAATACAGGTCTCACATATGATTTTCTTTATCATTTTAATCTTTATTACACTTTGCGAAAATCACCTTTGCTGAAATGATCAAACAAGGAAGCTCCAAGCTCCTGTAAGAGGTCCTAGACAACACTAAGGTGATCACGGCTGGAACTCAAACTAGTTCCTTCTTTCCTTTCCTGTTGCTTCTGGCATGGCAATATTGATGATTAACGTTTTTTTCAATATTTCACAAAAGCACAATTCAAAAGTCATTATCGCATTTGCAATCAGGATGTTGAATGGAGAATAGTCCTCCAAAAGCTGTTCTGCCAACATTGACAGCTTTGTTGTTTACCGTTTTCTTCATGTAGGCAGGGGGACACTGAGGCTAGAGGCCACGAGCAACAGGAGAGGATGGGAGGAATTGGTTTGGGTTTCATCCTAAGGCGATCACGTCTCCAAAGCATGTCACCTTTAACATTTGACCTGTTTATAGTAAATCACGGATACGAAACACTAGATGCCGTGTTTAGCCTTTTGCCGGGCCTCAACCTTGGGCGCCACCATCTTGGGCCAGTAGCTCAAATTTTTCATAGATGCTGTTTTACCGCCACCTACAAGGTAACGACTGCATCACATTGTCACTGATTGATGGAAGCGGCTAAACATGGCACTGCTATGCCTTCAGCCATTCTTTCTAATACAAGAGGGTGGTCAACATGGCATCTAGTATTCTTTATCTATAATAGTAAATGATAATCAGCACAAGGGCCCCAAGACCACTGGAATGAGGACTCAATAGGCAGTGCCTTGAACTCTGGTTCAGACAGCAAAAAGCTGGCCAATAATTTGATTCAGCTCTGAGTCAGCCGATCGTAAAGCATACTCAAAATAATTACATCAGCAAGCCAGAGAGATCACATTTGGTGTTAGAAGGAAAAAAGTGTCAGGGTTTTTACGACTTCTTGAACCCAGGATTGACAGGTCTTCCAACGGCCCAATTCCTTCTAGGATGTACAGCTCCTTATACAGCATGACAAAACAAATAGAAATGTCCTGGCAGTGTGCATGCATGGTCCTCTTTAAAATAGAAACAACTCAAAGTCTGACTCTTTAGCTTCTCAACAAACCAATTAAAACAAAACAATCCACTGCAAAAAAATTGAGGGTTCCCTCAGATAACACTCAGCTGTTTTCTGAGGAACCCAAAGGTTCTCTGGTGAACCCAAACGTTCTCTAGTGAACTTTTGGGTGTTTGGAGGAAGGATATCATGTCATCTCTGACATTTTATGTGCGATCAAGCAAGCAGGCCATCACTCCATGGTGTCTCCAAGAAACATACAAGTACAACCAAAGAATTGTCTAGAAGACTAAGACAAATAAAGCCTATAGTTTTCCTGGATCCATGTCATGTCAGGTGAATGTCCCCTTAGGAGACCTACGGTTAGGAGACCTTGGGAGACTTATGGTTCAGAATTCAGAGTTCCCTTAGCGCTGTAGATGGCGGTAGCATACATATTATGCAAGCCACCACCAAACACCACAGAAAGAGAAGAAGAAGGAGGGTACAACAACCCCTTAGCCCAGTGTTTCCCAACCTTTTTTGACTCGAGTACCCCCTAAGCCTTTTTGTTGTACCATGAGTACCCCCTATCCCATGCTCTCTATGTATATTCCTTTATCTCAGTATGACTATACTCCATTCAATTGCCATTATCACATTTTCCCGCGTACCCCCCTGAGGTGTGCTCGCGTACCCCTAGTGGTACACGTACCCCTGGTTGGGAAACGCTTAGCAGACCGAACTTCAGCACACACAGCTTTGCATTGGGTACGCAGGGGTTGGTGTATTTTACTCTACTAGACGATTCTTTGATACAACTACAACAAACGCACAAAGGCTGCATGTCAACCAGGCTGACTCTATCCCATGTCTGACTGGGCTTTCATAGGAAATGGGTAACACTGCGTTTTACCCATGGGTCCTTTCACGGTTACAGTAGTACATTATCCATTTAAAGCAATGTATTTAGTTCAAATGCAATTGTATTTTTGTCTCTTCTTTGCTGGTAGTGAGATGCTGCACAGTATGTAGTACTGTAAGGCCCGGGACATGATTGCTGCAGGATACGCATGCGTATGATGCAATAATGACAAAACCGTGAGGGGCGATCTTCGGAACTTCCATGTTGAGGTGGCGGTAGAGCCAAACAACAGCATTAATCACAGCCCCGTTGGCTACCTGCCCCCTAGGTGATACCTCCAGTATCATGGAAAGCGCTCCGGTCATCCTGAAGCAAGTATGTGCACTCGATCGCATGTGACTGCTGCATACGTAATTCAAGGCACACAGCAAGCATGTCCCGGACTAATGGTGCAATGAGGCACTGAAGAGTCCAGCCACTAAGAGCACTGTAGAGGGCGCTATAGGCTGGTAAGGATAGAACCACGGGGCGATTTTAATGGACAGAGGAAGAAGGGAGAGAGTCTCTGTCTGTCCACTGACATTCTAGCATTCAAAAAAGAAAGAAAAAACAAGAACCTTCAAATGACCTTTAAAAATGACTTTTTGTATGACAGCTCTCAACTCACTCAAGGTCACTGACACAGGAGATCAAGACATTGGTGGCTGTCTCATCACGACACGTTGACCAGGTGGCAGGTGGTTTCCCAGTCATCTTTTTCTGGACTTTTGTTGTACTCTACTTCCACTGGACATGGAAACCTTGAAGGCATCAATGAAAGGAATGATAAGAATTTGTCCAGTGTGTGTGTGTGTGTGTGTGTTGGATGTGTTCCGTTAACTGGAAGTGATGGAGAGCACAAGTAATGGAGACAGTCGAGTCATTGGCTGAAAAGTTTGTGCAAGTCTGTGTGTGTGGTACAAGTCTTCAGCGCACTTTTGCCTGTTTGGCGCACGTGTGGTTGTGTGAGATCACACACCTGTATGACTGACTTGTGCAGCATGTCTCACACAGGCACGCTAGTGTCCATTCACCACTTTCTCTCAATGAGCGCAGTTACATGCAAAGAATATTCCCATTTCCAATGGAATGGTGGCAATGTTTGGTTTGTGCAGGAGCCATGGAAACGCCTTTACTTCATTCCACATTCTGGTAACACAATGCTCTTCAACACATACTAACAGACATAACAGTTTTGTTGCAAAATGACGAAAGCGCCATTTTTGAATTTTGGATTTTATCATTGGAAATGACTGTTCAGATGTCCCCTCATCCATCTGTGAATACTTGCCATTTGAATATTTTGAGAACTGTTTTTTAACCCTATATTAAAGTGCATTTGGCAGTGTAATACAATGCAATGCCCAATACAAAAATGTAAATGTCCCCAAATATTCCAAAATGGATGTCATTTTGCCACAAAGCTCTTCACTTGTTTTAAATCCAACACTGAAAACATTCTGTTTAAAACCAGGCTAATTCCTGTATGTGACTGCGCTCAGTGACCCTCTCACCCCTGCTGTGTGCCCTGACTCTGAGTGTGTGTTGCTGGCTTGTGATGTGCCAGAGCCCTCTTCAGTATCTCCACCTCCAGCACGGGCTTCTTCAGCAGCAGCAGGAGCAGCCCTTTGTCCTGAGGAGTGGAGTCAGCCACCTCCTCCTCCTTCACCTCCTTCTCCACTTCTTGCTGATGATGATGTCCCTCAACGTAACTCTTGGCCTCCTTCTCCACCTCCTTCTCCACCTGTTGCCACATCTCCAGCTGCTGCTGCTCCTCAACGTCGTCCTGAGCCTCCACCTCCGCCAAGTCCCCCTCGACCTGCCCCTCCTGCTCCTGCTCCTGCTCCTGGTGTATCTCCTTGTGCTGCTCCTGATTGACGGCCAGCAGTTTCTCCTGCTGGTCCAGCAGACGCTGCTGTGCCTTCTGCTGATCCTGAATCACCTGCAGCAGGGCAGCATGGTCCAACTGGCCCTCTGGAGGGAGGGATGGAGAGAGATGGATAAAGGCAGAGAGAGAGAGAGAGAGAGAGAGAGAGAGAGAGAGAGAGAGAGAGAGAGAGAGAGAGAGAGAGAAATAGTGTGTGTGTGTGTGTGTGTGTGTGTGTGTGTGTGTGAGTGTGAGAGTGAACGTGAGTGTGAGTGTGAGTGTGAGTGTGAGCGTGAGAGAGAGCGTGAGAGAGAGAGAGAGAGAGAGAGAGAGAGAGAGAGAGAGAGAGACAAAGACAGAGACAGAGACAGAGAACGAGAACAAATGAGAGAATAAAGAGGCAGAAATTAGTAAAAGGAACACATCAATGCAAATGGAAAGAAACGGAGCGAGCAAGATACAGAAACTAGACTGCCTGTGCAGTCGCCTTCGACTGCTTAAGGTATATCCCCGAAACGCGACGCTTCCAGTCCCCAATCATTCCTACCACTCCCGTCCACCTTTTCATGAACGTTTATGATAAATACAAAATATAAAATAAATATATTTAATATCTATACATAGATCAATGACGTGCATAGGCTTAAAACCAAATGATTATTTGTAATTATTATAAATCAGTATTACATGGTATTACATATTGTTACACTGGTTATTACACTGTACCTGGTATTGCCTATTTTTACACTGGTATTACAGTAGTATTACATGGTATTAAATATTGTTACACTGGTTATTACACTGTAGGCCTACCTGATATGGTAGATTCACTGAAATGGTGAACCATTAAATTAAGGAGTTACCGTGCAAATCAATCCACCCAGTCAGAAGTTATGGGCCAAATAAAAATTCCACCATTTTGAAAGTGTTGACCTCCAAATCACTCGAATCAGTTCATGAACCTACCCTGCAGCATTCACACACCAAATCTGGGACAAATCCATCCACCCGGTCAGAAGTAATGGGCCAAACAAAAATTCGGCCATCTTGAATTCGGCCATCTTGAAATTAGTTGACCTCAAAACTCGAATCAGTTCATGAACCTACCCTAGAACATTCACACACCAAATCTGGGACAAATCCATCCACCCGGTCAGAAGTTATGGACCAAACAAAAATTCGTCCATCTTGAATTCGGCCATCTTGAAAGTGTTAACCTCCAAACTGTAATCAGTTCATGAACCCACCCTAGAGCATTCACACACCAAATCTGGGACAAATCCATCCACCCGGTCAGAAGTAATGGGCCAAACAAAAATTCGGCCATCTTGAATTCGGCCATCTTGAAATTGTTGACCTCCAAACTCGAATCAGTTCATGAACCTGCCCTAGAACATTCACACACCAAATCTGGGACAAATCCATCCACCCGGTCAGAAGTTATGGACCAAACAAAAATTTCGGCCATCTTGAATTCGGCCATCTTGAAAGTGTTAACCTCCAAACTGTAATCAGTTCATGAACCCACCCTAGAGCATTCACACACCAAATCTGGGACAAATCCATCCACCCGGTCAGAAGTAATGGGCTTAACAAAAATTCGGCCATCTTGAATTCGGCCATCTTGAAATTGTTGACCTCCAAACCTGAATCAGTTCATTAACCTACCCTAGAACATTCACACACCAAATCTGGGACAAATCCATCCACCCAGTCAGAAGTTATGGACCAAACAAAAATTCGGCCATCTTGAATTCGGCCATCTTGAAAGTGTTAACCTCCAAACTGTAATCAGTTCATGAACCCACCCCTAGAGCATTCACACACCAAATCTGGGACAAATCCATCCACCCGGTCAGAAGTAATGGGCCAAACAAAAATTCGGCCATCTTGAATTCGGCCATCTTGAAATTGTTGACCTCCAAACTCAAATCAGTTCATGAACCTACCCTAGAACATTCACACACCAAATCTGGGACAAATCCATCCACCCGGTCAGAAGTTATGGACCAAACAAAAATTCGTCCATCTTGAATTCGGCCATCTTGAAAGTGTTAACCTCCAAACTGTAATCAGTTCATGAACCCACCCTAGAGCATTCACACACCAAATCTGGGACAAATCCATCCACCCGGTCAGAAGTAATGGGCCAAACAAAAATTCGGCCATCTTGAATTCGGCCATCTTGAAATTGTTGACCTCCAAACTCGAATCAGTTCATGAACCTGCCCTAGAACATTCACAACACACCAAATCTGGGACAAATCCATCCACCCGGTCAGAAGTTATGGACCAAACAAAATTTCGGCCATCTTGAATTCGGCCATGTTGAAAAGTGTTAACCTCCAAACTGTAATCAGTTCATGAACCCACCCTAGAGCATTCACACACCAAATCTGGGACAAATCCATCCACCCGGTCAGAAGTAATGGGCTTAACAAAAATTCGGCCATCTTGAATTCGGCCATCTTGAAATTGTTGACCTCCAAACCTGAATCAGTTCATTAACCTACCCTAGAACATTCACACACCACATCTGGGACAAATCCATCCACCCGGTCAGAAGTTATGGACCAAACAAAAATTCAGCCATCTTGAATTCGGCCATCTTGAAAGTGTTAACCTCCAAACTGTAATCAGTTCATGAACCCACCCTAGAGCATTCACACACCAAATCTGGGACAAATCCATCCACCCGGTCAGAAGTAATGGGCCAAACAAAAATTCGGCCATCTTGAATTCGGCCATCTTGAAATTGTTGACCTCCAAATTCGAATCAGTTCATGAACCTGCCCTAGAGCATTTACACACCAAATCTGGGACAAATCCAAACATCCGTTCAAAAGTTATCGCGTTAACACGAAAGACCTTACGCGGCGGACGCGGCGGCGGACGCGGCGGCGGACGCGGCGGCGGACGCGGCGGCGGACGCGGCGGCGGACGCGGCGGCGGACGCGGCGGCGGCGGTGCACGCAAAACCATTACATCCCCGACGCTCCGCGTTTCGGGGATATAAATATGATGACGTCTTGTAATCACATATTTTAAACTAAGGAATTGAACCTGAAGAGCGAAAGAGAAGAGGGAAAGGAATTTCAAGGAAGAAATGGGATAATACTATCGAAGGAAAATAAATAAATAAAAAGAAAGAGATGGGGTTAAGAAAGAGATAACACGCACTGCATGAACAAAATTATATCTAAATCTTTTTGTTTGTCATTGTAACAAATACAACAAAATTACGATGAGATAAAAGATATTAGAAAAGTACTCAAAACCACACATACACACATGCACGCACGTCGCACGCACACAATTACATTCTACTGAAACCTCCCACACACATCACATCCATACACATCCACATTCATGCTGTAGATATGTGGGGGAAAAAAACGTGCTAATACCATCGAGCCCTTGCCACTGTTGGATCTGCCGCGTGTGCACCAGGCTCTCCCCCAGCAGCTGGCTCTCCAGGGCGGCGTGCAGGTCCTGTGGCCCCATCTCCAGCAGCTTCTCCAGGCCAGGCACTGCACCCTCACCACCCCCACCTGGAGGAATGGGGAGTGGAGAAGACATTACATTACATTACATTACCCTTAGCTGACGCTTTAATCCAAAGTGACTGACGTTTATTTTAAGTACAGGGTATTGCTACAGTCCCTGGAGCAATGTGGGGTTAGGTGCCTTGACCAAGGGCACTTCAGCCATGGATGTAGGTGTAGGGAGAGGTCAGGGTGGGGATTGAACCTGCAACCCTGTGATCTACAGTCCAACTCTTAAAGCCCTACAACAGGGCTGTTAAATGGAGAAGACAGCATTTATATAGTGCTTTTCACTCAAAGATCACTCAAAGCTATTTGAAATATATGCTTCACATCGTATCAACGTACAACGACATTGTATGCGTATTGTATATTGCGCTGACATGTTTACTGCTGTATATAATATGTATACTATACTGGATGTGTGAGCAAGCATCTGCTTGAGTCTAACCGCAGAAATACACCAGCGGCGATCAGAGCGAGGCGAGCGACAAAAGTGATTCTGGAGACAAGAGCGATTTGCGCGACGAGCGCGACAGTTTGAAGTTGAAATCTTTTCAACTTTCTATGACGCGTTTCGGCGACAAGCCGCGACAGCCAATGACTGTATAGAGGTCAGTGACCACAGCCAATGGGAATGCTTGAATGCTTTGCCTTCTGCCTGTACGGACATACTCCAGTCTCCTCAATCGCTCGTATCGCTTACTGCTGCACTCTGTCGCTTGAATCGCATCGCGCCTGGTCTATTCGCGCGGTAATGCCTTGTGTACACCAAGCGCAACCTATGCTACATGAGCGACGGAAGTCATTACTTCTCTATGTAGGGAAGGCGAATAAAGCTACCAGAGCGAATTCACCAGGAGCGAAGCAAACTGAGCGACCAGAGCGAATTTTAACGATTAAAGTCAAGCTAATCTTATCTTATGGCAATGAGCTATGACGCGGTCCCAGGCTGTCAAGTCAGAGTCATTATGTGATTGGCTAAACCAAACATGTCAATGCCGCGTCCAGAACGAATAAAGCGAATTCATGGCGAAACTTCTTCAACCGCCGCAGCTACCTGGGTCGCGTAGGTCGCGCTTGGTGTACACAAGGCATAAGAGTACTTAGAGCAGTTCTTTTTCTTGTAGAATAAAGGTTCTAGAATGTACCTCCTGCTGGTCCTGCGACGACCTCTGAGCCCAGGGCCCTCACGTGCCTCTTGCGCCTCTTCAGGTCCATGCCGCCCCCGGCCTGATCCCTGCTGTTGTTGATGTTGTTCTCCTTCTGTGCAGCAGGAGCGCCGGCGCCCCCTTCACCTCCTCCTCCTCCGTTCGCCTTCACCCCTTCCTCCTCCTTCCCGCGCTCCACCCCCGCCTCCACTTGCTCATGCTGCTCCTGGCTCAGCATCAGCCCACCATCGTCGTCCTGGTCGTCTTTGTTCACCTTCAGGTCCCTGCCGCCGTTCTTCACTGGCTGGGGCTCCAGGACTCCTCGGCCCTCTCCGCCCATCCCCACCACAGCATCAGCACCAGCACCAGCACCATCCAGGCCAGGAGCATTGCCTGCCCCCATGCCAACACCAACACCGATACCTACACCTGAAAAATTACAGCATTAGGTGGGTCAATGATGTTTTTTTTCTGGGCTCAGACATCAGGAGGTACAACCACAGCTAATACCCGTAAATCAGGGGTGCCCAACCAGTCGATCGCGAGCTACCAGTCGATCTCGAGGGGAGTGGCAGTCGATCGCGAGACATGTAGGCCTAATGTGACGGGCAAAATACTGTCTTTCAAAAGTAGGCTATGTAGCAAGTTGCTGGTACTGTATTGGTTAGATAATTAGTCCCACGGTAACACAGAATGAGGGGAAAGCATTAGGAAGTGACCGTAAGGGTATTACAGTTGATTCATGTGTGCACACACATGTAACATCGGGTGAGTAACAGAACATGTGCGCAACGATGCGTTATGACGCGGCGATATGCGAGGATCTTCGTCCAAATCGCTAGTCGCATGCATCATCGCTAACTGCGTTTACATCGCGTGCCGCGTGTAAGGGAAATGTTAGTTATTGACATGTATGGAATTCACTTCAATTTGTGCTGTTTCTTGCTTCAGTTGTGGACAAAACGATTGGCCAAACTCACAATAGAAAGCCTTTGCTGTGCTACTGTCCCAGAGAGCTGAAAAAAAAAACCTTCATAGAAGAAGTCACTCTTAACAGGGGTGTTAACCAATCCAATGAGTTCTCTCATTGCTCTCTCTCTCTCTCTTTCTTTCTTTTTCTCTCTCTCTCTCTCTCTCTCTCTCTCTCTCTCTCTCATAGTAAAGTGAACTTAACTAGCCTACTATTTACCCATAACAAATGGTGAATTTCTGAGCCCTTTTTAATTTGTAGCCTACCACTGAAGGCATGATAATGCTTCATCATATTTTAGAAATAGGGCCTATGTGCCTACATATGCCTTTTATATACCAAATGTTTATCATTTTGAAATTGTTTCAGTTGTTTATGACTTGTGTATGACTGAAATTATCTCTGCATACTATCAGTGCTGCATTGCTTTGTAAAGATAGGCTATTCAACACACTTTAAAAACACACTGAAAAGATATGGCCATAGTAGCCTACTAAAAACATTTTGTTCATAATAATAAATGGTGGTCCTAAATTTTCATACTGACATCCTTAAATTTGACTTTGTAGATCACGGCAGACCATCAACTTCAAAAGTAGATCTCGGTTAAAAAAAGGTTGGGCACCCCTGCCGTAAATGAATTAGAAATGTAGTAGTAGAGTGTCATTTACTAATCCCGAGGGAAAATAAGGGTAATGCACAGCAATGAATATGCTTCTTAGATAATCCACAAACAAAGCATATGTAAACAGAGAAACGGTGGAAGAGTTTGGTCACATCTACCTTAAGACCCCAAAAATACTAGCGTACCAGTGCTTCTGACTGACTGGGAACATGCACAAACCTCAGAGAGGTACGGAGGAGCTTGTCTCGATTCAGAAAACAGCACATTTAATCAAGGAAGTAGGGTGGATTGTTCCCTTGCGAGCCACTGACCTACACCGCCGGGGTTCCGGGCGTCCATGTTCAGCCTCTCCCTGGCATTGTGGGCGTCGATGATGCCCTGCAGCTCCTGGTTGTGCTTCTGCTGCTCTTGCAACCTCAGCTCCTTCTCGGCACGCTCCTGCACCTCCCGCTCAGTCTTCTCCTTTTCCAGCTGCAGCCGGAGCTTCTCCGTCTCCAGTCGGGCCTTCTCGGCCTCCAGCTCCGCCTGGGCCTTGTCGTGCTCCAGCTCCAGACGGATGCGCTCTTGCTCCAGCTGCTCGCGATCGCGCTCTCGCTCCAGCTCCAGGCGAGCCTTCTCCTCCCGCTGCTGCTCCAGCTCCTTCTCCAGCTGCTGCTGCCGTTCCTGCACCTGCCGCTCCTTCTCCTTCTAGAACAGAACACAATAGAATAGAACAGAATAGAATAGAATAGAACACAATGGAATGGAACAGAAGAGAATCATCCATGAAGAATGCATGTAACACTTTATAATAGTGAATGCATAAAAAGCATTATAAAAACTAATTAACTGATGAACAAAACATTTGATTTTTTTGTGAATAATGTTAGTATTTCATAGGTCCGATTTGATCAAACATTTACGTTTTTGCAAATTCATTAAAAATGTAGGTTTGTTAAGTCTTGAACAAATTATTTGTAGATATCTTATAAAGCAGTAACAAACTTAGTCAATAATTAACCAATAATGAAAAAGTTTTTTTTTATTATTGACCAAGTCTTTAAATTGCTTTTTATGCATCCAGTATTATAAAGTGTTACCAGATTCTCATGACTCCAGGTCATCTAAGTCGAATGAGTTTACCTGTATGCAACTAGACTTCTTAACGCAGCTTTTCATGCTTCAATAAGAGGTCTACTTGCCTACAAGTAAACTCTAAGTAAACACCTTCATTATTATCACAGTATTACACACAGCATTGAGGTATAAAGCAAAGCATCTCCTTAAATGCAATACAAAAATATTCAAATCCACTGAAGTACACAGATGACAGAGACCATATTCTGCACCTCTTTCAATGCTGCCACCTCCTGCTCCTTCTGCTGTTGCTCTACTGCCTGTTGTTGTTGTAGCTGTTGCTGCTGAGGCTGTGCCTGGGCTTGGGCCTGCTGGGGTTTCTGCTCAGGCTGCTGCTGGACGGCAACAGGTTGCTCAGGCACCTGTTGGCGCAAGGGCACTCCGCGGGCTCCCACCTCCACCTTCTTCGCCACATCCGGGGCGGGCAACGCTCCACCTACTACTGCTGCTGCACCTGCTCCAGCACCTGCATCAGCCCCAGCTCCCGCCGCCGCCACCACCACCACCTCTTGTTTGGCTGCTGGTACCCCATCCTGTTTGGCCACTGGTGCCACAGCGCCACCTTGTGGTTGCTGGGCTACTGGCTGCTGATCTCCAGCAACAGCAGCAGCAGCAGCAGGTGCAGCCTTGATGGCCGGCACTTCAACAACAGCGCCTCCCGCTGGCTGGTTGGGGGCCAGTGCTTGAGCTCCAGGCTGCTGCTGGCCCACAGCGGCACCTGCCCCAGGCTGGGCCTGCTGGCCTGGGTCGAGGACTGCCGCCGCCCCTCCCTCCGCTGCGTCTGGAAGTTAACAGAGAGAAAAGTTCAAAAGTGAGAGCAGGTTCGCACACAAAAACAACACAAAGGTCAAGCACAAGGAGTATTTTACTTCTCTGAGAGTAGAGCAGACTTTTTAACATTGAACTGGCAGACATGGCACAGACAGAAAACAAGACAGAGAGAGACGGAGTCAGACAAACTGTCAGGAAGAAACTCAGACAGACAGTAAGAGAATGACTGTGCAGAGGGCGTGAGTGTGTTCGGGCGTGTGAGGTGTGGGGTGAAGAGAGGATAAAAGGGTGTGTGTGTGTGTGTGTGTGTGTGTGTGTGTGTGTGTGTGTGTGTGTGTGTGTGTGTGTGTGTGTGTGTGTGTGTGTGTGTGTGTGTGTGTGTGTGTGTGTGTGTGTGATGACGCCCGGTGCCAAGCCTACCACTTATGTCAGCTCTGCGTTCTCCAATGGCCAAACACGACCTGCCCTTCCCTTAATACTACACAACAGCCCATTTACTAGCTGTGACTAAGTGCTGTGTATGTCTGCTATCCTATAAGTGCATAAAACTGTGAGCTCTGTATGTCTGTGTGTGTGTGTAATGTCTGGGATCATAAGAAAGAACTGCGTGTGTGTGTGTGTGTGTGTGTGTGTGTGTGTGTGTGTGTGTGTGTGTGTGTGTGTGTGTGTGTGTGTGTGTGTGTGTGTGTGTGTGTGTGTGTACAAATGTATATAAAGTATGTGTCCTTGTAAGTACTTGTATAAATAAAAAACACCTGCGTATTCTGTTTGGCACAAGAGAGGTATGTGCCACTTTCACACCCAAAATGTCACTTATACGCCTCCAGTCCACAGCATTTAAAGAGGGGGAGAAAGAAAGGAAGAAAGAGAGAGAGAGGGAGAGAGGCCAAAATTGAAACTACTCTGGGTGTGCCCAACTTGGTTTATTCATTCTGTGAACGTCAGCGTGAATTATTCTAACTCTCAGAGTCATCTTGAATCTAAAAACTAGTGAAAGGTCGAAGTGAAGTCCATCTGTGTGAAAGAAATTCAAATCAAATTTGGATTGAGTCATGACGACCGTTACTTTGGGCTGGGGTATCCCAAAGGCTCTTTCTCGAGTGAGTGAGTGAGTGAGTGAGTGAGTGAGTGAGTGAGTGAGTTTTACAGTCTCTGGGCTGCTGTGTGCGTGTGTGTGCGTGCGCGTGCGTGTGTGTGTGTGGTGCGTGCGTGCGTGTGTGTGTGGTGCGTGCGTGCGTGCACATGTATGCAGTTCCACTCACTGGGCTGCTTGATTTCCTGGTGTATCTCCTTGTGCTGCTCCTGGATGACGGCCAGCAGTTTCTCCTGCTGGTCCAGCAGACGCTGCTGTGCCTTCTGCTGATCCTGAATCACCTGCAGCAGGGCAGCATGGTCCAACTGGCCCTCTGATTGGAGGGATGGAGAGAGTGATGGGGAGGGAAAGTGGGAAAGAGGGAGAGAGAGGGACAGAGAGGCAACGAGGCCAAATGATAGGCAGAAAGTGGAAAGAGGGCAGACAGATAGACAGAAAAACGAGAGAGAGAGAGAGAGAGAGAGAGAGAGAGAGAGAGAGAGAGAGAGAGAGAGAGAGAGAGAGAGAGAGAGAGAGAGAGAGAGAGAGAGAGAGAGAGACAGAGTGTGAGAGAGAGAACGAGACAGAGAGACAGACAGACAGAGTTAGAGTGTGAAACAGATTAAGTGCAAGAAAGGCAGTGGGGAAAATATATAGAGACAGAGTAAGCGGGAGAGAGAGAGAAAGATGACAGGAACCAAAAGACAGAGAGAACACAGGAAGAGGGCAAAAGACCAAAAGAGAAACAAAACACATGGATCAGTCGAGGTCGCCTCTGCTATCTTGACCAGGGTGGTACACCATGGCACAGCACAGGGTCTTATATGATCGTGTTTGTCAATGGGGACTCTACAGTCCCCCAGAAGGTGTCAGAGAGGAATAAAGTGAGGCGTTGACAGGCTTATGGTAAGATCAAGTTGTTGTCCGTTGTATACCATATCACAAACCATACTGTACCACATTGGTCAAGGACGGTTGGTCTTTTTGAAATCCTTGAAAGTGCGCTGAGGCTATGTGTATATAACATGGTGCATTACATGTGTATCGTACATATATCAAATAATGTGTTAATTCCCAAATTATCATGTGACCCCATCTATTCAGTTGAGAAAATTGAGTAGATTACAGCAATGAGAATTATGACAATGACAATAATTAAGACAGAGATATGTGGCGACATTTATACACACATGCACCCACACATACACACAGACATACATACACACACACACGTGCCCACACAAAAATGTTTGGAACTTGAGACAAGACATCATCTTCAAAAATGAGATTGGTTGGTGAGTTGATAATAAAGCGTGTGTGTAACATTTTCACATTATAACACTGTTATGGAGAACACTGAGAGTAGCCCCGCCCGGTTTTGAGACTGAGCCTCCATGGCAACCACACCACTACACCCATGGAGGTATAGAACATTAGACTGGAGGCGACACGGCAAGTGGCGACCGCACTGGAAAACGGAACGTGTAGCCTCAATCTTCTGTAGGTACAGTAGACCTGGGATCTTAAGTCAATGCAAATCAATGGAGAACACAACCTCCGTCAAAAAATGGCCTAAAACTGTGTAAATATGAAGTGACACCTTAATCAAGAACTAGATTTGAAACGTCAGGCTAAATATCTACTTAAATCATAAGTCAATAAAATATGTTTTAAAATCAGTTCACATTAGTTAGGCAGATATTTAGCAGCATATTTCTACCATTGCCCTTGTATAGTCTGTTGATTATTAAGCAATTTTGACAGAAGCGAGCCCCCTTCTCCATTAATTTACATTGCTCTGATCTACCTACAAATAATGGCTGCCAGGATTGCTGTGGAAAGGGGAGTATCACCTCCAGTCTAATGCCTTGTGTACGCCAAGCGTGACCTACAGTACCCAGATAGCGGAAATGGTTGAAGAACTTTTTGCCATGAATTTGCCATATTTGCTCTGGACGCGGCATTGACATGTTTGATTTAGCTAATCACATAATGGCTCTGGCTTGACAGCCTGGAACATTCTGAGATATGAACGTTCCCAATTGGTTGTTCGCTTTGTTCGCTTTCGCTTTGCTCCTGGCGAATTCTCTCTGGTAGCTTTATTCACCTTCCCCCCATAGAGAAATAATGACTTTCGCCGCTCATGTAGCGTAGGTCGCGCGTGGTGTACACAAGGCAGGCATAATGTACTACCTCTATGGGCTCTTCTTTCCAATATCCTAACTCGCAGCCTTTATCTATCGAGAGCCAGGAAAACTGGAGGCCTGGCTTTGAATCCAGGCAGGGAAACTCTCCTCCCCCCTTCGCTTTAGACAAACACAGAGATACCGGGCTACCTGCACTATCATCTAAAAACGGCAAGAAGACACACAAACCAGAGGGATGCAGGGAGACTGGCAGAGGATGACAGGAAAGGATAGCACAGAGCGGGAGGAAGAGGGAGGAGTAATACAAATGGCAAACAGAGCAAAGAGAAAGAAAGTGTTAGACAGGACATATGGACTAGAAGGGAGAAAGATACAAATGAAGAAATAATGAGGACAGGGAGACTACAGGGCCTTGGAAGAGAGAGAGAGAGAGAGAGAGAGAGAGAGAGAGAGAGAGAGAGAGAGAGAGAGAGAGAGAGAGAGAGAGAGAGAGAGAGAGAGACAGACAGACAGACAGACAGACAGACAGACAGACAGACAGTTACAGTATAAACAGCACATGGACAAGGAGGTATAGAGGCAGAGACACAGTTATGGACAGGGGAGTAGAGGGGAAGAAAGGGAGGTGAGGTGAGAAGTCAGGTGAAGAGAAAGAGACAGCTGAGAGGACAGACGGAAGGCAGAAGGTCCATACCTGCGACAAGCTTTTTAATGACTGTGGCAGGAATCCAGTGTGAGCCACGGAGAGAGAGAGAGAGAGAGAGCGAGAGAGAGAGAGAGAGAGAGAGAGAGAGAGAGAGAGAGAGAGAGAGAGAGAGAGAGAGAGAGAGAGAGAGAGAGAGAGAGAGAGAGAGAGAGAGAGAAAGCAGAGAGGAGAGGAGAGAGCCACAATGGAAAAAAGAGATAAAAGGCAAGAGAGAGAGAGAGAGAGAGAGAGAAATAAAATAGTGAAACAGGTTCACATCACATGAGCACAACACTGTGAAACCAGAAGGGCAGCATGCTTAACCTACAAACCACTTGATCTGGGTCTCTTGGCCAATTTAACACACACTTTAACTCACATACTCAAACAAACAATACACCGAAAGACAATTGAATAAGCACATGTCTCTCACACGTGCACGTGCACGCATGCATACACGCACGCGCACGCACGCGCACGCACGCACGCGCACGCACGCACGCGCACACACACGTGCGCGCACACAAAACGCGTGTGCACACACAGACACACACACACACCTAACTTTGTCACATAACACAATTATCTATAACCCATTTTGGAAAAATAACTGGAGGGGGTGTATGTCCAGGACTACATTTTGGAAAGTTGGGTGGCATGTGTGTGTGTGTGTGTGTGTGTGTGTGTGTGTGTGTGTGTGTGTGTGTGTGTGTGTGTGTGTGTGTGTGTGTGTGTGTGTGTGTGTGTGTGTGTGTGTGTGTGTGTGTGCGTGTGCGTGCGTGTGTGTGCGTGTGTGAAGGACACAGAAAATGAATGCCAGGACAAAGTGTGTCCCTGTTGGTTCTGTCTGCTTCCCTCTTCCAAATTAAAGAGGGGGATAGCAATGTTACCCCTCCTCCCTCTCCCTCTCCCTCTTCCTCGTCCTCTTCCCCCCCAGAAGATGCATGCAGAGCAGAGAAGGGGGCTGACCATCACAAGGGGACATTTAATGACGAAAAGAAATAAAAACAAAAACAAATGCACACACACAGAAGCATTTGACCCCATCCCAACACACACACACACACACGCCAACACGCCAACACGCCCACACACTAGTAAAAAATGTTTTTTTGTCTTCTTGAAAACTGATTGGGGTCTGTCTCTGGATCAGCTGGCAGTAATAATCAACAGCTTCAGGCTGGCTTATCAATGATCACAGTTGTCTTCTTCTCTCTTTATATCCATCGTAATATCTCACCATCTAGCCCTGGTTCTTTTAACTGTATGTCTCTCTCTTCTGTTTAAAGGTAAATGAGAGCCCCCAGTCTCAAACTACACACTTAAAATGGCACATGTTGCATCGTTTCACACTTAATTTTCTGTTCACACACACACACACACACACACACACACACACACACACACACACACACACACACACACACACACACACACACACACACACACACACTTAATAGAGAGCAGCTCCAAGAGGGTCTTGTGAAGTCCTTGTGCAGTTGGTTGTGACCTCCGAGTGGCCTGTAGCTCCTCAAGGCGAGGCGAGAGGCGGGAACACACACTCCCCCGATTTTACACACACCACAAAAAGCCTGCCCTGCCTGCCAGACACAATCATGTGAAGACGGACACACACACACACGCACACACACACACACACACACACGCACACACACACACACGCACACACGCACACACACACACAGAAACTCACTCACACACACACACACGACCCGAAAGTCTTTATGTTCATGCTGCCTGGCACTGTAGAAACTTGGCAAAGCTAGGCATAAACAAGAACATAACTCAGACACTGACAGGTTTAACACAGTTTCACACACACACACACACACACACACACACACACACACACACACACACACACACACACACACACACACACACACACACACACAATGTGGAGAGCGTTGCATCGCCGTCTACGCCAGTCGAAAACAACACTCAGAGCAGTGAACTCAAATGAAGATACTCTTTTACAACAAACATTTTTTTACACCATACCTCTCATTAACTGGCCTGAAATGAGTTTCACTAAGTTTCAGAACCAAAACTGTGTTGCCATTAGAGAAGTGACTTATTTTACGGTCGTATTCAATTATATGTGAAGTTTTCAAGGTAAAGGATTCCCAGGCCAAGAAATAAGTGCCCCCGCTTTGGACCATCTACTCACTGTTCACCTTTTGTTCATCTCTGTGTGACAAGAGGTCATCTTGCACTTCGTCCCGCTCGGGGATTGAACCTGTGACCTCGTCAACTACAACGGTTCGGCAATGGGAGACACAGTACGATACCACTGGACCAAGAGACCAGTCTCCCAGCCCAATGGCATCTGTCCATCCCATTCTTTGCTTCTTTCTTTCTACTCCTTTCCTTGTTTCTTTTCCTTTCCTTCTTACTTTCCTTCCTTCTTCCCTTTCTTTTTTTCTTTCCATTTCCTTCTTTCTTTCTTTCCCTTTCTTTCTTTCTTTCTTTCTTTCTTTCTTTCTTTCTTTCTTTCTGTCTCCTTTTAAACTGGTAAATAAGCTCCTCCTGCTTCAGCCTGCTCTACTAACCGTCCATCTTCTCGTCTCCAGCGCCGGCCTCTTTGGTGTCCTTGACCTCTGCGGCGTCCTTGGCGACCTCCTTCTCCTTCTGGGCCTCGTTCTGCTCCCCATCTGGACCCACTACGCCAGACTCTTCTATCACACACACGGCGCGCACGCGCACACACACACACACACGCACACACACACAGGATGGGTAAACGGTTAGGGCATCAGATTTGTAGCCCCATAAGTTGCCGGTTCGAGTCCCGACCCGCCAGGTTAGTGGGGGCAGTAATTAACCAGTGCTCTACCCCATCCTCCTTTATGACTGAGGTACCCTGAGCATGGTACCGTTCCACCGCACTGTTGACTTTGGGAGCTTGACATTCTTTTAACATTTACAAGAAATGGAGCCATGCTATATCCTAAACATAGCCACATCGGCTAAAAGAAGTTATTTTAACATCAGGCGTGTAAATAATTCATGTATATGGCAGAAGGGGGTGGGGTGGGGTCAGCAAATGTCGCCCCAGTTTCACCATGACATACTTTTAGCGGGAACTGCTGCTTGCTGGACCTTCTCCACACGGTTGACTTTGGCCCCGTCCGCCCCCTTCGCAGCAGCCTTGACTGGGGGCAGGCCAGCCTCTTTGATCACGGGAAGCTTGTCCAGCTCTTTATGGACCACCACGGCTTCCAGAACCTTCTTCTTCTTCTGCCCTTCGCCACCACCGCCGACGGGGACGACGCGGGGAGCTGGCTTGTCCAGCACCTCATTGGGGTGTGCCCCGGCTGCCGTGTCTCCGGCCACCACCTCTGCTGCTCCTCCAACGCCAACAGCTGTAGAGTAGTAGAGCACAGTAGAGTCATAAATAGTCAAACTCTGCCCACCCAAAGCAAAGGAGCGTGCTCAAATTCTGTCTCCTAAGGGGGGACTCTTCACTTCTTTCTTCTCTGTCTACAGCTTTTGGTGGCAGCTTGGAGAAGATGTGCGCTACCACACTGCTAAGGGAACTCCATTCATTCTTGACCTTAATTCAGGCTCATGAGATTTCACTTTTATTGAATATGTGGGTATGTTAGAGCTGAATGAACACATTCGAATGCAAGATGAGGGTCGTAGGTTTTAAATGCAACATATTTCATGTTTTTATGTGCTTCGGAGGCTGATACATTTAGGTTTTTATAGGCTCAGGGCACCTTTTCCCAAAAAGGGCTTAGGCATTTTGTGAAGGTACCTTAGGCTTAAATGGGTTAAAATTAGCAGAGTTGTTTCACACCTGCTCCTGGTTTCAGCACTGCTGCTGCCCCGATGTTGTCCTCCCGATACGCCTCCTGCAGCTTGGCCTTCGCCTCCTCTTTCTTCTTCCTCGCCAGCTCCTCCTTCATCACCTCCTCCTTCCTGTCCTCCACCTTCCCAGCATCCTCCTCAACGGCGGCCCCTTCCTGCTCCTGGCCAGCTCCTGGCGCCTCTTCGTCCTCCTTCTCCGCCTCTTTCTGTTTCTCCTTCTCCTCCTCCTTGCGCTGCTTCTCCTTCTCCTTCTCCTCGTCCTCTGCCAGCTCCTCGCGGTTCTTCCGGGAGTCCACCATCACCTCGTCCTGGGGGATGGGGGGCTCATGGCGGTGGGCTTCGCCGTCAGGCACTGCTACACCTAACACAGGGACAACAGAGGGAGAGGGTTAGGGATACATTGGGGTGTGGTGTGTGTGTGGCGGTGGGCCTCGCTGTCAAGCACAGAGAGAGAGAGAGAGAGATGGAGAAAGGCAGGCAGACAGACAGACAGACAGACAGACAGACAGACAGACAGACAGACAGACAGACAGACAGACAGACAGACAGACAGACAGACAGACAGACAGAGAGAGAGCTGCATTCAGTGAGAATATTCTAATTGGAAAACAAACGACAAGAGGAGTGGATGCTTCCTTAAAAGGAGCAAAGCTCTTTGAAATGGACTTGTCAGAGCTAAATTGGGTGAGTTCAAGATGGCCCCCGGGTCCCCGGGTTAAAACACACAAAGACACAAATGTTATATTTGGGGAGCTTTTTTGGCCTGAACCTCCTGCCTTTCCTCCAAAATAGAATAGGCAGTCAACAAAACAGACTTCCTCCTCGCATGCAAGCTGGGAGTGAGAGAGCGAGAGAGAGCGAGAGAGCGAGAGAGAGCGAGAGAGAGCGAGAGAGAGTGAGAGAGAGCGAGAGAGCGCTAAAGAGAGCGCGAAAGAGAGAGAGAGGGGAGGAGAGGAAAGGACGTTCTGCCCTGGTGACTTCGGGCTGGCCCTCACCTCTGGCTATGGTGTGTGTGTGTGTGTGTGTGTGTGTGTGTGTGTGTGTGTGTGTGTGTGTGTGTGTGTGTGTGTGTGTGTGTGTGTGTGTGTGTGTGTGTGTGTACAGAAACTGAGCAGGGGAGACAAACGACCGGCCTCGCCCCCTTCTCCACCCCAGCACTATTTGAGGAAGTGGAGGGGGCAGCGGCACAGCATAACTTTAAAACACACACGGCCAGGCAGCCCATGCAAAAAATAGAGCAGCTATTTCAATGCAGCACCACTTTTGGAGCCCCATTACGTCAATGCAGAAACATCCCCATAGCACTGGGATATATCCTTTATCCTTTAAAACCACAATGAACCTGGTTATTGTCCTACTTAGTTTGTTCTATTAGGCCTATAGAGTTCTTCAGTAACGCGGAAGCATGTAGTAGATTGTAGTCTTTCATGTTAGCATTTAAGGACTTCCTGGTTCGTATCGGCTTCCGGCCTCCATTGGGAATGAATAGGGGCCAGTTTCAAATAAGCTCCGAGTGCAAGCACGCGCTTAGCGAACCCCCGCAAACTGTCGAGGGTGTTAAAAATAGGCTGTAGGTATGACATGGTTGATCATTTTGAGTCAAACTTCGACATAAATACGATGTTGCGTCCATATGCTAAACCCGGAAACTTTTGGCGACTACAGAAGCGGCGCCTGTATCTAACGTCATGTACGTGCGGAGGGTTGTACCCATGGCAACCAAAGGAAAGCATGTAGTTCGGAAGTTTTAATGATCAGAAAGGGGTTAGCAATATTGAATTATAATCGTCATGATTTAACATGTGAATACACCAACATGATGATACGATCCGTTCCACTAATGAGAAAGGGATGCGGGGACACGCTAATGTTCGTTGTTGGCGTGCAACTTATATTTTTGCCAAACCTGAATCTCTATGGCGTGTTGCAATGTAAAAAAATCGCCATAGAACCGGAAGTCCAAACGCCGCATACAAGTTGACGTCAACGCTGAAGAACTCTATATGAAGTTAGGTTTGTGTCTGTAGAAAAGGATGGCTAGTTGCCCCACCTTGAAGTCAAACCCAGACCTTCTGGGCTACCAAAGTGGGGCTCTGACCACTACACCAAAGGGCCAGGCTCGTTGGCGCGACAGTCGGAACACACCCACAACCATAGTGATTCCGGAGTCACCTCCGCGACTTTGAAGGGACTTATAAATAAAAACAGGGAAACATGGGTTAATAGTTACCAGAAATAATATTCACATATGGTTAATAAATGCATTTACTTTTCTTGTGAATCTCAAACTATAAGTGATCAATATTAGCAAATGGTGTCGGGGGTTTGGATTGTGGGTGGATGGGGGTCGCGAAAAAATACACTTAGGTCCAAAAGGGGATGCAGGTAGAAAAAAGTTTGGGAACCAAAGCTGTACAATAATTTGCAAGTTATAAATGTAGTGTTAATTATAGCAGAACATTTGACATTATGGATTTCATGGCTCTTTCATGATATTTACATCAACTGCTTGTACAGTTGGGTCTTAAAGCGTTTGTTTACTGATGTCTATGTGTTTGGTCTAATTGGTGCTGTACCACCATATTCTCAAAATCAAGCAATGGGGAAAAATGTTGTGTGGAGGGTGCTGTACTTGAGAAGGGAAATTGTTCACACCAGGTTATGGGTCAGGGCAATGGCTGATTAGTTTCGTTTTGGAGTGAGAAGGCATCACACTAGAAATACTTTGTGCTTTATTACATGGTAGAACCACAAGGTCTTCAGATTCTCAAACTACATATCAACCATTGAGGTCTTCAAATTCTCAAACTAGGTATCAACCATTTTCGTCTTCAGATTCTCAAACTACGCATCCACCATTGAGGTCTACAGCTTCTCGAACTACATATCAACCATTGAGGTCATCAGCTTCTCCACAAAACGTATTTCTGCCATGGAATAAAACAACAGCAAAATGTCGCTGCAAAAAGTGTGTGGACTCCTCCCTCTAAAACTAGAGGGTGCTTCACCCTCCCTTCTTCCATCTTGTTTATCTGGCGCCATGCGCTCCTAATGGACATTATTAAAGCCTTCGAAAGAAATTACAAGCTTCAGCAAAAGTCGTCCTTGCTACTTAGCTGCCGCAGTAAAGCAAGGAGAATTACGGCGATGCGGATGCACGCACTAAAACCGCTTAGAAGAAGTATTGGGACAAATTCTCATTTCCAGTTTTTTTTTTTTCTAATCCTCATTGGTCCCGTGGTGGCAATTAGCTGAAACCATCTCTGTTATTTTATATATTTTTGGGGCTTTTACATTATTATTATTGAGATAGGGCAGTGAGAGAGACAGGAAATGAGTGGGAGACGGATGTGAGATGGGGAAGGGTCAGGAAACAACCTCGGGGTCGGAATCAAACCCGGGTGCCCAGCGTGATGGTCCGGTGCACTCGCCCACTGAGCCACGTCGCCCCCGTAGCTGCTTGAATTTATGACCCCCGGCAGAAGATAATACACACCACGTCATGACTCGGCTAAAATTCACTTCCTGTTTCTGTTGCCGTTAGTTTCAAATGGTCTGGTTACAACTGAGATAATAAGGAGGGGAGGAGACGGTTTGTACGGGAGTTTCTTACGGAATCAGTATGACAAAACGTTTTAACCTGCAATCCAACGGCAACCACGCCCATCTAGGAGACTGGATGAAATGAATGAAGTTCAATGGTAAAGTCTCACCATATAGGAGACAGGAGTTTATCCCACTTGGCTGCATTGGTGACGCATGCTATGCTTAATCATACTTTACCATATTTAAAATCTTTTCGTTATAGTACCAAAAAAAATGGTGTCAAACAGTCATGAGGACAACTTTGGGCAAAGATGGTCTCATTCACCATTTCACAACAGTGGCTGCAAACATTTTCAACGTGGTAACCAAGACGAATCATTCTACTCGTGCAACCGAGTGGAATATATTCCGGTCTCTGAAATGGTCATGCCTTTTTCCCCCATTGAACTCCGTCCATTCTGAACGACCGCTAGTTTCCTAAAGGAGCATGACAGCTCATAGACAACTTAGAACCATATCATAATATTCTAGATTGCAGAATGATTCTTGAAGAAACTCCTCAGGATCAGTCTCCTCCTTATCCATAATCTCTGGTGACTTGCAAGAAACGTAGGAGTCGGGACATGATGGTCCGCATCGGTCTTAAGCTTTGTCCACAGATGATGCTACTCCATTCTCACCTATTCATGCAAAAATGTGTTTTTTTGTGATCAGTTTTTTTTATTCATTTTTAATGAACAGAAACTCGTGCTAAAGATTTTACTCTGAACTTTTGACATCATCGAGCAGAGAGTAACGCTGTACAGAATGTGGATGCAGCGGTGAGAGTAGAGGACAAGTTTTTAGGGGCACTGACCGCGACCTCAACTAAACCACATGGCAAACTGAAACATCTTCATTAAGAGCAGTGACCCCCACTAATTCGCTTCCAATGCCACTCCCAGGGAGCAGTAATGGGTTGGATGCCTTACTCAAGGGCACCCTGGCCTCACGGTGGAACAGCGGGACGATGGAGAACACCGATTCGCTGACTCACTCTCATTCCTGCTCCTTGCATCACACCCATTTTATTTTGCTGTCCAAACTGTAAATTCTACCTTCAAGCAATACCCGAGTTTGGAGAGGAATATTCCAGCCCACAACCTTGATCCAAACAGCTATGAATCAGCTGATCGTGATGACGACAAAGTCAGGACAGATCAGAACAGATCAACTACTCGATTGAGCGACCAGAGGTCAAAATAAAATGTATTTTTTAACCTATTTATGCCACATGCCAACATTGACCCTAGCGCCGGGAGCTGTTACGCAACTTTCAGGTTCATGTCATTTGAGGTGTTTTTATTAGATTGAAAGAAAGTTCTCATGTAAGATGAGGGTCTTAACTTTTAAATACCATTCATTTTATGTTTTTTGTGCTTCAGAGGCTGAGATATATAGGTTCAATAGGCTGACAGTACCTTCTCCCAAAAAATGGCTTAGTTGTTTGACAGGCATTTTTTGTATGCGTTTTAAGCATAAAAGGGATGATTTTCACTCAGGATTCAGCTGGGGACAAACAGATCTCTAACCAAAAGGGTGTTTCACTATTCACCACCACTCATTACTTTGAATCAAAAAGGTTGCAGGTTCAAATCCCATTTACAAAAGCAATGTTTCTAGGCTTTGCATACTACTGCACCCATGTCAGATATTTGCTTGTATGCCTGTGTAGAACCAGGTTCGAATCCAGTTTGGGTTTCTTCCCCCGTCTTAATCTCCAGCTCATTTCCTGTCTTCCCTCATGCCACGTCAAGTCAAGTGCTTTTATATGTCACATACATTTTGTATGTAGTGAAATGATGAAGGGGTAATCAGCTCTACATATAAGTAAGTAACTAAGTAAATAAGTAAGTAAGTAAGTAAAAGTAAAAACACAATATATAAAAATAAAAGCACAATCAATAAAGGCCCAAACTGAAAAAATGCATGCTTCAGGTTGGTAAAGAAACCATGTGCATCTTGAAAGAGGCAAATCAAAAGTTGTTATTCGTAATTATTGCCATACCAGCTTCAGGTCGATCCAGCTGCAGCTCTGCCCCCCCTTTCGGCTTAGCGTTGGGGGCCTCCACGGGACCCTTTATCTGGGGGGCCTCCCCTGGCTCCTGGGCCCCTGCGGCGGGCCGGGCGACTTCAGCGACAGCTGGTTTGGGGCGAATCTCCTCCACGGCGGGCTTCTTCACGGGCACCTTGGCTCTACCAGAGTCAGGCAGTTCGCCGGGGTTCAACACCACCGCTGGTTTACCTGCATGGAGAGAGAGAGAGAGAGAGAGAGAGAGAGAGAGAGAGAGAGAGAGAGAGAGAGAGAGAGAGAGAGAGAGAGAGAGAGAGAGAGAGATGAATACGGGAACTGATGTTAATAGCACATCCAGCCATCAGTGTTAAAAACGGAGACACGGAGAACAGTTAACCGGGGTTCAACAGCACGGCTGGTTTCCTGGATGGACCGAGTGATAAATACAGAGCTGATATCAACACCATATTAAAAGGCAATTCCTGTGAATTTCAATCTGTAGATATATTGTTCACGCTACCCTTGCCTTTTCAGTACCTGACGACGCAACAATTTTTTATTAAGCCCTTTCTGAGATCCTGGCCATTCTAATCGGGCAAATAAATATCATCCCAAAAGTTATTGTTGAGTTGTAAGTTGCCTCTTGATGTTGCATAACACTTGGGATGATATTTGGAGCATGAAGAGATGTTTCTGTTAAGGTACAGAAGTCAGAAGAAGTAAATATGGGGGCAGTTGTGGCTCAGTGGTTAGAGCACTGGGTTGGCAACCCAAGGGTTCCCGGTTCAATGCCTGACCGGACCACGGCTGAAGTGCCCTTGAGCAAGGCACCTAACCCCCACACTGCTCCCCGGGCGCCGCTCAGCAGGCAGCCCACTGCTACGGACTAGTGTGTGTACTTCAATGTGATTCACTAGTCCAAATGGGATAAAGTGCAGAGAAATAATTTCCCCTAGGGGACCAAAATTGGCTCCAATTGGCTCCAATTCGCTTCGTTTAAAAATTCTATAAGACAATATAATAATATGATAAGAAGAGAGTAAAAATCAAAAAGAAACACAGAGGCCAAACAGATGCAAGGCACTCACAGAGAGTCTTTCACAAACAGTAACACAGACAAGACACACAGACCCAGACAGACACATACTATGGAGAGGAAGCTTTCACCAATAGGGGGCATCAGGCGGCCAAAAAGCAGCTCGGCAGCTCAAGGGAGCGCACATCACGGGAACGTGCGGAGCAGAGAGGAGCGGAGCACAGAGAAGAGAGGAGTAAAACAGAGTGCCGAGAAGAGAAGAGAGGAACGGACAGACGAGAGAAGAGAGGAGAGTGGGGGGGGCACCCTAACTCTGCCGGCAGATAAGAGATTGATGTCCGGCACTTTCCATATAACCTTGTCTTTTGTCCTGGACAAAATAGCCACTGAATATTTACGATGACGATGCAACGCCTCTCGCTCCTCTCCTCTCCTCTCCTCTCCTCTCCACTTCATTCTGCTCCTCTCCTCTCTCCCGCCACGCCAGGTGTGTGACGAAGCACCACTGTATATGGATGTGCCTCTGTGTCTATGTGTGTGTGTGTGTGTGTGTGCGTGTGTGTGTTTACCCTGACATGGCTCGAGGCTAACCAAAGGTGCTCTCCATAATCTGCACTCTCCATCAGACACGGGCATCTGGCTTGCTATTGTGCCTGTGTGTGTGTGTGTGTGTGTGTGTGTGTGTGTGTGTGTGTGTGTGTGTGTGTGTGTGTGTGTGTGTGTGTGTGTGTGTGTGTGTGTGTTGCACTGGGGACGACCGAGATGCAGGAGGAGGAAGTCACCCTCATAATAACACACACACACCTACACCCTTCAACTAGGTCGAGCGGCACCAGAGGCCGGGACGGGCAGACACAAAACGAGCAGGTGAATGCTACTGCTGCTGCTGCTGCTGGTGGTGTTGCTACGCTGTTAAGAACAGGGGTACAGGTCCTACACTCTTGTAGGGGGTCTCTCTAAGGTTGTGTCCACGCGAACTCACTCTCTGGCTGTGTCTCAAATGCCGCACTTGTGCACTTCGGGCACTGTTTTTCAGTGCCTGGGGCGCTCACGATGAAAATTTAAGTTGGCCAGTGCACTAAAAGAGCCAGGATGATCCCCTAACAGTGGCAGAAAAATGCAGTGCTTGAATGATGGACACTGCATGCACTAAACGGCGGCCATGTTGACAATGACACAGAGGAAATGTGGCATTCAGTTCAGTAGAAGAGTTTGGTCAACAGTCTCCTAATTCTGTAAGTAATGTTGATGAGACACCGACCTTTTCATGCCAACCAAAGTATTGTATGTGTGATTGTTGTCCTTTGGGGTAAAGGACATGGAAATACAAGCACCAGACGCTGTGCATTGTAAACAGTAGCCAACTCGTATTTTGGCGAGCTAATGCCATGCTCAGCCGTCACTTCCAGCGATGGCACAGTGCTCAATTTTTTCCACGACACTATGCACTAAAGACCTCAGTGCACTGTGTGCACTGTGCACTTACTGTCAGTGCACTGACAAAAGTGTGTCATTTGAGACATAGCCTCTCTCTCTCTCTCTGTCTGTCTCTGTCTCTCTCTATCTGTCTGTGTCTGTCTGTCTGTCTGTGTCTGTCTCCTGACTCCTGCACATATCACGCATGTCTGTGGTTAGGAGATGTATCTGGCCCAGGCCTGTACCAGGTCTGTCCCATTGTCAGGCTCACGTCAAGAACTGAACCAATGGAGAGAGGTAGGTCTGCACACTGCATATGCACTACAATAATAAACTTCATTTCATTTAAACATACATTTCAATCATCCTGGATAAACAAAATGACACCATTGTCTGCCAACAACAAAAAGCTACTTTGTGTGTGCGCACCCACTGCCAAAAACAAAGAACAGAAACCATCATCGCCTGCTGAGCTGGTACACAGAGGTTGCTACGCCAACCCAAGGGGGGTCAGGAGTCCATGAGACGCAACGAAGGACACAAGGAACAAGCAAGGGCTCTGTGTCAAGACCACACTTTAAAACGTACACAATGCAGTCCCCAACCGGGATTTTAAGACAATACTTTGCACCACACTGCTGATGTGGGGGAAAAAATCAGAAAGTGCAACACCATT
Source organism: Engraulis encrasicolus (assembly GCF_034702125.1). Lineage (NCBI taxonomy): Eukaryota > Metazoa > Chordata > Actinopteri > Clupeiformes > Engraulidae > Engraulis > Engraulis encrasicolus. The sequence continues at coordinate 4,516,040 of NC_085873.1, forward strand.
AGTTTTTTTAGCTGACCGAGAGAGAGAATACAAAAAGAAAAACTTAAAATGACACCCAGTGTACAACTTCATTGTCGCACATTTTCGGTCCTGGTTTTGCACTGAGGATGGTCTGAAGGCCCAAAAACGTACTCCATGACACTGACTAGCACTTTGTTGTTATTTCCCATGAATTCAAATTCTTTAATTTTGCATTGGCATGCGTAGTATTCCTTTTTGATTTAGGGTCTTCGATTACTTTTTGGACCCTTACACACCCCTCCAGGCTACAAACTGACAGGCGAGATACCCGCTTAGAAAATAATTCATACGTTCGCAACAAAAGCCTTCCCATCCACCTGAGCAGCAGAGTGGACTCTACCTGTGTGACTTGTATGGGCCATTGTCCCTAAGGTTATGAACAGAGCTACAGCACGGCCTGGCAAGCAAGGCTTCACACGTTATATATGGCAAATTTTACAACCTTCGCACTGCTTCCCTCCAGGCATAGGTACAGTGTGTGTGTGTGTGTGTGTGTGTGTGTGTGTGTGTGTGTGTGTGTGTGTGTGTGTGTGTGTGTGTGTGTGTGTGTGTGTGTGTGTGTGTGTGTGTGTGTAAAAACATTCCTTTCACCAGCTTGCAACGTTACCATCCATCACAGCACTCACTACTGCTCCTATTCACTCGTCACTCGTTTCTCTTCATTTTCCCCTTTCCCCCCTTTCTTTTCCCCATCTTTTTCACATCCGTCCATCTTACATGTGTGTAGTCTGCCCACTGTCTACTACCATGTCTGTCCTCTCTCTCTCTCTCTCCTTCTCTCTCTCTCACTCTCTCTCTCTCGGTGCGCGCACGTGTGTGTGTGTGTGTGTGTGTGTGTGTGTGTGTGTGTGTGTGTGTGTGTGTGTGTGTGTGTGTGTGTGTGTGTGTGTGTGTGTGTGTGTGTGTGTGTGTGTGTGTGTGTGTGTGTGTGTGTGTTGTAAACAGGAAACAGGTGTGGAAGTGGGCGTCCCTGGGTGATAAATGCCAGTATCAGTTGGACAACAGCAACGAGAGAAGGCGAGAGAGAGAGAAGGAGAGAGAAAAAGAAGACGACGAAGAAAAAAAAGAAGAAAGAGAAAAAAAGAAAAAGAAGTTGTAGTAGTCAAAAATGAGGTCGATGAAAGGGGGAAGAAGAGAGTGGTGAGACAGAAAGGGAAGGAAATGATAGAGATGACTGAAAGAGATGTAAATAGAAGATGGGAAAGGCAGACAGTCAAGAGTGATAAGCAGAGAGACAGAAGTGTGAGAAATGGCAGGAAACAGACGTATGGAGCGAGGTCGGGAGAGATAGGAGACCAGACTACAATGCAACACCACATTAGAAACTGCCACATCCTCCCATCAGCCAACACTATGCCACAAATACAGCATCAGCCATGTCAATTAGCCAGACAAATTACTAAACCAACCTGGCTGAAAACAAGAAAAGTCAACTTATATTTACTTTATTTATTTATTTACCAGGAAGATAATTTTGTGATAAAAACAAATGTCTTCTCCCAGGAAGTCCTGGCCAAGATAACAGCCAACGTGTAGACGCCTTTGCACTTTAACCTTTTCATGACTCGCACACCTACTCTAAACAGGACGACTGAAGTAAAATGTCCTAAATTCTGTGATAAGTTGTCATACCATAAACCCAGGCAACACCGGTTCGATTTCAACCTGAGGTCATCTTCTGATCCTTCCCAATCTCGCTCTACCAGTTATTTCCCGTCACAGCCACAAATGTCACAAAAGAGCTTGTCTAAAAAAAAGTCCAATGGTCATATAAAGAAAAAATATATGAAAAAAACGTTATTGATCATACAGAGGGAAAACGGAATACAAAAACATTACGATCAACTTTGAAAATATGCACAATACATCATGCTGTCTGGCACAGGAGTCCACCAGAGAGATGAACAGCAAGCAAAAAGAGCTTTTTTATTTTTCAATTGACAGTTTCACGCCAATATGAGTTGGCACTCCAGAGAGTGGTTCTTTCTAAAAGATAGCAAGTTTGATAGAATTCTGGCTGGAGAAAAGCCTGCTTCTTCGCTACTGTAACCCATACTATACGGACAGACAGCAGCCGTTGAAAGTGCTAAAGCGCTGCAG
>NC_085873.1:4523160-4525660 GCF_034702125.1 Engraulis encrasicolus
GTAAAGCCCCACGTGTGTAGTGACAAAACCAGGCTCCAGGCATCCGTCTCAACCACCCACACAAGGTGTAGTAAGCGACGAGCCTCACCAGAAGCAACCACGACACTCCTGGAAATTACCAGACTCCGCATCCTGTCTGGTCTGGCATGGCCTGAGGCACTAGACCACAGACATTTAAGCCCCTATTCCGTCTGTCTGAGCTACATATTAAAGTTTCCACATAAGTGTAGGACACCGTGAGGTAGTAGGTTTTTCCTGGATGTAGTATAGATGGGTTATTGCTATTTCCAAGTGCCCTTCAGTTCATGATGGACAGCAGTGAATGACTAATAATAAGACAAGAAATTAAAAGTGCTGCAGTAGTGTATGTGTGTGTGTATAGATGTTTGTGTGTGTGCATTTATGTTTGTGTGTGTGTGTGTGTGTGCATTTATATGTCTGTGTGTGTGTGCATTTATATGTTTGTGTGTGTGTGTGTGTGTGTGTGTGTGTGTGTGTGTGTGTGTGTGTGTGTGTGTGTGTGTGTGTGTGTGTGTGTGTGTGTGTGTGTGTGTACGTGTGTACAACCGAGTGTGGTGTTTTCTGTCAGTTTCTGTCCGCCGATAGTAGCTACATAAATAGTGTGTGTGTGTATCTGTGCTTGTTTGCACTGTGTGTGCGTGTGTGCATGCAAAATGCTTTCTGGCCCCTGAATTGCTGCCTGGCCCAGGGGCCCATGGAATCATAATCCGTCCTAGGTAGTTGCCAATGGGAAATTGCATTGCAACCAACAAAGTAGCTAACGTGGTTAGCAGCTATGGCTTTGAGAAATGTAAGCAGACCCAAGTAATGCAAATGAGAAATGCTAGCAGACTAGCTATTTCCAAGACAGAATAAGCAGCGGACATTGTAGCCGACCAAAGCCCTTTTCTGGGAGACAACATCAGCGTAAGCCATAAAAGGCGTGTTCAGGCTGACTCAGAACTGTCGGTGCCTCTTCCTGCACCCAATCTTGTGTATTTTGTTCACGCCGCAATTCTGAGCGTTCGAGAACCAGAAAGTGTGTTTGCGATGCGAACCAAAAAAAAAACATGCAAACCGTGACGTCAACGTGAACATCAGCAGGTTCGTCTGGGTAACAAATGGAAAATGGAAAGCTGCTTTTTAGTTACTGTTTATTCTTGTGTTATTATTGCCGGCGGTGGTTACTTTTAATTGAGTGGCAGGACTTTGGGCCTGCCTGGCACCTGAATTGCACCTGCACCTGCACAATTGTAGCTAATCCTTGGGTTGTGCCGTGTGTGTGTGTGTGTGTGTGTGTGTGTGTGTGTGTGTGTGTGTGTGTGTGTGTGTGTGTGTGTGTGTGTGTGTGTGTGTGTGTGTGTGTCTACCTGTGCAGCTAATCCATTCTTCATGATTTTTCTGTAGATGAGAGCGGGGCAGATGAAGCAGATCAGACTTCCCATGGTGGCTCCCGTCAGACCCAGAATGGTCTCCACTATGACACACACAATGGATAGAAGTTAGTAGAGTCCTCTTTTCCTGGTGGTAACATCACATCAAATAATAAGTCACACCATGTGAACAAACACACCAAAAGCACCAAAAGTCACTGGACTATCTTAGACAGACAGCGACAAAAGTAGCAAAAGCAGCAATGGATGTAAAAAGTGTGATATTCTGATTGTACTTTCTGATGGTCTGATTGGCTGTCATGGTTGTCGCACATCACCTCTCATTACCATAAGGTTTGCAAAAGTTCAGCATTCAGCCTGTTGGTCTTTTCACCCAAAATACTTGTTGATTTTATTGACTGCACTTCTATACAAAGTTAATTACTTCCTGCACTTTCGGTGTGGTCATACGGTTGAAGTGCACGTTGACATCTAAAAACTATTCAAAACTATGCCTGCTAAAATTCTCTTTCAGTCAGACAGACCATAGTTTAGTTACGTTATAAGCCACTTGTTCGAAGTTTATGATACAGGCCAGTACGGATGAAGAATTAAGGAATAACAAGTCCAACAGGCGGACAAAGATGTGTCCGTCAAACTCTACCACCTTGTGGACACTGGAAGGAATTACAAATTAAAGAATGCATTTCAGACGGACAGACAGACAGAGAGCAAGCCAACCAGCCAGCCAGCCAGGCGAACATACCCTCTTTATAGAGATGCTAGGACGCATCTAAAAGTGCAAAACATCCTCAAGATCCAACAGCAATTTCCTCAAGATCCAACAGCAACTTCCTCAAGATCCAACAGCAACTTGCTTAGAGCCTAGCTCTAGTCTTTAAGCTTATTTTTTTCCCCCTTCTGCAAAAACCTTCAAAAAACATCCACCAGCATCTCAAAACTTGTGCTATTTTTTCCAAGCAAGCAAATCACAGTTTTTGGGTAGAGAAAAAAACACACACATGTAAATTTGGCTTGTGGCATAGACTTCCAATGAAAAGGCTGCTGTGCATGCAACCGGTGACTGTTTTTGGTACTAATCCTGCAATACCACAGATACCCAGATA
>NC_085873.1:4533160-4550660 GCF_034702125.1 Engraulis encrasicolus
AAGCCCCACAAAAGTTGTTCCGTCCGGTTTGACAGAATCAAAATGCACTGGCATAGTGGTTAGGGAGGTGGAGTTAAGATCAGAGGGTTGCAGGTTCGAATCCCACACTTAAGAGTCCTTCCTACACCTCTATTCATGGCTGAAGTGCCCTTCAGCAAGGTACCTAACCACATAACTAAGTCGCTTTGAATAAAAGCATTAGCTAAGTGTAATGTAATGCTGATTATAGTGTTCTCCACGGGAGGAAGGGTAGGGTGACACCGAGGCAAGAGGCCACAAGGAACAGAAAGTCAACTTGATAGCCCATAGACCTCCACAAGTGCAATAGTTGGGTCACATCCGTTGAGATCTGGGTTGATAACAGGTAGCCTGTGTGTGCGTGACAAACAGCAACCTAAAATGGATGCGAAGCATTTATGTTTTCACAATACATTTACTGTGGATCATTACATCGGGTGTAAATTCCATTCCAATACGGACTGCAAAATCCAAATTCAGTTTTAGTGCCCTCTTACAAATATTACAATAGAACTTGTAGGCAAAAAAGGCACATCACATACAGTATCAGTATTGGACTCAACAGAGGTTGGTTAAAACAGAGGTTGGTTAAAACAGTCATCATGAGAGGAGGAAAAGAACACACTTGTTATCATAGACGGGAAAGAAAATATCAATTCGAGTCGACACATGTGTGAAAGCCAGGCTTCAGCAAGCAAGAGGCCAGAGTGGTGTCTACACTTTATTGTTTTTATAAGGTGCACTGTGTAAGATGGTGGCCAGGAGGTATTGCAACTATGCTACACAAAATGAAACGTGCCGATTTTCTATGCAGATACAAAAAGGAGCTCAGTTTGGTAACACGGTGGACTGCTCCTTTAAGACCAGTGATTGCACCATTTACCTCACATGACATGCCCAAACAGCTATACCAATAAAAGTGACCACGTGGAGAGAATGACCCACAGCCAATTATATTTTGATGTGGTTGGGACTCTTGACTGTCTGGAGCTGGGCTGCACACCTTAGTGGAGGACGGTAAAGCACACCCAAAATGGATAAAGAAGAGAACAAGAGGACAAAACACACACAAGCAGCTGCAGACTGAGGATGAAGAATATTAATATGCGGTGATGAGATGGAAGGATGGATGGATGGAGAGAGGGAGAGGTAGGGATGGAGAGAGGGAGAGGTAGGGACTGAGAGAACGATTGAATGATGCGTGGCGAGAGAGCACGACAAAATGAGAGGAGGCGGTTGAGAGAGAGAGACCAGGGTTAGGTTAATAAAAGAGATTGTTAGCTTATGACACCCCCACGAGACAGGGGGGTGGGGGAGGGAGAGAGAGGGGGAGAGAGAGCGAGAGGAAGAAGAAGAAGAAGAAGAAGAAGAAGAAGAAGAAGAAGAAGAAGAAGAAGAAGAAGAAGAAGAAGAAGAAGAAGAAGAAGAAGAAGAAGAAGAAGAACGGAAAGCGAGGGAGGATCAGACAAACATACAAGAGAAAGACAAGAAGACGTAAAAAGATAAAGAAAGAAAATGATAGAGGAGGAAGAAGTGAGGGAATTAAAAAGAAAAGAAAAGATGAAAGGCGACTAGGCATACAACAAGAACACAGGCTCCTGTCCTGTCCTGTCCTGTGGTGTGGTGTCGAGGCCTAGTAAGTGCTGGTGTGAGTGGGGACCCTGAGTGCATTAAATCCGGAATTTACTGCCGCCGTATTTTAGAGGGCCGCGCTCGTCACTTTTTAGGAGATTATAAAGTTTCCTGGCAGTGTTACCTTTTTTGTTGTAAGTCCCCTCCACACACACACACCACTCACACCATATCTCTTGGGACTTTCACCCTTTCACACACACAATCTCTCTCTTTCTCCCTCTCTCTCTCTCTCTCTCTCTCTCTCTCTCTCTCTCTCCCTCTCACACACACACACAAACACTTTTTCTCGCTCTCCCTCACTGACAAACCCACTCACACTCTCCCCCTCTCACACAAACATGCACACGCATACACACAAACACACACACACACACACACACAATCTCTTTTTCCTTTCCCGTCTCTCTCTCATTCTCTCTCTCATCCCCCTCTTTCCTCCTCACTGTATTTCTTCATCCTGCCGTCATGTTTTAGAACGTTATAAAGTTTCTTGGCAGAGTGGCCATTTTGTTGACGCGCCTCCTCTTTCAGAGTGCCAGAGAGCTGTGGAAGAAGCCTCTGATCTTTAAACGCACACACTAACAGAGAGAGAGAGAGAGAGAGAGAGAGAGAGAGAGAGAGAGAGAGAGAGAGAGAGAGAGAGAGAGGGAGGGAGAGCGAGAGAGACACACACACACACACCTTTCCCCCCTTGCTTTTCCCGTACTTATTATGGCCGTTTGTGCGACTGTGCCAAGGATTTCTTGCCTGTTAACAGATTCATTTATGTAGTCACCACAGTCTTGTCTACATCCCTCTCTCTCTTCCTCCTACTCTCTCCATTTGACACCTCTCACTCGTTCGCGTCTTTATGACACACTAAGACGACCAATTCTTCTTGCAAGGTCGTTCAATTTTGACCTTCACATCTCTTCTTCTAGCTTTCCTGTCATTGTTTATGGGTCAATGACGTTTTAGTAGTGGCACACGTCAAGGTGGTGCAACCACATTTTTTCTGTGTTAGTGGATCATCGAAGAAGCATATTTATTGCAGTATATTAATGACCAATCACTAATTGATTTATGGACATTAGCTGTGGTCAGCTCAGTCCTAGTGGTTAGAGCTGGTCTTGGGAAAAAACGGACAAATAACAAACACTGAAAAAATAGAAGGCTTCTTGAAAACCCCCCAGTTGTCTTTAAAGATAAATCCCTAAAGGTTCTTTGATGAGCCTATAGGTGCTTGGAAGAACCCCAGGGTTTTCTCAAATGTTCCTCAGAGAGCCTTCAGAGGTTCCCCCTAGCGACAAACTGAAGAAGCACAGAAGGTCCTTTGAGAGCCTTTGCTTGCTGTGATGGAATAACTAATAACTAAGGACTCTTAAGGGTTGTCTGGGGAACCATTGGAATGTTCCAAACAAGTTTAGGCTCTTCAGAGAATACTTGGGGCTTCCCAGTGAATTGTTAAGGTGCCCCATGAACGATTCTGAGGGTTCTTTGAAGAACCTTTACATTTTTATGGTGCACCAGTAAAGAGAGTGGTATCCTACAATAGCCCTTCCATGGCTGAAGTGACCCTGAGAAAGACATCTAACCCCCCACGGAGACAAAAGAAGGGGTGATGAGATGTCCTGCACTCTGAACACCAGGATTGTGTGAATTAAGAGCTCATCGAAACAGTACCATTGCTGTAAGGCATGGATCTGGTTCTTCTGAAGGTGCCTAAATGTAAATCAATAAGCATGTCATGGCCCCCCGTAGATAAATATCTGCAAAAACATTGTGCAGTGTTTTACGGTAAGAACAAAGCTCTTCTCCTCTGTCCTCAGCTGACTTTGCTCAATGGTCCCTCCCCACCTCACCTGCCCTTGTCCAGTGACAGCTGTGAGTGATATACATTTGTGAGTGGCCACCGCTGTGTGTGCGTGTGTGTGTGTGTGTGTGTCTGTCAAATCCTGGGAGCTGGCCAGGAGCGGGATGGAGCTTCCGAGCGTCAATCCACAACTCCCACCCAACACACACACACACACGCACGCGCACACACACACAAACACACATACTGTTTCAGGACATACTCTCCGCCTTACATCAGCGTGCTGATCACTCTCACACACACACAAACACACACTAAAAGCAATCACCAAACACCTCTCCCACCCAAACACCCAGGACACAACAGCCGCACCCTTACACACATTAACTTTTATAATCTCTTTCTCTCACACACACACACACACACACACACACACACACACACACACACACACACACACACACACACACACACACACACACACACACACACACACACACACACACACACACACACACACACACACACACTGTAAGTGTTGCATGTTATTTGCACATCATATAAAGCCCATGCATATGGATCAGAGGATCAGACAGAGCAATAAGTTACAGAAGAGGACAAAACAGCACAACAACATTCTAGTGGGGAAAGCATGGAGAGAGATGGAGAGAGAAGGGGGGGGGACAGACAGACAGACAGACAGACAGACAGACAGACAGACAGACAGACAGACAGACACAGAGGAAGATGAACAGTCAGATGTTGAAACAGACAGACACAAACAAAGCAAAACAGCAAGAAGACAGACAAAATACAAGAGTGCGAGAGAGATAACGAGAATGAAAGAGAGAGATAAAGAGAATGAGTGAGAGGGATGGATGGATAAACACAGAATAAGAACAAAACAGAGAGAGAAAGAGACATACATGCCGTAACGGGGGAGAGAGAGGAGAGCAAAGTCGTCTAGATTGGCTGAAGCCCTGAATTCTGAATGGTTCCTGCTGACAGGGTGCTTGTAGCCTGGCTATCATCCGACTACAGTGTAGGTGAACTACAGTCTGGGAACCGTCTATTCATGTTCTCAGAGGGTTGGTTGATCGAAACTAGGGGTGTAAATCACAGCCTCCATGACGATACGATTCGATATCGATTTCTTGGTTGATCGAAACTGTTGTATATTATCTAGAGCTGGATGGAAAGCTGGTTTCACATCTGGTGTCGACATGGTGGAGCTGAAAACAAACGAATGCCTCTTTTCCACTACCGATTTTCTGGTAGGCCAATCGAACAGCAAAAAGTGTCGGCCAAGTCGCGCTGCGTTGAGCTGTAGGCCTACCAGAAAACCGGCAGTGGAAAAGAGGCATTCGAGCTTCCGCTTGTTTAAGGATACGTCTTGCGCTTCCTTCCTGTCCCTTGGTTGGGATTTCAAACTTAGGCGAAGAGTTCAACGTGGGTTTCCATGCCATGTCCTTCAGATCGGACCGAGCGCACAAGGCAGCATGGGAATTCCCAGGCCTGGTGGCGATAGGATTCGATCGCTCCACATTAGACTTGTGCTTCTTTTTATGTAACCAATCACTGCTCTGATATGCTGGGTAATGGAGGTGACAGACTGAACCAGTTCTAGATTAGATACTGGCTGGCACCATGGCAGAGGAAACGAGCTTGAAGGTGATGAAATGGGCCAAAACCAGATGAAACGGCCCTCATTACAGAGTGGTTCCGTCCAAGGCAATGTGAATGTCAGAGTGGATCTGTCCAGGCAATGTCTTCTCTACGTTCCTCTGACACAGCACATGGTTGCAGAGAGGATGTAATGGTAACATGGAACTGGAAGCAGAAGTTTCAGGCTTGGTTCGGTCCTATTCCCACTTGTCAATAAGACATTATGTTGGCCACTCCGTCCATTGCAAATCTTTTTCCTTTTCGGAGTGTTTGCAAGTGACTTGAGTCCGTTTGCCTTGTTCCTCCAAAATTAGTTTTCTATCCCTTTACTTTTAGCAAGACCAATTTGGTTGCAGATGTGATGCTTTTGAAGTCCAGTCATCAGTCAATCAGTATACTGTTTGTGTGGGGGCTGTAAAAATGTATTTGGGCTGTAATGACCATGGCGTGTCAATGCACAAACAAAGTTAACGGGACTTTTACTCCCTTATTGTTGAAAATGCATAAGAATGCAACAAACAAGGTGTTAGTATCTGGAAGGGATTTCACACAAGGACTCGGTGGCGAAGCAGCACACAAAAAGCCAGCCGGAGAAAGGGGGTGGGACACACTTCAAAAAGCCAGCCGATTGGTGAAACTTGGGGATAGGGGTTGGGACACACTCTTCTGTGGCAATGGATTGGTGAGATTAAAAAAAAAAAAAAAAAGTCTCGAAAGTTCAGTGACACCACTCTAAAACGTAAAAAAAAGTTTAAAAAAAGTACTCTCTAAGTAAGGAAAAAAAATAGTGGAAGAAAGACTCGCCCCAACTAAGTGACCATCCTAAAACCCTACAACAGACTACAAAGCGAGAAAGAAAAAAAGGGGTTGAAAGGAGGAACACAGTTACACGGTGGAAGGGACTTGGTGGTGTGGGTCAGTCAGAGCCAACGGTGTGGACGGAAAAAGGGGGCTGCTGCCGGTCGGTCGGTGTGGGTCGGATATGGGACGACGGGATAACGGCACGGTGGTCACGAGGTGAGCGTGTACTTACGACTGACAGGCGAACGCCATGCCGCAGATGGGGATGCAGCGAAAGACGCCGTCCCAGCGCACGTACTCCACCGTCTCTAGCCAACGGCCTGTGAACAGGCCGTGTTTGAAGGAGGACAGCACCATCTAGAGGTTCGGAGGGGGAAAGGAGTTGGGGAGGAGCAGGAGGAGGAGGAGGGAGAGGAGGAGGAGGAGGAGAGGGAAAAGGGGGGAGAGCGGGAAGGTTACAGGATGTGCCAATATGGTAGGAGGAGGGATGAGAAGAGCTGAGAGAGAGCAGAGCAGAAAGAGATGGAGTAATGGGGAGGACAGAGAGAGAGAGAGAGAGAGATAGAGAGATAGAGAGATGGAGAGCGAGAGAGAGAGACAGAGAGAGAGAGAGAGAGAGAGAGAGAGAGAGAGAGAGAGAGAGAGAGAGAGAGAGAGAGAGAGAGAGAGAGAGAGATAGAGATAGAGATAGAGATAGAGATAGAGATAGAGATAGAGATATAGATAGATAGATAGATAGATAGATAGATAGATAGATAGATAGATAGATAGATAGATAGATAGATAGATAGATAGATAGATAGAGAGCGAGACCAAAACAAATAAAAGATGGAGGCCACTTCTGAAAACATCCCACCAAAAGGTGGAGTAAATCAGGGACACAAGGCCAGCAAAACCAAACCAAGAAAGAGGGGAGTGACAGGCGTAAAAAACAAAAAAGCACCTCAGCACCCAAAAAGACCTCTCAGAAGCACAGTGGATAAAACAAGCTGAAAGTCACGAGACCTGAGAGTCACAGACCCTTCCCTCCTCTTGATAGCTTTCATGCTAATGTCCGTCTACTATCTACATTGCCACCACATTTCCGTGTGGAACACCCACGTTTTGTGGAACGATGGAACCGACAGAAACAACACACAAAGCAAAACACATGAAAATAAACATAAATTTGAGGGTGAAATAAAAATGATAACTGACTTTGTGTGTGTGTTCGTTGAGTATGTGTGTTTGTTTGCTTGTTGAAATATGACCGTGAAAAGGTGGGTTGTTTTTGTCTAGTGTAGCACAGCAGAAAATACAGATCACAGTTGTCAACAAAATTGTCCGTTGCTCACACACACACAAACAGAAACACACACACACGCACAAATTGTATAACAGATACAATACATTAAACATTGATATCCATTGAATTAACCCCTTGATGAGTGAAGCCAAAGCATACAGTCGACCAGCACAGCACAGCACAGAGAGCTTGCTGATCAGAAGGCTTGTGAATCAGAATCAGAATCAGAAAAGGAGCGTAGAGTTGCGTGTCAGTAGCATCCTCAGCAGTCCTGGAAACCTGCCAGAAGAGAGACGTGGACAGGCGGACGCATGGACGAACGAACGGACGGGGGAAGGGCACAAAGCTGGCCAGAGTGTTGGGTGGGGTGGGGGGTGGTTAGCTTGGTATTTCTGGGTCTCGGAGAGGTGACAGGGACCGAGACCCACGCTTTTTTTTTTTTTTTTTTTTTTTACTTACGGGTGGCAGCAGAAGGTGGTTGCGATGATGGGCAGGCACTGAATGACGCCCTTGAGCCGCCACAGGTGCACGCGCTCCAGCCAAGAGCCACTGATAAGGCCGTAGCGCAGCGAAGACAAGACTATCTAGAAAGCAGAGGAGGCAGCGCAGAACGGCCCCCCGGAGGGGTGGGGTGAGGAGAGGTGTGGGGGTGGGGGTGGGGTGAAGAGGTGTGTGGTAGGGGGTTTTGATGGTGATGTAGGAAAGGGCAGGGCAGGGCAGGGCAGGGTGGGGATGTGGTGAAAGATGATTTGTGGGAGTGGGAGGAGAGGTGGGAAGAGTAGGTGTGTATGTGTGTGTATGTGTGGGGGGGGGTTTAGGGGAAGGAGATGAGGAGAGGAGATTCGGAGGCGATGTGGTGCAGCAGGAGAGGTGGGTATATGGAGGTTCAAGGGATGAATAGGTGTGTGTGTGTGGGGGGGTGGGGGGCATTTCGGAGCAGATGTGGTATGGGAGGACAGGTTGGTGTATGACAGATCATGGTGAGAAATATGGGGGATGTGCGTAGATGTGCCGGTGTGTAAGAAGAGAGGGTGGGTTGACGGGGAGTGGAAGTTTGGAAAGGATGCGAGATGGTGTATGATGGTGTATGGTGGGGTTTGGGGGGCGGTATGGGTGCGTAGGGTGGAGGGAGAAGGAAAACATATTATAGGAGAAAGGTTAGTACCACAGATGAACACGGTCCAAGGCCTGGATTGAAAGGGCCAATCCACTGTCAATGACAACAACAACAGCAGCAGCAGCAGGTGCAGTAGCAACCCCCACAACACAGAGGTGCTGTGTAGAAGAAAACAATTATAACACAACACAACGCATCACATCCAAAAGAGTCTCAGCCAGAGGAAGAGTTTAAGATCGACATTAACAAAAAAAGAGTTTGGGAATTACACCAATATATTAGTATTTGGTTCATAATTACGTAGAGGGCTAGTAAGGCAAATGTGGTAGCTGGCAGGGAAATTACACTCTGTGCTGGTTCGGTGATGCCTTTCCCAACACCTCGGAGGGAAAATAAATGTGTGTAAGACTGCAAGGAATACTCAAACTTTCAGCAGAACAGGCGACCGAGAACGAACGAGGTGTATGGATTAGGGATGGCGAAAATGTAAAAATATCTTAACCGGTTACTGAGACTCATTAACCGGTGGTTAACCGGTTAACCGGCAATCTTAAATTATAGAACATTTGCGTGCCTGATAGGCACAGCACTGAATTTTATTTTTCACATAAGCCTTTCTTCTTGCTGCTCAGACAGGGTCTGTCATGTCCAGCCAGTGTCGCCAGATGGAAAATGCTGAATTATCGTACCAAAACCTCAAAATTATAGTTTTTGGGGGCTTTTTGGGAGGAAATTATTATTATAATTATTATTACCGGTTAACCGGTGGCAGAAAATTTAACCGGTTATCGTTGATCCGGTCGACTATCGGTTAACCGGTTACCGGTAAACATCCCTAGTATGGATGAGGACAGGCTATTAGCTCCACAATTCTTGCTGCTTTGCCCACCATAATTGATTAAATGACTTGTCACTGCCTCGAGTGGCAAGTAAATTGGCAAGGAACCGATTATGGCCCAAAAATAACGTTATATTGTGCACAAAGCTCTGGTTTGGGACTTCAGGGTGTTCCATACCCGTGTTTTTTGTGGATAAGTGACATGCGACCATGTAAAAGTCAGTATCTGATGTGTATGAGTCTCTTGTGTAAAGTGCATAATAGTACAAAAAAATAGCACTTCACAATCAACAGACCATTGCAAAGAACAAAATAAAGCACACAACAGTGAAAACAAAAAACTAGCATCAGCGTCAACAGAGCCATACCACCAAATCTAATATATGAAATTGTATTCAGAATTTCTCTTCTTGTGCTTCTTGGCTTTATAGACCTGACAGAACAACAGCTAAGCTATCAATGTGGAAGCGAAGTCTTCAGGTAGCACACTGCAAACACATAAAATCCAACTTCCCACATAACCTGTTCCACTCTACACACCTTTCCACCCGGATACACAAGCTAGAGATTCAAGTTTCCTACTCAGGTTATCAACATTAATGCAGCTTTTGGCCAAAGCCCCTTAGTTCACTGTAGACCATCACCAATGGAGGACAATGCGTTGGTACGGTTTAGAGAACCAGTAAAAAAAACACACACACATACACAACAACAGCATCAAGAAAGAAAAAAACCCACTTGAGCACGTTTGTAGTGTTGTTAGAGTGGATGGGTGCTTGCTGTTTATAGAGGGTGGATCTCTCAAAGGTTCATTTATAATACAGTATTTACACAGGCCTTTGGCTGAGGAAGCAGGCTAACAAAGGAACACAAGAAGAGCTGGGAAGAACAGTACAACATGGGGAACAATATGAAAGAATGCATGCATTCTTCTCGAAACGAACGTTCAAAAACCTAAAAGCTATGTCCAGTACGTCTGCATAACTGTTGACTAATGATAAATGGAGATGGTCTGCCAAGATGAACTTGCATACACCATCCACACTCTCAAAACTACAGTAACTCCCAAAGTCTGTACAATTCACTACTGAAACGTCTGAAGACGATATAGGCGAGTAAATTTAAGGTTTAACCCCAAAAATATTGATACAAAAGTTTTTTTCACAGATTCTATTACTATTGGAGCTCCTACATGACATACTAAAAATCTAGTAGCCTAAAATCTGACTTTGGGAAATTAGTTATTTTCAACATGGCTGCTATAGGCTTATTATAAGGCCCGAGAGACACTCCAGGTGAATAGGCCAAACAATTTAGCTTGCCGATATCACCATGAAACTTAAGCCGGTGATTACTCACATATTTGTGAGAAAAAAATGTATTGCACGTTTTCTGAAATGTTATGTTTTAATATGGTAATTAGACTGTCTAATTAAATATGCACTACATTTCAAAATGCAAAAACACAAAATCTGAAAAAGCCAGGCTCAAAATTACTCTTTTATTTTGTTTCTAGTAAGCCAAAAGATATCTTCAGAACAGAGTATGGACATCTCGTTTTGTTTTGTAGTAAATCTTAAGATCTTTGTGCAGACACGCCAGCTAGCAATTTTTTTCAAAACATGGTTATTTAAGACCTGTCTTAGATTAAAATAATTGAGTTTTATGTTTCTCAAGTTCTTCCAGATATTCTATGAGTCTGGTAATATCATTCTTAGCATGTATCATGGCAAGGTCAGCTGTCCTCAACTCATAGCCTCTCCACAGGGGTGTCCTAAGGGCTGGTACTGGGGCTCCTATTTGCCATGTACACCACGTCACTGGGTCATGTCATCTGTTCTCACAGATTCTCATACTACTGTTACACTGATGAAGCACAGTCATATCTGTAATTTGTGACATATGACTCCATCATCTACGCACACCTTACCGCTTGCCTCTCTGAACTATCCACAAGTATAATGGAATGCAGTTGAGCCTCGCTAAAACAGTACTGCTGGTGATCCCAGGCAAAGATTCAGGCTGCCATGATATCAAACTCAATATGGACTCTGCTGTTGCCTCAAAGAAGGCCACAAGAAACCTAGGTATCATCATTGATGACCATCTATCTTCCTCTGACCACATAGCCTCAGTTTCCCAAATTCCCAAATTCCCAGTCATGTCGCTTCTCAGTAACTTACATACAATCAGACTGTGCCTGACCTAAATTACTCCACTTCTCGTAGGCTTACTGTCCATCTGACCTCAACTACTGCAACTCTCTCCTGACTGGTCTTCCAGCCTGTGCAATAATACCTTTGCAAATGTCACTGCATGTCACTCCTCTTTTTCATGCCCAAATTGAATACAAGGCCCTGACCCTTGCCTACAAAGCTACAACAGGCCCTACTCTGGCGTATCTGAAAGCTATGCTAAAGCCCTATGTTCCTTTAAGGACATTGTCTTCCTCCAGTACCAACCGTTTCACCTTGCCCTCTACAAGTAGTGCTCCGGTCTGTTCAGTTCAGCTGCTGAAAAACGCAAAACACCCAGTGACACCATTACATGATATCATTGATGATGTGCCCTGACAAATAGCACATGGATACTACCATAGCAGTAATGTCTTTATCCACCCTAACAGCACTCCAACCAAACAGATCCTAAAAACATGTTAATTCATGCAAATAGCATGACATAGTAAAGTTGAACAATATAAGGAAATTAGCATCTGGCAATTTTGACAAGTATATATTGCTGACAAAAACATTTCATTTCATTTTCACAAATACAACATTTCTGGGTTTCCAATATAAAATAAATAGGTCTTTTGAAGTTAGCTAATAATGTAATTATCATGTAATAACCTTTATTTTGAAAAACTTTGATCTTGAAAATGACACCTTTCCTGAAGTTAGATTTTCCTAGATTTTCAGTATGTTAGTAAGGACACCTGGATGTATTGAAATCAGTTGAAAAACCTTTTGTATCAATTTTTTTGGGATTTGGTGTATTAAGGCCATAGATGTACTCGCCTAATAGTCATAGATAAAATGCCCCACCCACGCCTCAGTTAACTGAAAAGAGAAAAGCAGAGGGAAAACAGGCGCCCACTTCCCCCACCCCTGGCCTCCTACTACAACTGACAGGTACAACTGACAGATCTCAACTCTCCCCACACCAAAAGTTATTCACAATATCTCTTCCCAACTGACAACTAAACCTCCAGCATCTGCCATCGTCAGTTGCTTCCAACACACCAGTAAAATAACTATAGCAAACCGATACTGATCTTTGGATCTCCCACTTCCTACCACACCACACCACATCCCACAGCTCCCCCTGCAGTCCAGGAGGCGACTCACCACGAACATGAAGAGTGTGTAGAACATAAGGGCCATGGCGGAGAAGGACTGTATGGAGGACATCATGTTGCGCTGCAGGCTGAGGGGCAGGACGATGAACACTGACACCGCTACCAGCAGCAGGACACGGAAGCCAAAAGTCACCTGAGGGGGGGGAAGTTAAGTCAAGTCAAGTCAAAGTTTATTTGTAATTCACTTTTAACACAACACAAGCAGCTGACCAAAGTGCTAACAGAAGGGCCTAAGTAAAGACTTGAAACAACATAAAGCAACAATTGACAAAAGACGTGGAGACATCCATAAAACACACAAAAAAACACAGGCATTAGTGGATACGATATGACTGAAAAATATACTGAAGTCAGTATCAGTAAGAACAAATAGACCTATATAAATGAATGAAAATCACACAAGAGTGTCAATAAATAAGAGGGTTAAAAAAAAAGAAGGTGGGTTAAAACAATAAATAAATAAACAAATCAGTAAGTCAATAGGGCCAAGATGAGATTTAAAAGACAAGAATATATCAAGGGGAAGTAAAAACTTGGGCATAAAAATGGGTCTTAAGATCTGTTTTAAAAACAGCTAAGGAGGGAGCTAGGCGGATGTGAATAGGGAGCTCGTTCCACAGTTTTGGGCCAACTGCAAAGGCCCGGTACCCTCTACTTTTAAGTCTGGAACGGGGCACCACAAGACACATTTTGTCAAGTCATGTCAAGTCGGCTTTATTTATAAAAGCACTTTAAAGGCACTGCGCCAGCGACCCGGGTTCGATTCCGGCCCGGGTCAATTGCCGATCCTTCCCTGTCTCTCTCTCCCACTCACTTCCTGTCACCATCTTCAAGCGTCCTATCAAATAAAGGCCCTAAAATAATAAAATAAAATAAACCAACAGATCCCCCCCCCTCATCCCCCCCACCACCATATCTGCGACTGAACATTCCACCTGCACTACTATATTGTGACTGAACTCTCAACCTGCACTAACTCAAAAGCATGCACGCGCGCACGCACGCACGCACGCACGCACGCACGCACGCACGCACGCACGCACGCACGCACGCACGCACGCACGCACGCACGCACACTGTACACTGTACAGTTCCCAAATATGATGGAAAATCAATTATAACTCCCAAAGCATACATAGTTTCCAAGATCTGGAACCCCAAAATGGCAAGACTCTTCATGACGCTTTTCACAAACTCAGTTTTTAAGGCTTAATATAGCCAAAAATAATCAAGGCATGCTATTTGTGAGTACATCATCTGGTAGACAGGGTCATATTGAGGGCCCATGGTGATTTGTAGGCCTGTATCTTCCTTCAAACTAAAGCCAGAGGTTTCAAAATCTGCTTGTAAATTTTGTATGCAATTCACAGGCTTGAAAAGTGGGCATGGCACCCCAACTTTGGAGGGCTTCATCTCCGCAACCGTTAGACGTAGGGTGCTAATACTTGGTATTCTTTCAGTTGACATCAAAAGGTACCTGTATGTGAGATATCGGGTAAATCGGTCTTAGAGTCCATGTGTACTAAGGCGTGTGAATTGACATGGAATGACCCCTTACCTAGATTAGTCTATGTCTGTATGGGAAAGCAAGAAATGTAATTTCAAATTCTTTGTATGACCAGTGCATGTAAAGAAATTGACAATAAAACCGACTTGACTTGACTTGACTTGACGTGAGCTGACCAAAGTGCTGGATAAAGCAGGCAAAGAGGAGGCGGGAAGAATAACAGTAAAAGAAAGTCAAAACCATGGGCTTGCATGCCCTTGGGGATCCAGGTTTGAGTCTGGCCAAGGTCATGCCCCAACCCTAACCAGCAGTCACCTGTATGTCACATGTACATTACATTGCATTTGGCAGACGCTTTTCAAGTGATTTAAAACTGAGGACATAATCATAGTTTTTAAAAAAAGGAGGCCACACTTTGCATACATTTCTTCTGCATTTGCCTTTTTCAGGACATGATCATAGCCTACAACATTTGCAGATACAACGTACACAGGAAATATGCAGCAAGTGTAGATGCCAAGTAAGGGTAGTGTTTAAGTACATTAGCGCGCACACAAACACAACATGGCAGAGTCTACCCCAGGACTGGGCCAGCTCAAGCATTAGTGCAGTAAAAGTAACTATTTATGTTTGTTATCCCTATGAAAGTGTTTGCCTTTGTGTCGTTCTTGTTGGGCTTCCTCGCAGCGTCCAGCTGCTTTTTGGGCATTTCCTTTTCAATATCCCAATGCAACAGAAACGTCAACGAATATTTGTGATCATCTCAAAATCAAGGGATTGCATGCCCATGGGGACCCAGGTTAGAGCCCAGCCTGGATCATGCCCCACACCTACTGCCTCCCTCTCTCACCCCATCCTTTCCTGTCTGCATATTCACTGTCCTATATCAATAAAGGTTAAAAAAAACATTGCCCAAAACGTTTAAAAAGTAACCTCAAATCAAAGTTCAAGGTGCATGAGATATAATTTTCACACGTCAATTGGCCACCACAGAGTCATACTTTTTGGGCCTTTATCATTTCACGAGAGAGAGAGAGAGAGAGAGAGAGAGAGAGAGAGAGAGAGAGAGAGAGAGAGAGAGAGAGAGAGAGAGAGAGAGAGAAAGAAAGAAAGAAAGAAAGAAAGAAAGAAAGAAAGAAAGAAAGAAAGAAAGAAAGAAAGAAAGAGAGAGAGAGAGAGAGAGAGAGAGAGAGAGAGAGAGAGAGAGAGAGAGAGAGAGAGAGAGAGAGAGAGAGAGAGTGACGGAAATTACCTCTGGAGAGAGAGATGTGCAGCATTCAAAATCTACCATCATCAATACAAGATCTTGATGTAAAATTAATATGACACTGGATTTTGTTCTGGTGGCGACTATTTTTTTTGACAGGCAGTGGGTTTCTATCTTTTTTAACAGTGAAGAATGTCATTCTTGAAATACTGGAACTGTGCCTAGTGTTACCTACCTGCAGTCCGAGGATCTGGGCAAAGAAGCTTGATCCTAGATCAGCGATGACCACGTAGAAGGCAATACACGTCCCCAACATCAAGCCAATCATACTGGAGGAAAATAAGGACAAAGACAATAAACAGAGGATAAACAAGAGAAAAGTGTTTGTGCGTGTGTGTGTGTGTGTGTGCGTCCGTGCGTCCGTGCGCGTGTGTGTGTGTGTCCCTAAATAGCTCACCTGAGTTCAACAAGTGTTTTTCCTGGTTTTCCATAGGCATGAAAAGCTGTGCAAAGAACAAAAAAAAAAGATTATAATTCAAAGTTAGTCAAACCGAGCCACCTCTTAAAATTCATCATCAAACATGGCCTGGTTTAAATTAGTACTTACATAATATTCTAGAATAATTCCACAGTAAAACTACTTAAGATGTTGGCAATTCCCAACAGGGACATAACACGACATGACGAAGACATCATTACATTATATTACATTACACATACCTGACAATTTTATCCAAAGCCACTTAGTTATTTTACTAGGCATTGCTTACAGTCAGTGGAGAAATTGTGGGGTTTAAGAGCCTGGCTCAAGGGCACTCAAGGTATTGATGGAGGAAGGGAGAGGTAAGGTTGGGGATTCAAACCTGCAAACCTCTGATCTTAAAAGCACCTCCCTAACCCTAGGCCATGGCAGCCCATCAAGTTTTGGATCAAGTGTAACTGAGGTGTGCCTTGCCTAGTTCGCCACTCAGGGCTCTACCAGTCAACACTCCAGTTTGGGCATAGGTGTCACAGCACGATACCGCTGAGCTAAAGGTCCAGACCGATTAGCTCAGCACTACTGATACTGTATGAGGCTTCGGGAGGGAGGTTTAGTAACGTTCTACACCAAACTCTGCTAGTTGGCATCCGTTACACTAGTCAGCATTCTGCTAAATGCAATAACACCACAGATGCAAATGCAGGGGTTGGAGTAAGCAGGAAAATGATATGCAATACTTGGTTGGTAAGTATTCGCGAAAAACGTAACATTTGTGAATGGGCTGAATAAATTCTGGAAATAAATGACTAAAAATATTACACAGTGTACCTTCAAATTCACACAATAGACTTGAGCTGTGGTTGCACAACCCTGATGTCTGCTACTAAAAAATGGCAATGATCCGTCCGCTTTATATTTATCAGTGTGTTAAGTATAAGTATAAGTATAAGTATAAGTGTGTTTATAAGCACTCACCTAGACCTGCATAGGTCCTGCGTTTGGTGTTGCTGGCTGTGTGTACCAGAAACATACAGGACTGGTGGGTCATCCAGGAGCAGAAGAACAACAAGAGGGTTCCCAGAACTATGCCACACTGGGGTGAGAGAGAGAGAGAGAGAGAGAGAGAGAGAGAGAGAGAGAGAGAGAGAGAGAGAGAGAGAGAGAGAGAGAGAGAGAGAGAGAGAGAGAGAGAGACAGAGAGAGAGAGAGAGAGATACAGTATATATATGTGACAATCATCATTAGAAGGTATATTCTTCACAGTTTCATATGAAATATTTGACATCCCCAAAAATAAAATCTTTAATATAAAACTATGTTTTATGGCTTTAAGCAAGGTGGTAGGCGTTTGTTTTCAAGTCAAGGTGGGTGGCTGTCTTAACGACAAAATGCTGGGTAAGACCCAGCATTTGTTAATCTACAAATGAACAATTCAGTAAAGTAAATAATGATAGCTTGGTAGATTGTTTGAATTGTGTAGTACACAGCACACACAGGGATCTAGCTGTTGCTGTTGACAGTTCTGTGGCAACAGCTGTTCCGTCCTCCGCCCTATAGACAAACACCTGGCTCGACTCAAGCATGAAAAAGCAAGGGCCAAACCGCATCAATTAAATTACAGGTTACAGCTAGAAACTGTAAAGGAAACTTTATTATCTGAATCCACCTACTTGTCAGTGTGTGTCAAATTACAACTAACCATCCTCAAAGGTGCGACTGCTGACATCTCTGTTGTAAACAGGTAATTTGCATTTTATCTCGAGGACGAGAAAACAAGGGCACATCTACACGTTGAC
>NC_085873.1:4555660-4570660 GCF_034702125.1 Engraulis encrasicolus
CAGTAATCACATTTAATTACACATTATCCAGCCGTCTGAATGGAGCTATGTGAATGGGAGTCTTTTTTAGAGTGAAAAAGATTGGACGTGCCCAGCAAAACATTGCCTACCTTTGTCTCCGTGGCCCGGGGAGCATTCAATTTAACCCCATCTCTCTCTCTCTCTCTCTCTCTCTCTCTCTCTTTCTCTCTCTCTCTCTCTCTCTCTCTCTCTCTCTCTCTCTCTCTCTCTCTCTCTCTCTCTCTCTCTCTCCTCTCTCTCTCTCTCTCTCTCTCTCTTCTCTCTCTCCCTCTTTCACTCACTCTCTCTTCTCTCTCTCTCCTCTCTCTCTCTCTCTCTCTCTCTCTCTCTCTCTCTCTCTCTCTCTCTCTCTCTCTCTCTCTCTCTCTCTCTCTCTCTTTCTCTCTCTCTCTCTCCAAGCATCATCAATACACAGAGGCTTAAAGAGGGGCCACTATTATGTTAATAATCCCTAAGCAGAAAGGGGAGGAAAAAGCAGCACAAAGGATGTTTTCTTGGGGGTGGGGGGTGAATGGGCCCGAGTGGGGGGCAAGGTCTTTAAATCAGGCGTTATACCTAAAGGGAAGTCCCATACCATGTTCGATCGCTTGCTGTTTTTCAATCTGAATAAAGCATCAAAATTCAATAAGTGGGGCTCCCTGCTTTGTTTTTTTTATAATTCATGGGAGGGGTAGGGGTGGTGATGGGGGTGGGAGAGTGGGGGGTGTCGTATTGAAAGAGAAAAACACGCAACCAGGTCTTCCATTAAGCAGAAAGGAAGGGAACAGGGGGGGGATGGGGGTGGGCAAAGATAAGATGAATCAGGGCTGATTAGGACAAAAAAAACGGTACGGATACGGCCCACCTGTTTTTCTACGATATGATTGGCTCAGGCCACAATAAGCTAACCCATCTTAATGTTTCTCTGGCCTATAAAAGATTTAAAAAACAACAACAACAACAAACACAACAGCATCAGCCTGTGAGCACAGTCGGCCCTCTGGGAAAATGCCCTGTACACTGTAAAACCTGAGAAGTTAATTTAACTCCAATAATACAAGGAAACGCGTTGCCTTGAATCATTTGAGTTTGATAACTTCATTGAATCAAGTTAGCTTTAACTCAAATCATTTGAGAAAACCACTTCACTTTCACTATACACAGTCGAGTCATTACCACTTGTGTATTTTGCTTAATGATAACTTGTACGATTTACACTATGACCACTTACACAACTGAAGTTATTACTACTCAGACGTTAATAATATAACTACTCAAACTATTTGAGGAAACATGTTGCCTTGAACTATTTAAGGTATGAAAACTTGACAGGAAACCATGATCAATAAAATTGTTTTATTGAAACATTAAGAATAACAAAAATAAAACGAATCACTATATCTTACAAAAATATACAATGAATATAATAGCCTATGTAAGTAACAAAATGTAATAGAATATCTTTGAGCAATCAGCAAAAAATAAATCAGGTCACCAAATGTCTTGGGGGAATCAAAAAGTCATTCCCAATTTTCATTTTCACAACAGGGTTGGAACAAGCAAAATGAAAACCTGAAACTTTAGGGCAATAAAAATTATCATTCTTGGGCACCCACTTGTGACATAGATAGACTGTACAGCACTGTTTACTGATGACAATTTTTAAACAAACAAAAACTTAGGTGCAGGGCATAGATCAGGCCAAATAAAACAACAAGAGCGGCTGCCCAATATTTGTGTAGCAGCAACAGCCTTTTCAAGGGTATTTTGTTAACATCTCAAAAGATTATCACTTCAAAATATTTTGCCAGATGCATGGCTCCTTGTATAAAAACAGCTGGGACCCCTCAAGCCAATTCACTGCAGTAGTACCACCATGTCGATCTTTCATACAAGGATCAGTTTTCATAAATGAAAATACTTGAAGGGGTAAAGTTCTCTGGTGCGGATTAGGAAATACCCTCGAAATGATCATTTCCACCCCAATAATGAGCTGAGCGAACACCATCTTGGTGCAAGACCAACAAATTGCAAGATATGTATACAGACAATCCGGAAAGTATTCACAGCGCTTCATTTTATTATCTTACAGCCTTATTTCAAATGCTACAAATGAATCTCTTGTCAAAATCCTACACAAAAAAATCCGTTATGACCATAAAAATAAAAAACAAAGAAAATATTTACAAAAGTATTCACAGCCTTTGCTCAATACTTTGTAGAACCACCGTTGGCAGCAACTACATTCATTTTTTTCATTTCGAAATGAAAAGAGAGGTCATCGGTGTGTGTTTCAACCTTTCAGTACATTGAAATGGCTGAAATAGATGGGTGTGAGTTTTGAATGAAATCCTATGGACAGTATCATGATCTGCTTCTGTAGTCACAGTGCATGTTGACATGCATGCTTCTTTAGGTGTAATTCAGATTTCCAATGTTGACGGCATTCATACATCCCCAAACAATGTCAGTCCCACTACCATGCTTGACTAGCCAGATGATGCACTTTTTTTTTGTAAAATTCACTTGTTTACCACCACACATGCTTAACACCATCTAAAGCAAATTTGTTTATCTTGGTCTGATCAGACCACACGGCATGGTTCCAGTGATCCATATCCTTGGTCTGTTCATATCTCTTGAGACCAAGATAAACAAATTTGCTTTAGATGGCATCAAGCATGTGTGGTGGTAAACAAGTGAGTTTTACACAAAAAGTGCATCATCTGACTAGTCAAGCATGGTTGTGGGACTGACATGGTTTGGCGATGTATGGATGCAGTCAACATTGGAAATATGAATTACACCTAAAGAAGCATGCATGTCAACATGCACTGTGACTACATAAGCGGATCATGATACTCTCCATAGGATTTCATTCAAAACTCACACCCATCTATTTTAGCCAGGTGCAGACTCAAAATGTACAATTTCAATGTACTGAAGGGTTGAAACACAAACCGATGACCTCCCTTTTAATCCCTTTTCATTTCGAAATGGAAGTAGTTGCTGCCAAAGGTGGTTCTACAAAGTATTAAGCAAAGGCTGTGAATACTTTTGTAAATATGATTTCTTAGTTTTGAAAATGTATTTTTAAAAAAAAAACAAAAAAAAAACAGTCAAGACAACTTGTTTTTCACATGGTCATAACGGATTTTTTTGTGTAGGATTTTGACAACAGATTCATTTGTAGCATTTGGAATAAGGCTGTAAGATAATAAAATGTGAAAAAAGTGAAGCGCTGTGAATACTTTCCGGATTGACTGTACGTTTACCAGCCCAAACTTTTTCATCCCTAATTTTCATTTTCACAACAGGGTTGGAACATCAGGCAAAATGAATCATGAAACTTTAGGGCAATAAAAATCATTTTTCTTGGGCACCCACTTGTACCGTAGATAGACCGGTACAACACTGTTTACTGATGACAATTTTTAAACAAACATTCTAGGTGCAGGGCATAGATCAGACCAAACAAAAGAACAATAGCAGCTGCCCAATATTTAAGCGACAGTGAAAGTTCTGCATCTGATAGATGAAAGATTCATCCTGTTCAAACACCAAGTTCTAACTCATTCTTGAGTGACAGCAATTTTGGCTTAATCTGACGCCTTCCATCATCGAGGTTCAGGAGGACAACCTGAATAAACTCAAAGAAACTCTTAAGCTTTGCAGGGTACTCTAGGTGCAGGGCATAGATCAGACCAAACAAAAGAACAAGTGCGTCTACCCAATATTTGTGTGAAAGAACCACCTGGTCCTCCAGAATGACTGTAACGTGCTGCGGGTTGAACGGTACTGCAGATGGATTGTCTTCGGTAAGTGCAAGGAGTGTGACGGCTCCTGTTTGGGATTCCTCGAAGTCGACTTCCTAACAATTACAAACAAAGCAACGGAACGCAAAAAGGTAAGTATATGTATACCAGTCCAAAGAAGTCCACTGAAGTCGCACAGGTGTTGCTGCTCATTCAGGATGTCATATCAAGGTGAGGTGTGGCAAGAGGGTTTCTCCCAGCAGTGTCCAGAGTTTACAAGTGATACCATGGCACATATTAGTATAATAGGAGATGATAGATGCCAGCCATAGGAGAGTTTCCAACCTGGCAGCAGATCGCCATCTTCTTTGTACTAGGTGGCTCAGGAAGCACAGAGCCCCCACAAAATGAGCTTTGCAAGTGACTGTTGTTCAAACTTCTGCCCAAATGATTAGGAATAGACTACATGAGGTGGGTATGAGACCCGATGCTTGGGGCCTTTGGTTAAAGCCCATCACAGTGGAGCGTCATTTGCACATGTGAAAATTGGCATGTTTACCACTGGTGACCTTCACTGACCACAGATGAGAGCCGGTACACAATGAGGACATGAAAGCAACATGACAGAGTCTGGAGATGCCATGGAGAATGTCATGCTGCCTGCAACCTCATTTATGAGGAGCACTGTGCACCAGTGTCGTACATGACATTTTTCATGTTATCTAGCACCATACTTCACAGTAACTAGCTGTAACCATAGCTGCCACTTATGGAGTATCTTCCTGATCATAAGGGCATGTTCCCTGGTATCATCTGTGAGCTCTAGACTCTGGACACTGCTGGGAGACACCACAAACATTCTTGTCACGCCTCACCTTGATGTGGCATCTTGGATGAGCAGCACTACCTCAGCGACTTCAGTGGGTGATTAACACTGCCTTATGGTACCGGCAGGTGCAAAAGAGTCAGAATGCAAAACTGACCCAAAAAAAAGCTGAAAACCTAACGAGAACCAACACAAACTTGATCCAGTCAGCTGATCATACGACAAGTACACAGGTCTAGTGGTTACTAAGAGTAGTTACCCGTGTTGGAAGGAAACTTTTGCAAGGTCAAAAGTAAAAGTAAAAAAAGAAAAACACAATTGATTCAACCAGTGCTGCTTCCTAACTGGACAGGCTGATTTCATAGAGGTATGATTACCTTGTAAAAGCAATGCATTATTTTGATGCTCCCTTTAATTTCTTGAACAGTGAATATCCACATTGAGATTGTATAGAGGATGCGTGTATGCATGCGGATACACACACGTGTACATAGATTGTCAAGTCAAAAGTTGCAGCATGATGGTAAGAACGACATAAAAGCAGGAGGTCTGAAAGTGCTGTTAATGAATGAACGGCATACCTTGCAGCTCTTGAAAATCTCCGACGCATCTTCTTTGAGATACAGGGCCAGGCCAAACAGGACAGCAGTTCTGGTTGCCTGGATGTCATTATCCTGTTGAGTGTTATGACAAAGAGCTTTGTAAGGTTCTACAACTACACCAACTATACTCCTGATCAAACAGATGTTTTTTTTCAGGACAGTGAAAAGCAGTATTGTTCTACTGAATAACCCCAGTTAGTACCACAGTGATGGGGGCTCTCTTCATCGTAAGGGGTGCCCACTGCAACACCTAAACATTAGCCTAACCTGGTACGACACCACAGCATTTTTTTAGACAGATGTGGCAACAACCTTCACTCACTCCTTGATGTATGACATCTGTCGCTGTGGTGGTATGATCTTAAACAAACGGTGCAGCATACTTCCACAATGAAATGTGAAATCCATACCACCCTGTGCCTTTTGCTTGCTCCCAGCCAGACACAATGTTACTCCTATTAGAATGTATGAAGCTAGCCTGAGATCAAACACTTTCTTCTTATACATTAATATGACCAGTTACACAGTTTCTATGCTACAAAAATGGCCCAATAATGAAAGGCGTAGAAACACCTTGTGTGCACGCAGCCAGGGGTGTTCACAAATGAGAAACCAATGTACTATAGTGGCCATTGTAGCATAGAAAATATAGGCCTACATGTTTTGTGTGGCTTGGTTCAATGTAAATAGAGAAAAGGTACAATAGTTTGGTCAGACCTAACTTCAGCCTTCAAAAATGCCAGCGGCCATGCTGAGCCTAGCTACATACTAAAAAGGAGTAACATTATGTCTGGCAGACTGAGAGCACGCACAAAGCTGAAAGAGGTATCAGCTTGTCTCAACTCAGAGAAGACATTTAATTATGGAAGTACGGTGGACTGTTCCTTTAATGAGTCTTCACACTTTACTTAATATGCAAGTCCTTGGTCAATAAAATTACCTAACAACTCATCTATGTTCAGTTATCTGAGCATCTTCACAGACCACACATTTATACAGAGATGCAAAACGTAGGAATATGGTCATGGATGTAATTACAAAACTTGTTTGATGCCTATCCTATATTCATGACACTTACCTGTTTACTGTAATCAGAAAGAAGCGCAGCCATTTTCTTGCCCAAGGTTCCCGTCTGCTTCTCTTTGTAGAGGTTCAGGAGCTGTGGAGTGTATTTGTCCAGTGCCGCGAAGAAGTTGAAGGGGAGGTTTTGGTTCGTGATGCGATGGACCTCCTTGTAAAGCTGTGGAAACAACAAGACAAACAAGACAAAAAATAAACAAAAAACAAAACATAGAATTTTGAAATGCCTGTATAACTGTTACATATACATATATACAGTAACTAACAATCAGCTTTCAACTTACCTGGGCTTCACAGAAGAGGGCAGGCCACCGCTCCCTCAGCTCTGCAATAGGCCTTGGACTGTTGATTATTTCCTCACGTCTCAACGCGAATGTTCTCTGCATGAGCAAGAAGATGAGTGGTCCATCTCTTTCGGCAGGAGCTTTCTGAAACTCACTATGGAGTTCATTTCTTTGAGCCTCCAAGCTGTCCTTGCTTTCACCGGCGGGATAATTTGGTAGGTAATTAATCTCTCCCCGTCTGGGGCGCTTGATTTGAGAGTGGGCTGATGGAGCAGTGGGGTGAAGTCGACTACGCTTTCCTGCATTCACTGACACCTCTTTCAGGCCTGCTCTGCTAAGTTTCGTACGGTAGTTGCCCATCTTAAAGAAAAGGCTGTTTTTCCAGGCATCATATCCTGTTCCGGTCTTCTCTTTCAGACACGGATGCTTTTTCACTAAAGCCTCAGCAGCTTGGCGAATTTGTTTGCCACTTGGGTACCCAGCATATTTATACATCTCTATAGCCATTGCCTCCAATATGTTGTGTTTCTGATCTTTAGTTAGCTTCAGGGGCTTTGCTTCCTTCTCATAGGCTGTATTGCCCTGACTCAGAATATATTCAACCTCATAGGTAAACGATGGCACAGTGAAGTACTCTGGCCAGACCTCAGTCCTACAGCTTCTCTCCGGTGAGGAAAGAATAACGGTGTCATCTGTACTGATGGAGCTGACATCTAAGTCTACGGGGCTGAGATTCAATTCTATGACGTGAATCACTTTGACAGTTGCAATGGATGGGAGGCTATCAATGCTGACGAGGTTGCAAAATGCATTAAAATCTGGGTCTTCATACTGAAGTCTGAAGTCGTACACAAGCCCAAATCTTGTTTTAATTTCTGAAACTAGTTCGTCAACTGTACTGGGTCGAGATGGCAAGACAAGAATTTCAGCGTTGTCATCAGCCAAAATGACGCGCAACTTCAGGGGTGAGGCCATCGGTACAACAGGAATTGCCTTGAACAAACAAACACAAGCAAACAATATTATGAGACAAAAATGCAAAAAATGTGCTGGTGCATACATTGCCCACAAATCTCTGTCTCACACTATAGCCTTCAAAAACAATCACACCTCATGTCTCTGACGCACGCGCCCATGCGCATGCGCGCATGCACACACACACACACTAGCAATCTTCATCAGAGACGGGGATGAAATGTTTAGGTGTAAGAATGAGTCTATCAGACACTCTATAAGCATACAATGGTGTCTGATCTTTCAGTTCACGGACATAGCGAACAACATGGCTATTTCCATCAGTAACAGTCAATTCGAATGACCGTAAATGCTCAACATACCATGCATCATAATCCTTCAGCACAACAGTGATTTCATTTGCAAGCAGTAGTATGTTCGTAATTTCTTTAAATTCTGGCAAGGAGTTTTGAACACCAGTGCAGACAAACATGCCAACCGCAAATGATGTTCCATCAATGTTTACTCGATTTGTACTAAGGACAGTCAAGTCGTCCACAGTCTGCGAAACACTGGCTTGTACCTCAGGCGGTAAGGTGTCAATGAAGGCTGATTTGACTTGAGACATCTCAATTGGTGGTTTGAAAAATTTGGGTGATGATAAGTGGTATGTCATCATCAGTTGATGTCTCTCTGCACATGTTTTTAACACATTTTTGAAGTTGTTAGCCTCATGTATGATCCTTTTAAAAATCCTGTGTTTCCCCTCAAATCTCATTGTCCATAGATGGACAAGGGGCCCAAAGCATCGAATGAGGTGAGGATAATGCTCCAGGAAATGGTGTTTTGGCCTCAACATTAAATTAGGAAACACCTCCTGGAGTATCTGTCTGTGCTCTGAGATTTTGCAGGACATGTACTGCAATGTTTCTTCTGTGAATTTGTGACACATGGCAAGATCTACCACATCTTTTAATGCCATTAGTATTTCCCAAAACCTGTCCCCATCTGGAATTTTGGAACCAATAATTACAGGAAGTAATCGCAAAAGAGCATGATTCTCATGCCCATTACCCCCAATTGTTCCTCGAGATGAAAAACTTGCAGTAACTGGATGAGGACGGTCTACTTTGTCATTGTGCTGATAAGGAAATGTCTTAATTGCCTGATTTAGATCGTTAAGAGTGAAGTGAAGTGTTTCACTGAAATCATACCTTGCAAGCAAAGGGCCAACTCCACAGGCACTACACCTTCCAGGAGGTCATGCAGCAGGTCTGGTGGAAACCCTGTGATGGTGTGGAAATACACAAGCTCATCAGACAAAACACAAGTGCCTTTGACACCATATGTTTCCCCAACATTTTCATTTTCCTGAATCTGTTGTGTGAGGTGGTCATGTTGGTCTATTGACCTCATCTGGCAAGCATCAGTGGTTGCATCCAATGTCTGTACATCAGTTTTGGAGTAAAGACAAAAACGACAACTATAGACAGACCTAAAACTTTGGTTAAAACCAGCCATCCCATGAGCCGCGAGGTTGTCTGACACAACAGAAAAAACTGTCCCTTTTATGGAGTCACCTAAAGTTTCAATGTAGACGCCATCCTGTTCAAGAATCTTTAAATCATTCAGCAGTGGTGCAAAAACTTTTGCATATCCAAATCTTTGGACATCTTTTGAATTGCACAACATTGCAAGCTGAATGGTGTGTAGGGCAGAGCGATATTTAACTGGCAAGTTTGCCAGGGACCAGTACACTGCACACATTTTGTAATATCCCCTTGACGTGCCAAGAGGACAAGCAATTTCTAGGTCGTCTGCATACAGAATCAAGGCAAACTTAACACCTCCTTCCGCAAAGAGTATATTGCCCTGATAATAAGAGCCATCAACATGTGATGCAAACTCACCAGGATTTGCGGTTCTTGGTTGAAATGCAATGTCTGCAATATCCGGCTTTTTCATCAATTCCTGTAAGGACGAGAGAAGAGGCACATAAACACATTTTCTTTGGGTACCATCAATAAGGTACTCAATGGGTTTGATATGTGGAAACCTCTGCTGTACATATGACTTTCTCCTCTTGGCTGTTGACAGCAGACCTTCACTTTTCACTGATCTGTGTAAGATGTTACACTCTGAAACTGCTTGCACAATTGAAGTGACAATTGTGTCAGTAACAGGGCAATTGTGCTTTTTCAGACTGTCACCAATTACTTTCTTCAGGATGGGTTCAGAGAGAGTAAAGAGCTGATCAATGTGCTCAACAATTTCTTGTGTTGCTCTATTACTAACATGAAGAATCGATTCCATCTTCAAAAAGAAGGCAGCCAAATTATATTCCAATTTCTGATCCAATGCATCAGTGTCATCTACTTCGTAGTGAAAGGGTTCCTCCTCATCGAATTCATCAGACCCTTCCTCACTGACACAATGTTGAGGAGGGTCCGACGAAATCGGCTGAACCAGCTCAGGTGCATAGTCTGAAGAATTACTATGTTCCCTGTGTTTGTGCGATCGAAATGTAGAATGCACATTTGAGGTAAATGTGCAGTCTTTGAATGGACACGGGACTATTTGTTTTTGTTGTAAATGTCTACCGAGGTGGAGAAACATGTCACGTTCAACAAACGGCTGTCTAAATTCACAAAGTGGGCATTTGAAAACCCTACTGCCAACTTCCCTCCCAGACCTCGGCGTTGCATGATCATGCACTCGAGACATATGAACCTTTAGCGAATTGAAGGTTCTGAAATTGCACATGCAATGGTAAAAGGGGCATGGTAATGGGCATGTTGCAGAGTACTGGCCATGTAATAGTCTGTAATGACTCATTAACCGCACTTTAACGGCAGTAGAAAAACCACACAACTTGCATTTCCACATTTTGGAATAGCTTGCAACAGCTTTTCAACGACAACACAGGCCACGGGACAAATACTTAGTAATACTACTGTGACCACCGTACACAATAAGTAGTTCTACATCCATATAATGTAGGCATGTCGTGTGGAAAGCCCGACATATATCTAAATGCTTTCATATTACACGACGACGAAAAGGTTTGCTAGTTAGATAACCTCGGCGCGAGACATGTGGCTAGCATACATTGAAGCAAACTGGTTAACTGGCCACCACGCTTCGACAATATCATGACCACAACACGATGGAAACAAAATCAGACTACATGTTGCCGGCATTCCCGTGTCAGATACATGTTTGAAATTAAGCCATGAAACAGTAGTTCCTCATAAATTCACATTGCATATCGAAAGACCACAAACCTGAGACTGATACTTCGAGCTCAACTGGCGGCAGACTGTGGTCGTCATCGATTGGTACTGTGAGTGACGTGTCGAGTCTTTCTGGCTTGCTCGCGCTCTGTCCACTTCGAAAGATCTGCAATCCCATTGGCTGTTGATGCATGCACCTGTCTCGAGGGGTTGTTTGGCGTTGGCGTTGATCACATTTTCAACTCGCCAGTCGAATAATGATTGCAATTATGCAAGAGGTTCTTCAAATTATGCAAAGCATAAATACACACTGCATTGCAGTGTATTAGACTACCAGTCAGACCATCGTGACACAGTTGTCAAATTTTGTCTTCATTTTTGCTCTTAAATGCAGTGTTTTGCATTGCTAGAAAGTGCTGAACGCCTCACCTCGCAAAATGTCTGTAGTAGGCCTAAACAGGTGTCAAAATAGAAGCAGAAGGGCTATGCTAATGTTTTCTGCTTTTATATGTGATGTCACTCCAACCATGATCCATAATTCATTATGCCAACTTGAGTCTTATGAGTGACTATGTCATCAATGATGTTATAGTCACTTATAAGAAACAAGTAAATGGACTGCAAAATCAAAATGAGTGCACTTCACTTTCAATAGTTAAGTAATCTTCACTTTCGGCTGCTTTTAAGTGATGTTAACATGAATCATTTTTTGAGATAGATCATCAGGTTTTACAGTGTATGCCCAAATGACCAATCCAGGAGTGCATTTCTGGAAAGCGTAGTTGTTAGCAGTTAGCAACTTCGGTAGTTGGCAATGGGAAATTGCATTGCAAATAACAAAGTAGCTAACATAGTTAGCAACTACACTTTCCAGAAATGCACCCCAGACCTGTGATGAATGCTGAGATGCTGAGCAGAGGGCCGGCGCTTGTTCAGCATATTCAGACGTGGCAGGGGTCCCATACTTATCACATGCAAATAATAATAATAATAACCATGTGATTCTGGCTCCGCTTCTCCATCATACTCATACACACAACAGCACTGGAGGAACGCCAAGCTGACAAAAGAGGCCCTTGTGTTTGCTGAGAACTGGACTCACTCACTGTGTGTTAAAATTAAACTGAAAAAAAATGCAGTACAAAAATGTGGGAAGGAAAGGAAAAGGAGAGGGAAAGAGTTCTAGACTTTAGTGCAGAGTAAACATTAGATCTCGGTAATGTCAGGCTGTTGTGTGATCGTGAATGGGTTTCTAAATCATTCTTTCGACAAATCCGAGTGAAAAAAATAAAGTTAAGGCAAAAGAGAGGGAAAAAGACCAAAAAGTACAATCACCCTTCCATCATACTGGCTTTTCTTGGGAAATAGTAGGCCTATATACTTTAAGACCAATATACCTAACTCTCTCTCTCAGTGAAGGCATCCCACGGGCTTCTCAACACCTGCTTCACCATCATTCACTCTCTTCCTCTAATCCTGCACACACAGACACACACACGCACACACACACACGCGCGAATGTACTGTCACTGTCCCTGTCTCTCTCTCTCTCACACACACACACACTCACACGCGCAGTACAGCAGTACAGATGAGGCGTTGTGTGTTTGGTTTGGAATATCACAGTCCCGACTGGCAGTGCCGTGGTGTCCCTTTCTGTGTCACGCAGTGGGGCAAGGGGGACAGTAAAAGTGTCACTGGCGCATTCCTCGCATTAGGACGTTTCAATCAAGTGTGTAACGCACACCATGTAAAGCTCCTGCTTTAAGACACACACACACACACACACATACTCCTAAGTGAGGCACTCTCTCTCACACACATGCACACACACACACACACTTGATGGAAACGCTTGTCCAATTGTCAAACAGGAATTGACAAATTAGCGACAGTTGTGAGGTTTTCCTGTCTTTAGACTCCAAGACCCTAAATACACCTCCCACTCAAACAAACTTAAAGTGTCTTTTTCTCTATCACACACACATACACACACGCGTGCACACGAACGCACACACGCATACACACACACTCGTGTGGACAAACACACCCACACACCAATAAATTGATTAATGAATAATTAATGACTTATGGATGACTAATTATGAGTTCACAGTTTTAAGTTGTCTGCCCGCAAGTCAGTGACCACAGCCCTTTACCTAACCTGACTCTCACCAGCTGGTATATTTCACCTTTGTCGTCATGATACCATCTGAGTGTCCCCCACAACCGACACGTTTTCGAATGATGCTCCTTATCAAAAATTCTTGCATGTGATTGGATAAACAACCTCTTCTCAGTTTTACTGATGTACTCACATTTAATTCCACCTGTGACGGCGCTGAGACCAACAGGAGGAAGAAAAGCCATAATGCCGGCCATCTATGAAAACCCCACCTGAGTGGCTCCTTCATTCAGGAATGATACTGACTTTCATAAGCTTCAGATGGTTGTGCGAGCAAATCGGAATGCCCGGAGTATGTAGTTTGGCGAAATGCAGCCAGATGGCGTAAGACAGATTACCCTTTACCTACATTTACTCTGAAATATGTATGGGATTTGTGTGCTAATTTGCAAAAATGGATATCTTAACAGACAACTATACAAACACTGACAATTACAGTATGGACTTTTCTGATTTGAAAATGCGTAGTCAAATTTGAGTGCGATCAGAGTTATTAATTAACGCCGGGTATGTAACAACGACTGAAAGTGGTTGACGTTTTAGGTTTAGTGGAAGCTTTTAGCTGAGGTTGTTTAGATTAGTTTTGTAGGGGTATCCATTTGGCTGGCCAGGGAGGTAGTGTTTGGGGTAGGTGGGGATATGGCTGTTGAGGTTGAGTCTGGGTTGGGATTTTTAAGGTCCTGACAGGAGAGGTTATGCTTGGGGTAGGTTTACCTCTTAGGTCCCAAAAGGGAGATTGTGTATGGGAGAGAGATATTCTCCGCGCTCCTGCACTTCAGAATCTGGCGCGTCACGACTCACGGGAAAGGATTAGTGAGTGCACATATAGACGAAAGTCACCGGAGCATCTTGTCAGATGTGAATAGTTGACAGTTTTATGGGCAAGTGGCAAGACTAACGTCTTCTTCAGCGTCCATATGGAAAATCTGGGTAGGTGGTGCTAAAAAAAAATCAGAGGACACCCCACAAGTGGCGTAGGGGGCGGTGGTATGGTATGGTATGTACATTTTAAGGTCCTGGAAAGGAGATTGTATTTGAA
Source organism: Engraulis encrasicolus (assembly GCF_034702125.1). Lineage (NCBI taxonomy): Eukaryota > Metazoa > Chordata > Actinopteri > Clupeiformes > Engraulidae > Engraulis > Engraulis encrasicolus. The sequence continues at coordinate 4,569,619 of NC_085873.1, forward strand.
TTTGACTTGTTTTTTTTTCTTTCTTTTATTTGACAGGACACTGTGAGAGGTGGGCAAGGGGGGACAGGGTATGCAAAGGACCCAGGCCGGTAATCGAACCCTGGTCAGCCGCATGGTAGACGAGTGCCCTACCAGTTGGCCACGGCAGAGCCTGGAATTTGACTTTCTACCTACAAGGACAAGGCAGGGAGGACGTGTTTGGAGTGGGGAAAATAGCTGTCCAGTGTCCACCTCTAAGGTCCTGACAGGGAGGTGGTTTTGGGATTAGGTCGGGCTATGGCTGTATATTTCTAAGGTCCTGAAAGGGAGTCTGAGTTAGGGGTAAGTGGGGGGCTATGGCTGTCTACTTTCATTAGGGACCTTGGATGTGTCATGAGTTAACGGCACAAACTGATTTGTTATTTTGCAGACCAGCTAACCCCCACTCTAAAACGCACACACACACACACACACACACACACACACACACACACACACACACACACACACACACACACACACACACACACACACACACACACACACACACACACACACACACACACACACACACACACACACACACAATCTCCAATCTATGTCACCCCTGACCTCCCCAATCATGCTCGCTTCTCTTTTTTCTTGAAACTTCAACTCACCCACCCTCAACACACATTCAAACACACACACACACACACACACACACACACACACACACACACACACACACACACACACACACACACACACACACACACACACACACACACACACACACACACACACACACACACACACACACACACACACACACACACACACACACACACACACACACACACACACACAGTGACATGCCTATGTGCTGCTGATGTGGTGAAGGCAACTCAATTAGGTCCTCATGGCGAGGCAGGCCCATCTAGACTAACCAAAACACACATAAAATGTCCTCCAAAACTAACCGTAAATCAGACAGGGTGTGTGTGTGTGTGTGTGTGTGTGTGTGCGTGCGTGCGTGCGTGTGTGTGTGTGTGTGTGTGTGTGTGTGTGTGTGTGTGTGTGT
>NC_085873.1:4590660-4603160 GCF_034702125.1 Engraulis encrasicolus
TGTGTGCGTGCATGCATACGTGTGTGTGCTTGAGCGTCTGAATGAATGTGTAATGTGAGTCTACGTGTGTGTGTGTGTGTGTGTGTGTGTGTGTGTGTGTGTGTGTGTGTGTGTGTGTGTGTGTGTGTGTGTGTGTGTGTGTGTGTGTGTGTGTGTGTGTCTGTCTGTCTGTCTGTCTGTCTGTCTGTCTGTGAGAGTGGGGGTCTGTATGTGTATGTATATGGAGTGAGCGTGTCCGAGAGCGTGAGTCCACATAAATGTGTGTGTGTGTGTGTGTGTGTGTGTGTGTGTGTGTGTGTGTGTGTGTGTGTGTGTGTGTGTGTGTGTGTGTGTGTGTGTGTGTGTGTGTGTGTGTGTGTCTGGGGGTGACGGTGACGGTGGCGGTGGGGGAGGGAGATGTGCTCAAACGTGCTCATTCCCCAAAGTGCCACCCTTTACCCCACGCCACATGAGCACTTGTGCTCTTTATAGTTTTTTATATGGGAGTCTTAAAGGCTTCCAGCATGGGGTCTGCCCTGGGCCTGGCTGACTTCATCAGGCCAGAAACACCACTATCACCCGGACAACAACAATTGTGTTACAGGGACGGGACAGAACGCACATTTGTGCTTTTTGGCTTATATAGTACACAGAGCCAGACATGAATCATCACTGAAATCAATGAACTGGGTGCTCTTGCTAGTCAACGTTGTTTTGCTTTGTAACAGAGATGTGAATAAGGTATGGGATATTTTGCAGTAAAACAAAGCTCAAATAGACGAGATAATTGCGTAAATATAGATCGCCCAAACCCATATGAAAAAGAATTATATGATTCATATACTGCAAACATACATGTTCCTTACATGAAATCGTATAGAAAAAATGTGCCAGATTTGCAAGAGTCACTTATACGTTTTCTAATATATGTCTATCATGATAGTCGATTATGGCCCCTTTTCGAAAAGAAATACTATATGGAACTTATACGCATGCCATATAACATGACTGCATGCAGTATAAATTCTTATAAGAGTTTGACATGCCAACAATGCATAATACTATATTATATTGACTAAAACATAGGAGAAAACTACTATATTCCTATAGAAATAATGCACGTTTTATGTTAGAATCATATTGAAGTCTTATTCAATTTACGTGTGAGACTCTGACCGCTACACCAAAGAGCCAGGCTCGTTGGCATGTTAGTCAGAACACACCCACAACCCTAGTGATGGTCACTCCATCACATTGCCTTCCCCTTCGGGAAGCGCACGCGTGCGCTTCACACACTCATGGTGTCCCTCACGCAACTGCCGATCATGCTTCTCCCATCCAATGTGCCCCATCATCAATGCTTCACCTATCACTGAGGTCCCTCACACGGGGGAACCAATCCTGGGGGTCCCTCACATGGAATTACGGCTCACACACCATGGGTACGCTTCCGATGGCCTCACGGTAGCCATCCCACTTCTGGAGTAGAGTTGCCCAGCTGGGACTTGAACCCAGACCTTCTGGGGTAGTAAACCGGGGCTCTGACCGCTACACCAAAGAGCCAGGCTTGTTGGCATGTTAGTCAGAACACACCCACAACCCTAGTGATGGTCACTCCATCACACGTATGTTCCGTACATGTTCCGTAGTTGGATTTTACAGACTTCCTATATTAAGTTTATATGAAGTTTACAACTTGAAATGTAATATTCGTATATAAATTTTATAAAGTTTATACATTTAATTATATGCAAACCTGATTTAATTTGTACATTTCTTAAACAGTTTCTGACACCAATATTTATATGAATTCTGCACATTTGTCATATGAAGCATGAGACTTTAAATGTAATATTTGTATATAACACATCTGATTGGCATTCATCCAAAAACAGCACTATTTTCCAATCTTTTTACTTATACGAAATATATAAGCCCATAGTAACATAAATCGTGTATGGCATATATTACTGAAAATGAATAAAAAAATAGTTAGATTTGTATATGTGGGTTTGTGCCTTGTATGACCCTTATAATATTCTTATGGAACAGATATAATCCATATGCGTTTTTAATAAGACTTTTTCATATGGGAATATCGCTTCCTGTAACGTGCGTCAGCAGAAAAACAACCAGGACAGTAGAGTCTTGTCGTGGAGCTTTGCAAGCAACTGGAGTCGATAAATTGGCATCTTGCATCAAATTATCAACTGTCGTGAGTATGCGGTTGGCAGACGGGCGGGCTTTTGGAGGTGGCACTAGTGCGCGCGACCGAGGCAGTCTAATTATCGCGCCTCTATGGAGTTCCCCATTCACGAGGGGTTACATTCCATTTGAATTTAAACATTGGGGGAGGTGGAGAGGACCGTCCATCCGTCACCAGGTTCAGGGAAGGGTAGAGCCCGGCTGCCTTGCAAATGAATCTGCAAGCCCTCCCGGGATACGTTTACATAGGTGTGAATTGTGTGTGTTTGAAACTCGAGAGAGATTCATTTGAAACGTAACCCCTCCCCGCGCCTCCCTTCGTAAATGTGCTTGCGTTGGAGTCAGTGTCCTCTCTCTCTCTCTCTCTCCGAAGCCTAAATCGGGTAAATAATCAGAGGATTCATCGTCTCGTGCTCCCCGTAGTCGACAGTCTCTGCTAGACTGCAATGACCAGCTGGTGACGAGTGAGGTGATTAAAAGTGAATGCAGAATGTTTCATATAGTTTTAAGGTGGATTAAGCTCTCGCAGTCAGCAGCACTGCTAATGCATTACCATAAGTTAGGGTAGACAGACATACTATAGAATATCTTCAATATCAATATCAATGTTATCATCCATTAACTATTTATGTGTTGATGGATAGGTTAAAGCCTAGGTGATGTGTTAAACTTAAGATCTGATGTAATAAGGAATAATAAATAAAAGACTATTGGCCTATGTTTTTTTTTTTTAAGTGAGATGATATTTTTAATGGGTGACCTGCTATACAACACGAGTCAAACAGTAATTTTCAGTGCCAACTTGTTCCGGCGGAAAAGCCTACATTCGTTGTTTTTCAAGGCAGCTGTTGCTGGCACTTGTGAATATGCAGATCCTCCTTAAATCTGTGCCACGTTTTGTGGGATTTCCTCACAACGATTTCTGCTCGGCTGGCCGGGGCTCCCTCCAGCTATTTCGTCGAGGCTCCCCTCCCCCTCCCCATCATCTCGCTCGGCAGTGTGAGAAGGGGAAGACCCCGTCCATGACTCTCCTGAAACCCGGCTGCCCAGAAGACCCCTCCAACGTTCACAAGGGGAAGCATTAAATGGCGGACCTCCGGTGCATTTGAAAACACCGAAGAAAAAGAAGAGAAACGAGCCTTGGAGAAATGGGAACGCAGGAACTGACGGATAGGCGTTGGAAGGTTGAAGAGAGAGGAGGGCGGAATCACCGTGGAAAACGGATCTCGTTTGTTTTAAGACATCTGCGCTGTTTGGAGAGCGCCGGAGAGACGTCGTGCTGAGGAATTGGTCGTTGCGAAGGAGGGGGGAGGGGGCTCATTACACAATAGGTGACTCCAGCGTTACTTTCACTCGTTTTAAATAATCAAAAATAATACCGCAGACTACCGGGCGCGCCAGCTGTCCTCGTGGGCTTTATTTACCGCGCTACCCAGCGACTCTAAGCTCGATTAGCGTTAATATAGACCACTGGCGCATTTCCAGATCCCATGTAACCTACTCGAATTTAAAAATAACAGGGAAATCTATGCGCTACATCTCGCATTCCCAATACGTCGACGGCAGATGTTGGCGGTTGAATGGCGCGAATTTTTTTGAAAGCGCTTGTGTGTATGGTGTTTGTTTATGTTGAGTTATCTGAAATGTTTACGTTTTTCGCCAAGAATCGCCGAGTGAAACTGTTAAGTTGTAAGGGAGCGCGACCAAACCATAGAATCTTGGATAGGCTATGGTTGTGTAAATGACAGAGGCTATTTGCTTTTTCTTAAAAACCGTCTAATGGATATGTATCTTTCCCTCACTCCAAATGAAACGCCGATGTCTGCTTTATACTTGCTGTGTGAGTAGCGTAATAACCTAAATCAGCGCATGGACGGATATTGGTATTTTGAATGCCAAAACCACTGTGGATTATATGTTCAACAAAAGGTGGGCCTTAAACACTTTCGGTGCTCTTTCTAGCTGCCGTTTTGTAGTTGCACTGTTTTGTTTTGAATTGTTGCATCCATGCTCCAGGCTTACAAAAACTCGCTGGAAGCAGCTTTTGATTAAGTGTAAACATCTGTAGGTGTAATATGGAAATGTTAAATAAATGTAGAATAAATATTTAGAATATAGAAGTCTGTCGTCGCCTCTTTTGTGTAGACGCCCTGAGTGAGAATGTGCATGCATGCATCTTAAACTGAAAAAATAGGGCTTGAATGCATTTAAAAAAATAAAAAAAAACTTTAGAAGTGTGTGTGTGTGTGTGGGGGGGGGGGCTGATATGGCGTAAGCAGATTTGTGCTTAGTCTTAAGTAGAGGTATCTCAAAGTGGGGAAGGCTGCTGTCATAATTATATATAATATTACCAGATAATTCTGCGTATGGCCAGATTCAGTAGGCCAGATCAATGTATATGTGGGACATGGTCGACACTAGGTCACATGCTTAGATCATATACAGCCTGTGTGTGTGTGTGTGTGTGTGTGTGTGTGTGTGTGTGTGTGTGTGTGTGTGTGTGTGTGTGTGTGTGTGTGTGTGTGTGTGTGTGTGTTTTGGAAAGAGACAGACAATGGGAAAGTTAAATGTCAGAAGACAACCTAGTTTATGTTGCGATAAGTTTGCAGATATTGTGTCCTGCGTTGATGGAACTACAACAAGAGGAGAGAAAAACGGCATGGTTTCACATGGCAGTTTAATTCCCAAGAGATAGCTTAATTTCAACAAATGGACGTAAAGCAGTATTATCCTATATACATAGCTACAACTACGAAAAGAATCACTTGTGTGTAGCCAATTTTATCAGCCTTTGTGCAATCCCACCAAATTAACATTTCAGTATTGCTGCTTCATATAGCGTCTGTAATTACAGATTTGTATTAAGTTTTTTTTAATTGAAACAGATTAGCTATGCTCTAATTAATTACTACAAATTATCACATTAGACAGGCATGTGTCCTTTATATCTCATTTTTGCGTATTTTTGTTCAGTATAGACTTTGGTGTTAATGGAGTAAAACAGAAAGTGCATTTGGGAGTTTCTCTGCACAGTCGCCATCAAGATCCCTTTAGAGTTTAGGCCTCTCTCTCTCTCTCTCTCTCACTCTCTCACACACACACACACACACACACACACACACACACACACACACACACACACACACACACACACCATTTTGCGTTAACTTGTGGAATGAGGGTGCTCAAAGGATGTTAGAAGGATAGGCCTGATCTGATACCAGTCCATTCCCAAGAAGTCAAATATGTGCTAGGAAGTGGTCAAGGTGCTATAAACCCTTAAATTTCAATACATGCCCATTTGTTTTTCTATTACTATTATTAATTTAGTAATGTATTAATTTATTTTATGTGCGCCATTGTGCACGTGATTGATCACCGTGGTTGATTGAACCATTGCCATTTACGCACTGGCCTACTTGAAGTTGGATGGTTGTTGACGCCAACATTTCTGTCCTTTACAAGTATTTTATTTACTTATTTATAGCATTAAAATGGTGAAATGTTTTCTAGGTTTCTGCTTGAGGAGCATTGCGTCGCTGTAAGCCCATTATTCATAAATTCGGCCTGCTGCGTTGGCTGGAATATAAAATGGCGATTAGGGTAGAATGAAATGTGTTTGTTTTGACCGAATTGTCATCCTTCATAATAGCATTAATAATGGCATTTTATTTTATTGCTACCTACTAGTGATGGTGATATGAATTTGGTTGCTTTGGAAATAGGTACAAACAAACAACTGACGCGTAATTACCTTGTGCGTAAAAGGCACGACAGACGTGTTTTTGTTGTTGTTGTTTTTTTTTTCAATCATTTAAAACACACAACATCATGCGTGGTCCTACTTGCTCCTTTCACATACATAGGTTTCATATCCTTGCGCTCTAGCGTACAAAGTGTAGACAGTGTTCTGACACGCTCTTGTTGTTTATACATACGGGACGTTGCCGTGTGTTTCAATGCAGTGTTGCTAAACTCGGTCACTCAGTTTGCTCATTCTTGGCTACTTCCTCAAAACACTAGCGCGGATATGTCTAAAAATCTTATATTGGCCATCGTTGGGCTTCCTGTTTTGTGCGCGTAATGTACCCTGAAGTTCTAGAACAATAGGCAGCCAAATTCGTGGCGGAGGCCCGAGCGCACTTTTCTGAAGTTAATTCGAAGTGACGTGGGCAGAGGGGGGAGAGAGCTCTACTATGAGCACTCTGGACGGCGATGATGGCAGTCATAACAACGACAACGTGTAGAAAAAAGCCGAACATAAAAAATATCAGATCGGGGATGTCTACAAATTTCCCTTTTTCTTTGGAAAAATTTGCAGCAATGGTATTTTTTCCGAACATTATGGCCGAAAGTGCCTATAGGCCTAGGTTACACCCCATAGCTTTTGCATGGCAGCTCTTGAAAATGTAAAGCTGACGCACCACATTCTTACATTGTTATTAGATGCGATCACATAGGCCTATGGCAAAATATAAATTAATTCCATATATGCAGACAGGCGTTAGGCCTGCTTTGAATTTTGTATCGATTAGGCCTACGGCATTTGTTTACAGACAACATTTTTATTTGTGTTTCAAGTCTATTTACCTTGCATAGTAATATCTATTTGCGCAGTCCCAGTTAGCTACACTTGGAGGGGAAAATGCCTTGCAACAGCATAGCTGACAAAAAAAATAAAATTAAAAAAATAATAAGATTAAAAATGGCATGTGAATACTGAAACCTGAATCAGAACCTGAATTTCGCGAATGTCCATAAGGTACAGGATCTGTGCATGCGTGCCTTGTCTTTCTGTTTAATTGTGCAAATATAGCCTATTTCACTGCATCACACATTTAAGTCGGGGAAGGCTCACAGGTCACTCCAAGCACGTACGCTGGCGAGGTGATTAACGAGACAGGTAGCCCATGAGCACCTCTCTTTCATATAAAGACTGGCGATTTTCAAACTACACAACTGAAACACTGTAAGGTGAACATATATATTGCTACATTTGAAGGGTATTTCAACTGCCAACTCTAGCTGATTATCCTAAATTGTGCACGGCGCATTTAAGCGATTTATTGCCGACGTGGACAGTCTCTTTAAATATTTATCAGTGGACGCTCACTCAATGCACCTTCAGTTAGGCCTCGTCTCGCCTATCTGGGATAAATCTGGTCTGAACACCGTTTTTTGTTCACCTCCTTTGCTGATGTTGTGCACAGGCACAGTCTGGGTCTGCATTTGAATATCACCCACTGTATGTTTGGCGGGGCTTACAGTTGATTAGTAGCCCAATTATTAAACCCCAAAGGCATCTTGGAAAATTGTAACTGTTAAACCCTGACCAGGTCTCTCCTCTACTTCTCCCGGGTGCAATTCTGGGCGGGAACAAAATTGGCGTGTTGAGATCCGCTGCAGTCTCGCTGAGAATCGCAGCGTGACGTGGATTATTTTAGCAGATTGTTTGAGACACGTGTTACACCAACTTCTTCAGGCCTATACCGCCGTTTACATGGACCTATAAACACCAAACAAGTTTGCTTGCACCGGTAACCTGTTATCCAAGGTATACGGGGGTAAGAGGTTGATATACACGGCTTGAGTGGCTTCGAAGGACCGCTGGCTTTCCCTAGATCCCCTGGATTGGATCCATATTCTGCTCTCGCCGTCAACTAGTTGGTTGATGGGCAGCTGGTAAAATGTAGGCGAGGGCTACTGTAGGGAGGGAGTCTCGCCCGGGCCCAGCAAAGGCAGGGGCCTCTTTCGCCCCCCTGCGGTAGCAGCCAAGCACAAAGCCCACACCTACCCTATGGGCATAGAGCGATGAGCAGCCGGGAAACACAATACAGCGTCAATTAAGTGCCGTCTCCGTAGCGAATCCCTGCAATGAATGATAAAATGTCTTTCGGTAGCTCCCTGCACATTTGCACCGCAAAAACTTCGCAAGAGAATTGCCCCCCTTTTCCTTCAATATAGTTGCCCTCTTTCTTGCTCTGCCTATCCGGGCCATTTAGAGCTTCTCACGTTGTAACCCCTCAATTAAATGGACGCCATATTGACCATGCGTATCCAAACAGTCAGGTTTGTCCACATTTTCCTGTGATGCCGTGCCAGGAATAACTCTCCTATGGACATTTAACGTCAAATATTTAATGGTGATATTATCAAGGGACACAAGCGCTACTTCGTAGGCCTACCCAGTGCCTGTAAATTCCAGAAATAGAGCTAGGCTTAGGCCTACATTGGGGCTGAATTAACTTCACATAGAGAAATGTAGCGGCTGCGCGCTGCATCTAGCCTACATTGTAAATGTAATTAAAATTATGATCAACATCGTTAAACTCACTACAAAACTATTACATTTGTACTACTTTTGTGTGCATATGCCTACATTTGTAACAAGTTAACACAGGGAGAGTTAGCTACATTTGTCTTTCTTCACTAGTGAGTGCCTGTGACTATTTCATGGACTCATAGGCCTACTTGGGAGCAAGACGCGTTGTGAGTCGGGAAAGAATCACATTTTGTAAGCGCAACAACCTTTTTTTTGGACCGATGCGATATGTTGGCGCTCATCCATGGACAGCAGAATTTGCCATTACTATGGACTCCACGACCTAAACAGGGAGGGCCAGCCTACAGAAGGCCAACTCAGGCAGGAAAGAGCATCCAGGGCAAACGACATCCCGCTATGGCCATTCGCCGTATCACAATTTTAACTAGCATGTTTGTGACAGCGTCTTCGCCCAGGTAAGCCTGCATGTCATGCCTCGTACTGTATGCGTCAAACACCCAGGGAGAGGGGAGTAAATTTATACCCGTGTCTGGTGCTAGGCCTCAACTCTATCTCCAGTCAAGCCCTCGAAGGCGGGGTGTGGTGTGGTGTGGTGTGGTGGACTGAACTGGACTGGAGTCGTGTCTGGCGTAGGCTGTGCCTATCCAAGAGTCTGCTCATATAGACGCGTAATCTTCACCCATGAATTGTAACAATAGGGTCCACGTCTTCAGCCAGCATACTGGACTGGGTAATGGTGCAGTATACTGTGCAAGAGGACGAGTGTGGAGTTACTGGGTTACGCAGTTTTACTGAACTCTTGTAAGACCAAGCTGAATGTTCTCCAGATGGGATGCAAAATGCCTCGGCCTGAGCAGGACGAGGAGAGGAAGTGTAGCCTAGGCTATCCCTCTCTCTCGGCTTCACTCACAGCCTTCAAAGCACTCATCTATGTGATACGAGTCGAATTGTTTGGGGTTTTGTTTTTGTTTTGCTTGTTTGTTTTTTGGCCTAAATAATAATTACATTTGCAAACGGACAGAAAAATAGCAGTAATAATATATAGTTGTAAATATGAACTAAGAATTTAATAACAACAAAAAAACGTTTTGCAATGAATTGCAACAGGCGTTAAATGAACGTTGAGAACACATATTCAGTTCTCTATTTTCCCTCGAGGGCGCTTGTATGTAATTACTCTTTGAAATGTGCTCTTTCGTATTACTTCGTCTTGTAAAGAAACAGACAGAGATTAATATACAAGGTTTGTAAATATTATTGTGTGTGTGTGGGGGAGGGGTGGTTATGTGCTTCTCAAAGTGAGCATGTTGACTTAAATAGGATAATACATTTGGAATATCATTTTAAGTCAAACATAATATTTATAAATTCAATGGTCATCAGTTTGACCATTCACTTCACTTTTGTACTGTGTGTGCGCTGACTATATCCAGTCTACAAACGACAGAAGCGCACAGTTCCGTGCGCAAGCCTGAACATGCGACATGTCTTGATGTCTGCTCCTACATACTACACTAATACAAATATGCCATAGCCACAAAAAAACTATATTTAGCCCATAATGATAAGTCTGTCGCAGAAAGTGCTATACTATTCTCTGTTAACACACACACACACACACACACACACACACACACACACACACACACACACACACACACACACACACACACACACACACACACACACACACACACACACACACACACAAAGAACGGCGGAACTTTGTGCTCAACCTGTGATATGCAATTCAGACTGCAAGAAATATCTGTCAACAGTCTACAATCTGCTTTAAACTGTGATAGTCAACTCACCCCCCCTTCTTTCCCCCAACTCTCTTCCACATGTCCTTCTCTCTATCTCCGCTGACCTTACTTGTTCCTGTTCGCTCGTTTCTTTCTCTCCATTTTCATCCCCCTTTGCAGTTTCCTCTATAGTCCTCCTGTTTTGGGTTCCAACAGAAAGCTAAAGAGGAAACGTTTTTTTCCCCTCACTAGGTGACATGTATAATTTATGCAGGGCGGCATTCCCCTCTGCGGGCTTCGGTATTTAATCCCACTACAAATGTTTTGATAGCAATAAAATCTTCTTTTTAAAAAAAAATAAAAGCCACGCATGAGAACACTCGCGCTTTCTCTTACTTGCAAGCTCGCTCTCTCGTACGCGCAGTCTCGTCGTTGGCAAAGGCGACGTGGGAACGGTGGTGGTGGCAGGTTGAATTCAGATTAAATATGCTTACTACGGGTTGATAAATGATAACCCGAGGATTAACACAGTTTATGCCGGCGAGGATGTGTGAAGTTTATGAGGATGAGCGAGTTGGGAAGACAGTGGGCCTGGTAGAAAGCCAGTGGTGCCATGTTTTTTTTTAATCGGAAGATTTTTCACGGTGTCAGTGTTGGATTTTAGGAAGGCATTAGGTGCCGTATTGTAAGCCCCAACTACTTCTTAAATAAACAAGTGTTTTAAATCCCTCCCTCTTCTCACACACTTTCTCTCTTGCACTGTGTCTTTCTTCCTCTCCCTCTCCGCCTCTTCATTCCTTTTCTCTCGTGCCACATCTCACTCCTCAACTTTCTTTCATCACCGACGTGGACGCACACACACACACACACACACACACACACACACACACACACACACACACACACACACACACACACACACACACACACACACACATTTGTCTCTTGTGTTTCTTCCACCTTGTTCATTAAGCATTTCTCTCCCATTCCCTCTCTCTCTCTCTCTCTCTCTCTCTCTCTCTCTCTCTCTCTCTCTCTCTCTCTCTCTCTCTCTCTCTGAGATGCAGAGAGAGAGATACCTAGGGTACATGAAGAGGAGAGCTTTCACATTTGACAACTGGATGACTTGTGTGTGTGTGTGTGTGTGTGTGTGTGTGTGTGTGTGTGTGTGTGTGTGTGTGTGTGTGTGTGTGTGTGTGTGTGTGTGTGTGTGTGTGTGTTGTGTGTGTGAGAGAGAGAGAGAGAGAGAGAGAGAGAGAGCGAGAGAGAGAGAGAGAGAGAGAGAGAGAGCTCACTGGGCTTTATAGAGGGAACAAAGGAGCATGGCAGGACCCAGGTTAGAGGTCATCTCTCTCTCTCTCTCTCTCTCTCTCTCTCTCTCTCTCTCTCTCTCTCTCTCTCTCTCTCTCTCTCTCTGGCATGGGATGGGACACACACACACACACAGACCGACATTCAGTTTTTCAGACAGAAACATACAGCAATCACGCCATTTCAATATCATATAGTCAATGTGCTCTCTTTGTTTTGGTGTTATTGGTATTGTAGTGGTTATTGTTTAAAAAAAGAAGAAAACAACAGATAGTTGAATTAGTTATGTGTGTTATGTGTGGTATGTACTGCTGTCTGTGAAAAATACAAATAAAAACATTTATATATATATCATAAAGTCAAATTCTTGTCTTCCTGTGTTATAAGATACAATAGTAGGCTAATTAGGTGTACAAAGATGGTAGATAATAAGTCAACACAGGGCAATGAGACGGTATGAATAAATAGAATGAATCATAGTATGGCGGGGCAGCCGTGGCCTAATGGTTGAGAAGATGGGCTTAAGATACGAGGGTTGCAGGTTCAAATCCCACCCTTCCACTCTCTACCACATTTCATAGATGAGATGCCCTTGCCTTGAGAACCTAACCCCATACTGCTCCATGGACTGTTACCAATAACCTTTAAATAACTTTGGATAAAAGCGTCAGCTAAGTGTAATGTTACATAATGCAATGTGATGTAATGTAGTATGACTAGTGTGATAATCCAATCCTACATAGGCCTACATAAAATAATAAGAGTAATTCCAATTAATCCCACTTTTGGTTTGGTTGACCAAAATGGACCCAGTGTGGGGACATGACACATCAGGCAAACTTGGGGACGAGGGGGAGGATGAGGATGGTGGCATTTAGCAGTCAATTTGTAGCCAAGAAAGACTGGGAAAGGCTGTGGCTTTTGCGGCTGATGCTTGCGATAGGCAGTGTTTTCCCTCCCCGTAAAAAGCAGACCAG
>NC_085873.1:4618160-4623160 GCF_034702125.1 Engraulis encrasicolus
GTGTGTGTGTGTGTGTGTGTGTGTGTGTGTGTGTGTGTGTGTGTGTGTGTGACTCTGCCCTCATGCTAGGCCGACAATTATGGTCTTCCACTCTCACTCTCAAAGACACACACACACACACACACACACACACACACACACACACACACACGCGCGCGCGCGCGCGCACGCAGGGGATGTTTGTGAGGGGCAGGGGAAGGGGCAGGCTTGGGGTTTAGGGTAATTGAACACAGCAGCAGAGACGCGGAGATCAATGACAGACTAAGTTTAGGAGGAGACATGTGCAACACTCTCCCAGCCTGCCCCGCCTGTCCCCCCACCAGCCCAGACCTCTGTCTTTCCTTTGCCTTTTCTTTTTTTTGTGCACTTACATTTTGTGCACTTTTTTGTGCTCACAGGAATAATTATTCAGCACTTGAGAGTGAATTGAACATCTTCTAGAATATTATTTTTTGGTTCCAGAATACTCTTTAAAATGTGCATTGTGTAATATTTTAGTAGTTTATATCGAGAATTCATGCTGCCCATTCACAAATGTTACCTTTTTTTACCACCACCATCAAATTCTTAGCATTCATTATGACTGGGGAAAATCGCACTTTTCATACATGAAAAGGTGGATCCTCTCCATGTCTCCAGTTTGAATATCAGTTTGCTAATTTGTAAAAATTCAGATCGAATTTGGCAATGGAGGTTGCCAAGACATGTGACAAATGGGTCGGAAACTCCTTTTCCCCCAATCTTAGGCAAATCAAATTTTAGCGCTTGTTAGAGAGTGGCCTTGGTCCGCCAATCCCAATCGTGTAAACAAGAAAAAACAGACCTAAAAGTAAATTTGGTTGGGGCAATGACTTTGGTTGGCAATCTCTATAGGCAGCACAGTTTCAATGAGCAGCATGATTGCAATATCTACTCTGGCCACCATCCTATGCAGTGCACCTTTAAGCGCTGAATTATTAACAGATTGAACAAAGACTTTTGAGAATCATTATTCTGTTGTGAGAAATGTACAAAGCCAATTGAGAAAAACTGTAACAGACATTGTCTGTGTCTGTCTCTGCCTCACAGCAGCAGATACTGTATGGAGACACAGTGACAAAGTGAAACAGAAATGCTGACGCTGCAGAAGTCAAATAGAAGGATTTGGGTTGAGAACATGACAGGAAGACACGGCCCCTGTTATAAATTAACGGTTGGCAATCATCCAGTCTTGTATTACTGAAGGCCCTGCGTACCGTCATAGTGGTGTAGATTTTTTAGGGAAGTACTGAATCCAACATTCGGTTTCGGATTTAACCAGATTCGACCTTGTTGACGGGGTTCGGTTTTGGCCGAACCTTAGAGCGCCAACCAAACCAAATCCTACCACATTGGTAAGTATGACGTTATTATGTTGTCAATGTTTAGCTGATGATCGGAGTAGGATTCGATTCGATTTCGGATTCGGACAAATCTTAAACAGTGGATTTTGGTATTCGGCAGAACCTTAAAAATCAGGATTTTTCAGTGTCCATTCCAGTGTTGGAACGTCATGCATTAAGGGGCTAGTCCTACTTCCTTTCTGCATCAATACAAACACACTTTATGAGAATGGGCTAGTCATTTCCGAAGACAGTGGGCCTGGAATAAAATTTGTGATAAAGGTTGATGTCATCACAGACATAAAAGTGACATTGCAGCATTTTTTTTCCTTTTTAGATATGAGGTAATTTTCCACCTCCCCTTGACTTAAACGATTGCGATTACATTTCTTCTGTTCTTCCAGATGTTCTCCAACCGTTTGTTGAGCCAAGGCACACCTTTTTTGAGGTCAGCCATTTCGCCATATGCTGAAACGCACCCGTTTTTATTTTTACATGTAAATGGATAAAAAAAACATATTTGCATTTAAAAATATCCACATAATAAGTGTAATCAGGCCCTTAGTCTGATGGCGGAGATTGTACCTCTGAGCTAAGTTATTGAATTGTATGGGGCCAACTAGCAGCTATTAGTCCCATACGATTAAATGACAATTTCTAGCTTGGAGCTATTATAGGTAATATCAGACATCTAGCCATACATTATTTGTAGAGTTACATAACTTTGCAAACCCTTCAGAAAACAAAATGGTTGCCAACCAACATACAGGACAGCATAGCAACTTTATTAAACCCCACTGCAGGGGGTTGGGTCAGGTATTGCAATGACCCTGTTTGTCTGTCTGTCTGTTAGTGTGTTCGCTTGCAGTGTTTTGGTTTGCGTGCAGGTGATGCCAAACACACATCATCTGTGCATCGAGCATTGGCAGGGAAGGGGTAAGATAGCCATCTCTGATTGCTCTTGTTTTTTTGTAATTGCATCAAAATGATTTGGCCAATGGTGCATAACACCTCAGCCAAGGAACCTTCCTTTGGTCAGATGAGCTTTGGGAATTGAATCGTCTCATGGAAGGGGGGGGAGCTGAGATGAGACCAGTCTGGAGTTGGAGGGTGGGGGGTTGTCAAGGTGGAGTTGGGGGTGGGGTCAAGGAGCTGCAGGATGGTAGTAAGGGGTGGGCTGGTGGAGGTCGTGGGAGTGCCGTGGGAGTTAGCATGGTACCATGAAGTCATACGTAGTTCTGTTCATTTTTGGGGTATCGGGCCAGGTCGGGTTTGGTTTGGTGTGGGCTTTTAAATATTTTGACAGAGTGCACTTTAATCCGCATCAGCTTGTTTATGTTCGCGCCTCCGAGGAGGAAAACATACAAGAGGAGTCGCTCTGACAGCGCCGACATGTGGTTCCTATCAAGGGACACGTACGGGAGATCCAGGCAGCTCGCTGACAACTCTTGTGAGCTCTTGCCAGCAAAGTACAAAAAATAAAAACAATCTGGTCAAACAGCACCTCTATCTGTGATAGGAGATATTACATTCTCCAAAGCATCTGTGTCAACTCTCTTCAAGCCTTTCACGCAGGGCCTCTATTAAGCTTGGTGTAACCAAAATGGTAATGACAATGTCTTAATCTGTTTAGTTCATGCTTTCTGCAATGTCATAACAATGTTGCCATGATGTACTTTTTTCAGCAACCAGTGAGTGGGATCACAGGCGACCCCATTTGCTTGAAAGGGCTAAGACACAAGCCCCTATACCTTCAGTGGTACCTCTCTTCTGGCCCATGGACTATACTAGTTGAGTATAGTCAGTATAGTATGACCAATTTTTCACGTGTTTGTTTTCAGCACTAAAAAGGCTATATCAGCAGCTGTAGAGTAGAGCAATGGGAGTAGGATAGAAGAGGGGGGGGGGGGGGGTAGAGTAGAACAGAGCAGTGTAGATCAGGGAAGAATAAACTTTAGGTAAACTTTATTCATCATGAGTAAGCGGTTAGGGCGTCAGACTTGTAGCCCATAGGCTGCTAGTTCGACTGCTGACCGAGGTTGGTGGGTGGATTTATTAACCAGTGCTCTACCCCATCCTCCTCCACGACTGAGGTACCCCATGGTACTGTACCGCCACACTGCTCCCTTGGGGCGCCATTTGGGGCTGCCCCCTTGCACGGGTGAGGCATAAAATGCAATTTTGTTGAGTGCAATGTGCAGTGAACACTTTTGTGCTGTGGAGTGCTGTGTCACAATGACAATGGGAGTTGGAGTTTCCCAGGTGGGCTTTAAGGAAATTAACCCTTGTAAGGTTTTCGGGTCTGTGGGACCCATTTTTCTTTTTTTTTTTTGCTTCAGAAAAATAGCAAGAGTTACTATTTTTTCAGGTTGAGATTCACCTGCCTTTGCTCATTTTTTGTGAGGAACATGAATCTGAAAAAAAAAACAATTGCTTTTTTTTATGATATTTCCATTGGCCTGGGTTCAGTGCACCTGAACACTTTCTATTTAACAAAAACATGAACACCTCACAAGGGTTAAGGTGTCTAACAACATACACAAATACACAAGTGCCAGGTGGATTACAAGAACGTTAATGATTGTCACAGCATAACAGTGTAGTGCGTACAATACTCTAGAATGTTATGGCTGTGCACTGACCTGATTGACTAACGTCCACGTTTTACTTCGTTTGTACACAGCCTGGCTGGTCAGGAGTCGAACCGGCAACCTTTGGGCTACAAGTCTGTCACTCTAACCCCTAACTGCTTACCCATGACTGCCCATTGAAGTAGGGAACATTAATGCCAGAAGCCTTAGCTGTCGCCAGGGGCCCGGGCACAGGGGCCACTAACCTCCCACCTCACAGCATCACTGAAGGCTGACAGGCCCCAAGTAGTCCTCTCTCTCCCTCTCTACTGCATTCTTTTTGTCTCTCTCTCTGTCTCTCTCTCTGTCTCTCTCTCTGTCTCTCTCTCTCTCTCTCTCTCTCTCTCTCTCTCTCTCTCTCTCTCTCTACCACTCTCTCCCTCTCTCTTTCTTTACCCCTCTCTCCAGCATCGCTGTAGGTGGTAGCTAGCCAATGCACATTCCAATGGACTCACTTTTCCTCTCGCTCTCTACTCTTTTGCCCTTCTGTATTCCTCTCCCCTACCTCTCTACCAACCAGTTCCCCCTCCCCAGGGTCGGTCGCCAATGGGCATTCCTCCTCCACCCCCACCTGCCCCCCTCTCCGGCAGCACTGGCTGGAGGTGATGGGTCCCCCATGGGCCCTTCAGGCACATATACGTGTGTGTGTGTGTGTGTGTGTGTGTGTGTGTGTGTGTGTGTGTGTGTGTGTGTGTGTGTGTGTGTGTGTGTGTGTGTGTGTGTGTGTGTGCGAACAGGGTCCCCAGTGCCAGTGGGGGTACCAGGCCACTTCAGCTTTATTGGCTGGAAATGAAATAATTGTGCCCGGCTAATGTGGTGACTTGTGGGACATTTTTAAAACCTGTTTTTCTCTCGTTTTCTTGCGTTCACGCTTACGTTCACATACGCATGCACGCACCCCCACCCCCTCTCTCTCTCTCTCTGTGCCATCTGGTGGGCACAGGGTTCTTTGTTTTCTTTCTTTCTTTCTTTCTTTCTTTCTTTCTTTCTTTCTTTCTTTCTTTCTTTC
>NC_085873.1:4628160-4636359 GCF_034702125.1 Engraulis encrasicolus
GAGAGTAGGGGAGGAGAGCCAAGGAGAGGACAGGAGAGGAGAGGAGAGGAGAGGAGAGGAGAGCAGCGGAGAGCAGCCCAGAGGAGAAGAGAAGAGGTAGAGAATGGAGAAGAGAGGAGAAATGATGAGTGGAGAGGAGAGGAGAGGAGGAAGAGAGAGAGAGAGGAGAGGAGAGAAGATGCAGATTATTACTCGCCTATTCTACCCCTTTGGCACTGTGGCCTTGTGGGTAAAGAGAGGGCGGGGTATATCCCATGGGTCTGCTCTATGTTACTCTTGTTTTCTTTCTGTTTTTTTCTGTTTTCTTCCAATTTTCCCTTCATATTGTTTCTCTTCTTTTCCTATTTATATTTCTGTTCTTTCTTTTCTTCTCCTCTCCTCTCCTCTCCCCACCTCTCCTGTTAACTTTTCTCCTGTCCTGTCCTTTTCTGTCCTGTCCTGTCTTCTCCTCTCCTCTCCTCTCTTCTCCTCTTCTCCTCTCCTCTCCTCTCCTCTTCTCCTCTCTCTCTCCTAGGCTGATACCAACCTACTGCTGCGATGCACATGCCCTTCTGGCCTAGTGGGTGATAACCATGATGATGGCATTGGCACTAATGGGCCTGCTTACGAGATGGTCAAGCCAACTCTTTTTTTCTGTCTTTCGTTCTTTTTTCTTTCTTTCTTTTGTCTTTTGTCGTTCTCTCTCTCCATTGTTGCTGCCTCCATTTCTGTATCTCTCCTTTTGAATTCTCTCTCTGTGGCTCTCTCTGTGTCTCTCTGTGTCTCTCTCTCTCTCTCTCTCTCTCTCTCTCTCTCTCTCTCTCTCTCTCTCTCTCTCTCTCTATGTCTCTCTCTCTCTCTCTCTCTCTCTCTCTCTCTCTCTCTCTCTCTCTCTCTCACCACTACATCTGTTAGGTTCAAACCCTTAACATTTGCAAATATGAAACACCTGAAATGAAAGACACAGAGAATCCTTAATTAAGTTTCAAGCCGGCTTGGAGAGCGGATGGGGAGAACCGTCAGCTACCATTTTTCCCCACTCGTTCTAACACTGAAATATCTCCAAGCCATATTTATTGAAAGATTGTCCCTGATTACAATTATCTCTATCCGCTAAGGGGAAAAGGGGGCGTACCCGGATAGAGATTAATTCATTCACACACACACACACACACACACACAAACACATGAACACACTAGCCAGGCTGCGCCCTCCTAGTGACGCAACACCTTCGGCGGCGCTGCAGATCGAATCTCGATTGCAAGTCTATGATAATCAGGCAACGAACACACAGGCCTTGGCCTGCCATGTGGAGATGCAACTCTGTTGTGTTTGGGCATTCCATTGTTCTGGTACAGATAAAGTCCTCGCACAGTCCAGTAATCTTCTGCTTAGCCTTGAACAGGAATTCTTGAATGCGAAAGGGCACATTTGTGCCAAGGCAACATGTTTGCTCTCATAAAGAATAAAATACAGTTCCAACATTTCCCCCTGTTTATTCTATATAGAGGCAAACATTAACATCATCCAGTGATGACTTCAAATGATTTTTTCTTTAAATAGGTACACTTAGAGGCCCCGAGCATAATCCCCTGGGTCAGGGAACAGATCAGGGACCTGGATGGAATCGTCAGATTGGTGTGGAGGCTCATGGTCTCCACCAACAACATCATCATAGTGTCATCGACATCACTATCCTGTCTAGTTAGAAGAGCATATAGGTTTGACATTTTTTCTTACATTTGTGCAATGGCAGTGGTACTAAATCTGGTGCACAACACTCTAATACAAAGAATACAACAACATCCACATAACGTGAGGATCGCCGCAAATATTGCAATAGACATGATTATGGACGCTGCCAACTGTCTGTATTTGCCAACATGTCAGAGAAACCATCCCACACTGGAGTGGTCTTTCATTTTCTTTTTGGTTGAGGGATCCCAGTCCCTCTATCGCCCTGGTGAGACTTCCGTCAGCTGCCGTATTGTTCGGTATGAAGGAACAACATTGATAACCAAAAACAGAGCACACACTCCTATCGGCCAAAAGCATATCAACCGCAATACGAGATTGGAATGCGATTAGGCAGGTTGCCTTCAGTTGTTCATGGATGGCCCTGAACTCGAATTCAGTTTTGTTGCCCAGCGCCTGCACATTATAGTGGATGTTGTTCATTCTGTCCACATTTTTGTTTATAGTACACCACCAACATACAAATGATTCAAACCCTGATGCAATTTGATTCCACACTGTAGCTCTCTTATGTTTGTTTTAGGTTAGGTTAAGGGGTGAAGTTTCAGAACAAGGTTTCATTTAACATGTGCCCTATACACATATTTGTTTGATGCACTGATTAATCCTAAAATATCTCTCCTGTTTGAGACATGTGCCATCCACATGACTCAATAAGACTTAAGTAATTTCCGAAACAGACTTTGAGCACAGTAAATGATGAGAAGTAAACATCTTCCAACACCCTCCAGTTCATAGGTGCATGAGTGATTCTACGATTCCCCTACGCTTTTGGCAAAAGCAAAAAGTCAATTATCAGTATTTTTTTCCCAACTAAATGACCTAGATGTTTACATAGTGCCAAACAAACAAATTGCCAAGCTTAATCTTAATAGTTAGTGGAATTGGCAAATCAAATCCACGGACTTAAAAGTGTAGCCGAATCAGAGAATCACTCGCATACATCAAGACAGGCTTTTTCAAACATTTGTTTAAAGAAATAATAATAAGCTCTCAGAAGGTAACTCATCCACACACAGACATTAGTGTGGAGGAGGTGCGCAGCTGTAACAGATTAGAGAGCATTATAATAGAGAAGAAAAAAAAATGTTTTGTTAGTTTAGACAAAACAAAAACCCAAAGCCGCCCAACCATTCTCTCATAATCTATAATCAAAATAAAATAGATAGCTCTACTTTCCCGGGGAACAACAATTTATCAAGAGCAAAATTATGAAAAAGAAAATTACTCTGGTCAGTATCTGACTATTGTGGCTCACGTTTACATTACAGTTCCTTACAGAATAGGCGATAAACGCAAACTGACAAAATGTGGTGTTGACCACATAGTTCATCCAATATAGAATGTAGAAGAAACATTAAGAAACATTAAGCATGCCGTACAAAATGACTATACCCATAGTATTGGCTGTCTTTACATGATAGTTAGGCCTGCATAAATCACTTTGTAACAGAACTGAAATATATTGGCATGCAGTCCTCACTGTCCTTTTGTCATGAGGTCATGGTGATATAGGGGCCTAGCCCAACTCCTGCCAATAATGTCAGTACATTCAAAAATGTATTTTGTAAAAATAAAAAAATTTGAGTATGAGTAATATTTGAGAATCCAATAATCCAATAAAGTATGGGTCTGAAACTTCATCAATAATCACACCATTCCAAAGTTTCATTGTCATCACCCAGACATACAGATCACTAGATAAACCAATCAAAATGTAAGAGATAAAAAGAAAGAAAACACAACTGCCATTGTAAAATACGCAGTACAAAGGTCAGACCTTGTCTAACTTTAGGTCAAACTTTTCATGGTTTGAAAGAAAGAGAGAGAAAAAAAAAAAATAACAGTTGTCATTTTATCAAGTGTTATAACTAAAATTATTACCCAATTGAAACAAAACAAACTCGGGAAAAATCTTGTGAAACTCATCAAATTAAAAACAAAATTCACTTAACCTAGCGATCATTGGTATTGTCTAGGTTCCTTCCATTCACATCAGCTCGTTTCCATAATTAGGCCTGTTCCTCAAAGAACAAAAAAAAAAATATATAGGGAAAACAACTTTCTTTCATGTACACTCAAGCCAGATCAATTTGAAATCAAATCAGAGCAAAAAATGATTGACTTCATGTATCGGCTACATAAAACATTTGTAACGGAACTAAAACCTTATTGGCAATCAGTTTTCACTTTGATTGCAAGTTGACGACTGAAATGAAAAGACAGAGTTAGACAACTGTCTCTTTGTTTATAAATCAAACAAATGAAAATATAAGGATCCCAACGTCATCAAATTCAAACTTTTAAAAGCAAATAGAGAACATTGACATGTCTCATCACACACCATGTGAAGCAATGTTCACACTTACAGTATTAAACTAATGACAATGATAGATATTTAACATATCTTTAAGCTTTGGTATTGTTTATCTAGGTCGGTGTTCAGATTTTTTTTTTTTAGTTCTTATTGTCTTTTCAGTGACAAACAGGTGGTTTAGCATACACTGTTGGAGGTTTCAATATTAAGTGTCTTTCTGTCTCTGCCACAGAAATTTGCATGTTGATAACTGGGCCTGCTGTGTCTGATAAGTGGTGCCTGCAGAAGACCTTGGGCTACTTAGAGAGAGCCTCTGAGCCTTTTTAATAATCTATCCGAGCTAATGTAAAACATCTACACATAGGACACTGTTATCTTTGCTGGGGGTGATTTGTCAAAGCGCCTCTGTGNATTCAGAGTCTAGTTTTTGCTAGTTTATCAGAGTTGTGCAACATTGTGCTCCAGTCATTAAAATAAAGTTCCAGATCATAATTGCATTGGAAATGACAAAATCAAAATAGAACATAATAAGGCAAGAAATTCAATGAAATAAAACGAAGAAATAAGTCATAGTTAAAAATCAATCAAAACAAAATGACAACCTAAATTTCTAGAAACGTTCAGCACATGTGACCTAACTCTCAGACCAGGTCCAAATTGGGTTTACTCACAGCACCTTTGGGCCATCAAATAACGCCTGCGTTATTTCAAGATCTCAAACCCACTGTTCTTTAAAAAATAAAAAATAAAAATAAGAACAAGGAAAAAGCTTCATCTATTCTTTTAGAAGAAACAAATACATTTTGGTACAGTAAATCATGAAAGCAAACTCTTTTGCAAAGTTAACATGTTCCGGATAATCCATTTAAGACAATGCAGTAGCCCCTTAATGCACGCCGTACCTCCTGTGGCACGCTGTAATAGACATTGAAGGTCAACTACTATAGTACTACACTACCATGACAGTGCACGGGGCCTTTAGTAATACATTATGACTTGGTCATTGCCATTCTGGTAACAGCTAATTTATAATGCCGTGTCTTAAAGGCTTAAACATTAACATGTTAACTTTCAATTGAAAATAGTAAAGAAACAACATAACTCCACAACCCCGTTTTCTCCTAATCAAAAATAAATGGGTAAGAATGTGTGGAAAAACAAAATCATGACAAAATCCTACACCTCAAAGTTGAATTGTAGAATAAAATAAAAGGCTTATTCTTATTTTAAAAATTTTGTTTCAACATGTGCACTCCCAAGCTCCAGCTAACTCTGAACACAATAGAGTACCTCCACTAAACACTCAAAAAAAATAATAATTTCTTCCACTCTCAGACATATTTAGGCACTCATTCCACAGATACACACGTACACTCCACAGACACATATACAATCTTTCTCACACACACAGTGGGGTGTCCCACTAGGACAATTCATACAACAAATAGGGCCCACACAGACAGACAAACAGATATCCATATATACTTGCCTTGTATGACACAGTGCTATACAAATACATTTATTATTATTATTATATTATTATTATTATTATTATTATTATTATTATTATGGTAGGCTAATCTGAGGACATTAACTGCTCAGTGAGTAATCCAAGTGGCTGTCATTTGCTTTTTTTTTTTTTTTAGCACCAGGTTCACAGAGGAAAACGTACGGGGGTTGCCTTGGACCAGAAGGGTAATTTTCAGGTCTAATTTTTTTTCTTGGTAAAAATCAATTCCCTCTAAGTTTAGAACGACGTCCTACCTGCTTCCACATCCCCGTCCCGTTTCCTCATTATCATCAAACCAGTCCATTCGGCCGAGGGGGGCATGCCCGTACGGTCGATACTGGTTTGTGCTCTCGGTCTAGTCAGGAAATTTTGTGGTGTTGGGCCTCGACGTTGGCCGTGATAGTTTTGGTGTTCATTGTAGTGTTCCTGTTGGCCCCTGCTGGCCAGGCCATAAATGTTAGGGTTTGTGAGTTTGTTGTAGACAAACTTTTCCATTAAACCCCATAGTTTTTACCCAGAGTAACACAGCGGTTGCTACTAGCACTAGGATTTTCTCTATGCACGATTTTTCAGTCCCTTGCATTGCATTTCAGCAAGGAACTTTTCACTTTATTATTTTGTATTACTACTGCTCCCATTTTGTCTCTATGAATTTAGTCCAAACGTTCACAACCACCTACATGCCTCGATATTGTTGGAATACACCTTTTCAACAAGATAGCGATCAACGATCGTTTGTGGTAAATAGATTCCACTTCTAACCTCACAGGTGGAATCTTCTTGCATACAGGCTTCCAACAAAGACTCGCGTATTTTGGACCTTGTTGTATTGGTATGAAACGTATTACCGAGTGGTAATACGAATCCTTTCACGCACACTTTCTTCTCTCAACGCAGAGAACACAGAATTTCAACTAGTTTCTCGTACTAGTTGCTCGTACTCGTAACTACGTACTTTATACTTTACGTAGTCTTCAGATTTTAACTTGTTCAACAACACAGAGGGAGTCCTGTCTGCCCTCGACCTTTTTACCTGATAGAGTCTAGAATTGGTCCCAGGGTTTTGTTTTTCTCTTATTTTAAACGTTTTTTCATTCAATCCTTTTTTATAAATAAATAAAAATGTTGGCCTACTCACGATCTGACTGGTCTTTTCATGATTCCCGTCAACCGTCGGATTCCCAGCCTGCGAGGGACGAAGAAGACCAGTCCCGGGGACCGGAAACGGGGTCTTAGTGCTGTGGCCACAGACTTTCCTGGTTCCCTCCTCGCGTGCTGGAATCGTTAGGGTATCTTGGGATCCGGTTCTGATGAAGAAGGTCAAGTAAATGTTAGGTTCAAACCCTTAACATTTGTAAATTGTAATATGAAACACCTGAAATGAAAGACACAGAGAGAATCCTTAATTAAGTTTCATGGTAAGCCGGCTTGGAGAGCGCGGTGGGGAGAACCGTCAGCTCCATTTTTCCACTCGTTCTAACACTGAAATATCGCCAAAGCCATATTTATTGAAAGATTGTCCCTGATTACAATTATTCTCTATCCGCTAAGGGGAATAGGGAAAAAGAAAAGGGGGTCGTACCCGGATAGGAAGATTAATTCATTCACACCACACCACAACACACACAAAACACATGGAACACACTAGCCCAGGGCGTGCACCCTACCTAGTGACGCAACACTTCGGCGAAGGGGCGCTCTGCAGCAGATCGAATCTCGATTGCAAGTACTTTGATAATCAGGCAGTCAGAAACACACAGGCCTTGGCCCCTTAGCCATGTGGGAGAGGAGATTGCATCTCTGTTGTGTTTGGGGCTTCCTTTGTTCTGGTTACTGTATAAAGTTCCCATCCTCGCACAGTCCAGTAATCTTCTCTGCTTAGCCTTGAACAGGAATTCGTGAATTATGCGAAAGGGCATCAATTTGTGCCAAGGCTAACATGTTTGCTCTCATAAAGAATAAAATACAGTTCCAACACTATCTCTATCTGTCTTTCTGTTTGTGTGTTCTCTTCTTGCTTCTTTCTTGGTTTCTCTCTATTTCTTCATTCTATAATTTCACCTCTCTCTCCCTCTCTGTCGCTCTCTCTATCTCCCCCCCACCTCTCTCTGTCTCTCTCTCTCGCTCTCGCTCTCTCTGCCTATCTGGCCAACCCAGTGGGCTGTGCTGTTCACCCGCAAGCCTGTGCGCCCACACAGAAGCCACATAGCTAAATATTTACACATGCTAACATTTCCCCTCTTTCCTCCCTGTTTTGTGTGGCTTTGGATTGGAAAACAGCGTGCCAACTTCTGTCTATATATAGCTATCTAGATGTACTAGACACATATTGCACACAGTGTGTGTGTGTGTGTGTGTGTGTGTGTGTGTGTGTGTGTGTGTGTGTGTGTGTGTGTGTGTTTGTGTGTGCATTGCTTGTTGTGTGTGTTTGTGTGTGTGTGTGTGTGTGGTGGGTGTTTGTGTGTGTGGGTGTGTGTTGTAAGGGTCTTGGGTGGCGGGGTGGGTTGTGGCGTGGTGCGTGTGACTGTCAGTTGGCGGTGAAAGTCGAATCTGAATCATCATAAATATACCAGCAATGACCACTTTGTGTGTGTGTGTGTGTGTGTGTGTGTGTGTGTGTGTGTGTGTGTGTGTGTG
>NC_085873.1:4638957-4641457 GCF_034702125.1 Engraulis encrasicolus
CCTTTTATCTTCCTGTCGCCCTCTCAAGCATCATGTCCCTTCTTTCTCTGTCTGCCCCTCTTTCTCTCCCTCTCCCTCTCTCTCTCAAGCTCCATGTCTCTGTCCCTCTCTCGTTTTGCTCCCTCTCTATCTCCTATATTTTCCCTGGCTCACATTTTCAGTGTCTGTCCATCTCGATCTACCTTTTCTACAACCCCCCCCCCCCTCCCCCCCAATGTCTCTCCATCTCTCTCCATCCATCTCTCTCTCTCTCTCTCTCTCTCTCTCTCTCTCTCTCTCTCTCTCTCTCTCTCTCTCTCTCTCTCTCTCTCTCTCTCTCTCTCTCTCTCGGCAGATGGGCTTCATTCCCCCCCTCCATCCTCTCCTCTTGTCTCAGCTGCCCTGTGAGTACGGGCTGTTGAGACGAGCTGCCCCACTGGATTAGGCTGTGCAGACAGCCAGACAAAGGGTGGATGGACCGACAGACGGACGGACAGGTAGACAGACGGGCAAACAGACAGACAAACAGCCAGACAGAACAGCAGTCAGACAGACAGACAGACAGACAGACAGACAGACAGACAGACAGACAGATAGATAGATAGATAGATAGATAGATAGATAGATAGATAGATAGATAG
This sequence comes from Engraulis encrasicolus, assembly GCF_034702125.1. Classification (NCBI taxonomy): domain Eukaryota; kingdom Metazoa; phylum Chordata; class Actinopteri; order Clupeiformes; family Engraulidae; genus Engraulis; species Engraulis encrasicolus. The sequence goes on from NC_085873.1 coordinate 4,639,578, forward strand.
ATAGATCATTTTAGTCTGTGATCATCATGATGACTTGCACACATGGGTCATATAGCAGAGAAGTATGTTCTCGCTGATTACAATGATTATAAATGTACAGGTAATTAATATGCGCGGACGGAAGGTCATTTACATCCTGGTGTGGTGGTAGCGGTGGCGGTGGCTCAGAACAGGAGCTCGAGCCTGTCCTGACGCACGATGACATCAGAGGCAATTAGGCACTATCCCGCTCATTAACGGCATGTGGAGTTTCATCCTCGCGCCCATCCCCCAGCAACGGCGGATAGAATAGGCTATAGGAAGGCATCTAGCCTAATCTAATGTTTGGTCAGGTAGCCTCCAATCAAAACAACTCACGAGGAGAGAGAATGTTAATCCTGGACACGCAGTAGAGTGATGAGGATACAATAGATTAATGACCTGCAACGCATAGTCTTTTTTTGTAGTGTTTTAAGGTTGGGAAATCGAGGTGTATTCCTCCTGAAAACGGTTGTTTGGGTGTAAAGTAGCCTGCGCTGTCCATGGTGACGAAGCAGAGGGAGAGAGAGAATGGAGAGCTGAGGTGTGCGGGGAAGGAGAAGCAAGCTCAGCTCGGCACAATAAAATAACGATATGAAACAGCCAGAGAGAACCGGTCGGACAGTGGCGAGGCATGTACGCCTAGAAAATGGAGAGGAAAAAAACAACAAAGTTAAATATCATATCAAATAATCATGTTTTTAAAAGAAATCATATTAAGGTTGTTAAGAGGCGCGGCGCAAAATGTCAGATCCGTGTTAGTTTCGCGCGCAGGCTGATGGATGCGAGGCGACGAGCCGAGGGCGCTCGCTCGCTGACTTGGAAGCTCGCGAGAGGGTATTTCCGTCGACAGAGAACAAGGGGAAAGGCGCAGTCTAAAGAAAGCACTCTACCCAATCGCATCCTCGAACTTGCTATGGGCGGAGTTGGTGGATTTAATTTTGGCCAATGGTAGGCGTCTAATAATCAAATACCCCACGTGGGCATGGAGTCTATTCCATATTTGCGGCCATGGATTGAATCCACTCTGACCAATCAGTACAGAGGAAGGTGTTAATCTCAAAACCGATTGGTTGGCAATTTCATACAGTTGTCTATTCATCATGTTTTCAAAAAAATTAACTCTTTCCCTGCACATGTTTCGGGCTGGCTCCAAACAGCTGAGTTAAAAAAAATCCTCTTTACCATATCTGTGAGATAAGAATAGCGCCTTTACAGTCTAGCATTTTTTACCACAGCATTCGGGTTCTACCAAGTTTGCTTAATTGGCAGATCTGCCTTATCACAAAAATAACAAGAATTGCTATGAGAAATCTCTGATCTTCATACAGTCGATTAAATCAAATTAGCCTAATAAGAGAAAATGATAACTAGACCCAATGTAAAGACATTAAAATAGTTAAGGGGACAAGGTATAGCCTATACACACATTAGGCCTACTATATTTTCGACGTTTTAAATGCAGTTATATGTAGCCTAGATGGCTGGATGTCTTACACAAATAGATCTAAGCGTCTAATTTAGAGGGCATTAAATCCTGTACTTCATGTGTATAATATAGGTTAAATTAGCATGATCCTATTAGTTTGAACTGTCACAGCGCATGGCCAGATTTGGCACGGTATTGGGTGCAGGTAATTTGATCTCAAGGAGCAAAAGCAAGTTTCATTGCAGTTGTGTTTTAGGTAACATCCATGGAGTCGCCGTGTACTCTGGTGCATTTTTTTGGCTCCGTTTCATAGGCCCCACTTCTGAAAAAGGGGGCCTCCGAGTTTGCATGGGGGCAATAAAATGCGGATTAAAAATAGTTAAGAGCGTATTACCCCTACTATCTTCACAGTCACAGAGGCACCACGACTGAC
>NC_085873.1:4646457-4648957 GCF_034702125.1 Engraulis encrasicolus
AGACCTATTTTCGCCCTTTCACGCCGTCGCTTCCTGCGTCGAGACACAATTTTGGGGAGGTGCCCCAGAGTACCTGCGTGATGGGGGGGGCTTCACTACGTTAACTGCGCGGCTCACTGCATTACGACGCAGGGACGCTGGACTGGAGGCATAAACCACCCTTAAGTATCAAGTCAGCAGACACAGCACAGCTGCATTTGTGTTGTAGAACAGAATAGAAGAGATTTGTCTCCAATACAGATGAGTAGAGTAGACTGGCCAGACTCCATGAACTGAACCATATAGATTGAACATAATCTGAGAAAAAAATACTTTAAAAAGCTCCAGCTTCCATGTGCTCTGCAGTGTTAGGGTAAAGACAACAACATTATCCCACCTGTCAAGACAATAACATTTGACAACATTTTTCCAATTGACACACAGACATTTGTTTTTTCATTCATATCAAAAATTGAAGTTGGGGCCTTTTGCAGAAAAGTGGGAGTAGTAGCTTGACTTATGACAGGTGAGAGTGACATAAATAAGATAACAATAAATACTTGCATAATAAATAAATAAAGGAGTAGACACAAGTGAACATGACATGATACAAACAACTTTATTAAAGAATGCTGAATGTATGCCTTTGAGACTTGAAATTTGAAAGACGCTGTGGGGATGATGTAGCCTAATATAACTGTATGTGTATGATGTACACACGTCACAGTCCAAGTTCCGTCCTCGACCTGTGCTCGTGGCCTTGCACTTCGATGACGCCTGGCCTCCAACTAGAAACAACAACAAGAAATGCACCCAGAGAGTGCAGACCTCTGCCAAGGAAGTGGTTTGATGGGACATTTGACTATGTTACACCATTTAAAAATAAATAAAATAAAAGTCTTTTTGTGGAATTAGAAACTGGAATGTCAAATTCGCCCTTAAACGCAACAGTGAAGAATCTTTTAAATATTCCTGGGTCCGGATCACCACCAAAATTGAATCACTTGTTCCTTTGGTCATTTCCAACAACTCCCCAGACTTTCATCCAAATCCGGTCATAACTTTTTGATTTAGAAGAGTAGAGTAGTAGTAGAGTAGAGTAACTTTATTGATCCACAGGGGGAAATTCGGGTATCCAGTAGCTTACATAAATACACAAATGCCCACATGGACATTTCAAGACACAAATAACACAGGAATAGTCAGGGAGGAGAAGTGCAAACCAGTGTTAATTTTGTCAGCTTTTTTTTATTTAGTCGTAGTCTTAGTCACAATGACGAAAATCAATTTTAGTCTTAGTCATATTTTAGTCATTGCCTTCCCAATTTAGTCTTAGTTTTTGTCTAAATGACGAAAATCAATTTTAGTCTTAGTCATGTTTTAGTCATTTTAGTCATTTTAGTCAACACTGTACATAATAGAACTTCTCCACACACTGGTTCTCTTTTTAACATATATCATCTGACTGAACAGAATAAACCCTCTGTGCATACTGGTTCTCTTTTTAACATATATCACACTGTGCAGAATGAAACTTATTCACACACTGGTTCTCTTTTTCTCTATTTTATTTGACACCAGTATTAATTTAGTCAGCTTTTTAAAATTTAGTCTTAGTCTTAGTCACAATGACGAAAATCAATTTTAGTCTTAGTCATATTTTAGTCATTGCCTTGCCAATTTAGTCTTAGTCTTAGTCTAAATGACGAAAATCAAAAAAGGGTTTTGACGAAATATTTTAGTCATAGTCATGGTTGACGAAATTAACACTGGAGCCAACATGACCTGGAACAAGTGATGACAAATACATCTATGATATAATATAGTATGTAGAAGTAGGCAGTGTACAGACTATGATAGGGGTGGAAATTTCTCACAATGTCACAGTTAAGGACAGGTAAGTGTATTAGGCAATCACACACACACACACACACACACACACACACACACACACACACACACACACACACACACACACACACACACACACACACACACACACACACACACACACACACACACACACACACACACACAAAGAGGTTCCCAGTAACTGGGCCAGCTTCGCCAGATCACAGTCTTTACTTGTGGTAAGCAGGAAAAACAAGTATGTCCAGTGGTCAAGAGTCAAAAGTTCCACAGTGCAGTGATTGGACAGCACACACACACACACACACACACACACACACACACACACACACGCGCACGCGCGCGCACGCACGCACACACACGCACACACACACACGCACACACGCACACACACACACACACACACACACACACACACACACACACACACACACACACACACACACACACACACACTCACACATACCAAGAGGTTTCCCGGTCTGGGCCAGCTCTGGCATCTCAGGCAGTCCAGTCCCCAATGATGATGTCCTTCTTAGAGTTATCCTGCTGACAGAAAAACAAACAAACAGACAAACAGACAGACAGACAGACAAACAGACAAACAAATACAATAACATAACCTCCTTGGTGGAAGTAATAAAGTTTCTCC
>NC_085873.1:4653957-4663957 GCF_034702125.1 Engraulis encrasicolus
ATATATTATATAGTATTAATCCCACAATACCACACAATACAGCATGCATGCTGCAAGCTGCATGCGTGCATGCGCACATAGATACACATACAGAAAGACAGAGAGAAAGAGAGAGAGAGAGAGAGAGAGAGAGAGAGAGAGAGAGAGAGAGAGAGAGAGAGAGAGAGAGAGAGAGAGAGAGAGACAGAGAGAGAGACAGAGAGATAGAGAGAGAGAGAGAGACAGAGAGACAGAGAGAGAGAGACAGAGAGAGAGACAGAGAGAGAGAGAGAGAGAGAGAGAGAGAGCAAGAGAGAGAGAGAGAGAGAGAGAGAGAGAGCTAGAGAGAGAGAGAGAGAGAGAGAGAGAGAGAGAGAGAGAGAGAGACAGAGAGATAGAGAGAGAGAGAGGGAGAGAGAGAGAGAGAGAGAGACAGAGAGAGAGAGAGACAGAGACAGAGAGACAGAGAGACAGAGAGACAGAGAGAGAGAGCATTTCGCACTGCCGTCTCATACACCTGGCTACAAACACATCACCTTGTCATTTGCATTAATGTCCCTACATGGAAAGTAGATACACACAAACAAACACACACACACACACACACACACACACACACACACACACACACACACACACACACACACACACACACACACACACACACACACACACACACACACACGGCCCAATAAAAAAACTGACCCAGGGAGGCAGAGAAAGAGAGTGAGTGTGACAAAAAGAGAGAAAGAAAGAGAGAGAGAGAGAGAGAGAGAGAGCGAGAGAGAGAGAGAGAGAGAGAGAGAGAGAGAGAGAGAGAGAGAGAGAGAGGCTGGAATCAGAGACGGCGTGTAACAGAACACCAGATGTGTGCTGGAAAGGGGACACCGCCGTCGGGTCGGCCTGCACCGCAGCGCACCACAGCAGCACCGCACCGCACCACTCCACACTACCTGCACCGCACCAAGCAGCACTGGGGGAGAGATCTGGTTACCTGGCATTGCATTCAGCTCAACCGGCATCTGAGAGAGAGAGAGAGAGAGAGAGAGAGAGAGAGAGAGAGAGAGAGAGAGAGAGAGAGAGAGAGAGAGAGAGAGAGAGAGAGAGAGAGAGAGAGAGAGGGAGAGAACCAGAGCAAGAGCAAGAGTGATAATGATTAAGAGAGCAAGAGATGCAGGGAGAGAGAATGAGGGAAGTACGTAGAAAGGCAGCTCCAACGAGGCCAAGCAACAAGAGGGCGATAGGGAAGGAGTGAAAGAAAGACCAAGACAGGGGAAAGAATAAAGACAGCGGAAACTAGGAGGACGTTTGGATTACACGGCCATTTAAAAGGGTCTTTGGCACAAGGGACAGAGTGAGAGCGAGCGAGTGAGCGAGAGAGAGAGAGAGAGAGAGAGAGAGAGAGAGAGAGAGAGAGAGAGAGAAACAGAACGACAGACGGATAGAAGCCGGCCACACTAAAAGGGTGTCACATGACCTACAGCATCCCTACAGCCTCAGTGGAATTGTGGCATCTTGAAAGACACACTTTGCGGACAGGAGAGGAGAAGAGAAGAGGAGAGAAGGTGTGTTTGCAGAGGAGAAGAAAAGGAGGGGACAAAAAAAGAAGCGAACAATAGAGACGCCTCAACACTATTGTGGTGCGAGTGGGGGGGGGAGAAAAATGCTGACGCACCATTGGGCCTGCATGTTCATGATGGACGGCTAAAAGAGGAGAAGAGGAACCTTTGTCATCATGACTGTGGTGAAGATGAACGTCTTTACAGGAGCACACCTGCGAACGCCTGCACAGAACAGCAAAAAATGAATACGGAGAGGGAGAGCAGCACAGCACGGTAAGAGGGGTGAACGGAGAGAGAGAGAGAGCAAGAGAGAGAGAGAGAGAGAGACAGACAGACAGACAGGCACAGACAGAGAGACAGAGGCAGAGGGAGAGAGAGACAGAGAGAAGAGAAAGAATCAGAGAGGAAGGAGTGAGACAGACCGTGGAGATAATAGTAATAATAATAATCTCATATTTTATCTTTTTGTGCTTGTAATACTTTGACAGTGCTTCATTACATGGTCATGCCAAAAAAGAGAAAAGTAAGCAGAGTGTAAGCATAAAGTAAGTAAGCAGAGTAAGAGAGCAGAGTGTCTCGGATCCTACATTTTTATCGATTGAAGATTTTTTTTTCTAAATTTGAATCAGAATTCATTTGAAATTGGGAATTCAAAATAGGTGGAAAGAGGAGGTCTAAAGTGTAGTGTAGGCTTGGAGAGGAAAGGCCACAGGAGCTCAGTGTGAAGGTAATCTCAGAGAGAGAGAGAGAGAGAGAGAGAGAGAGAGAGAGAGAGAGAGAGAGAGAGAGTGACGGGAGGAGGAGAAGACAGACAAGGTAAGGGAGGGTGAGGAACAAAGAGAGTGAAAAGGGAAAACGGATAGAGAGTGAAAGAGCGAGAAAAAAGGAGAGGAGGGCGGGGGAGAAAAAAAAAAGATAAAGCGTCCACACGGATCGTGTGACGTCAGCTGCCTTTCTGGAAGGAGGTGTTGAGAGCAGCTGATTTCAATCTGAACTGATTAAGGCCCAGTGGGGACCCAGTAAGGAGCGGAAGACAAAAATAGAGAGAGAGAGAGAGAGAGAGAGAGAGAGAGAGAGAGAGAGAGAGAGAGAGAGAGAGAAAGAGAAAGAGAGAGAGAGTAAGATAGAGAGGGAGGGAGATAGAGAGGGAGGGAGGGAGGGAAGAAAGATAAATTCATCACCTTCAATGTAGACAGAGAAATACAGCAAAAGGAATAAAAGAGGGGAGAGAAAGAGAGAGAAGAACGTGAGATGATTAACTCTTACTTCTCTGCCTCCGCCTTATAGGCAGGCAGGTGGGCAGGAGGAGGCTACAGTGAGTCGGGAGTAGAGTAGAGTGAGATTACTCTCAGAGAGTAAGAGCTGGGTCTGTAGAGCAGAGGCAGGTGGGAGGAAGAGAGCGAGAGAGTGTGAGAGAAGGAGAGGTTGAGAGAGGAAGAGCGGAGCAAGCCGGATGAATGACAACGGGGGATAAGCAGGGTGAGGGCATTAAGGATATAATTGCTACTGCTGAGAACACCCTAACAAGAGAAGCCACTAACGAAGAGAAGGAGGAGAGGACAAGACAAGAAGACAAGACAAGAAGTCTCTATCCGCAGGGGCCTGAAGGACTTATTCTATAGGCCTCCATCTCTACTTCATTCTTCTAATTTTTTGAAAAGACAAGAAAAGAAGACAAAAGAAGCACTCTATACATGCCAGGGGCCTGGAGGATCACCTCCATCTCTACTTTATTCCTGTTTTTTTCTTCTTCTTTCCCCTCCCTTGTCCTCTACCATTCCTCACCATTCATCCACTCATCAACCTTTTGCTAGTTTTACCTCTATGCAGATGATTTTCAAGTTTCCTCAGCTAAAAGCAGAACAGGATAGGCTAATATTAGATCCATCACATTCATGAAGATGTTGATATTGAGGAAGCCATTTTGTTCATCTCAAAGGAAATCAAGGTAGACAAAGGGTGGACGAAAAGACACAAAGACTTATGGACATACGGACAAACAGACGAACGGGTGGCCATTAGGTCAGTGCTGTAGGCCACCACCACTGGCACCACCACCACCAAAAGACGGGTGGACATTATTTTGTCATTATAGACCTCCACCATCAACAAATAGGCCGACATTATTCTTTCACTACACAACATTTTTAGGTCCCCATCACCAAAAGATGGCGGAAATTGTTTCGGGGCTATAGGTCACCACCACTAACAGACAGGTGGAAACTGTTTTCTGTTGGAAACTGTGGTGGAAACTGCTTTTGTCATTATAGGCCGCCATACTAACAACAAACGGTCGGACATTATATTGGCACTATAGCCTACGCCAGCCTCACCCACAGACGGGCGGACATTATTTTGTCACTATAGGATAGATCACCATCACCGCCACCACCTGTATCATCATCACCATGCCTACCAATGGCAGCAAAGCGCTGACACTGGTCGTGGGCCTGATCAACTACGAGGGCCGCTACCTGACGGCCGAGGCCTTCAGTTTTAAGCTCAGTGCATCTGCGCCCAGCCTCAAACGCAAGCAGCGTTGGACCCTTGAGCAGGACGACACACAGACACAAGTGGTCTACCTGCGCTCGCACCTAGGCCGCTACCTTGCGGCCGACAAGCACGGCCGCGTCACCTGCGAGGCGGAGACGCGGGACGAGGCACAGCCCGACTGCCGCTTCGTGGTGGTGGCGCAGTCGGACGGCCGCTGGGCCCTGCAGTCAGAGCCCCACCAGCGCTTCTTCGGGGGCACCGCCGACCGACTATCCTGCTTCGCCCAGTTCATCGGAGACCCGGAGCTGTGGGCTGTCCACTTAGCCCTCCACCCACAAGCTAACCTGCACAGCGTTGCCCGCAAGCGCTACGCGCACCTGTCGAGCGAGGGCGAGGGGGAGGTGGCCGTGGACAGCAACGTGCCCTGGGGTGTGGACGCGCTCCTGACGCTTGTCTACCGGCTGGACGGCAAGTACGCGCTGAAGACGGCCGACAGCCGCTTCCTGGGCAATGACGGCAAGCTGTCGGTGGACAGCGGACGCGCCACGGGCTACACGCTGGAGTTCAAGTGCGGCAAGCTGGCGTTCAAGGACTGCGAGGGCAAGTTACATTACATCACATTACGTACTGTATATTATGTTACATTGCATTAGACTTAGCATACGTTCATCCAACGGGTCATGTCTTCTGCTGTAAGTAGTTATTTATGTACACTGTAGATGCAGGGTATTGGTTCCCTGGAGCAGTATGGGGTTAGGTCAAGCCTTGATCAAGGGACAACACTGAGGGGTCACAAGAACACACATGTGCATGACAAAGGCACACATAGAAGGCCATGGTCAGCATTTTTATATTGGGATGTTTTGGCGCCTTCAACTTTATCTTTGGGGGAACAAAAAGTTCCATATCTCCCCCTCCCTTTTCGCTTCCTTATGGCTGGAGATGTAGGGTTGGGGATTCCAACCTGGAATCCTCTGATGAGAAAAAGGCCACCTATTAAGTACCAGACCAAGTATCAGACGCCCAGTGACTGTGAGGACAATGCAATGCAGCGACATACTGCTATTTACGTAGATGCAGGGTATTAGTTACTGTCCCTGGAGCACTGTGGGCTTAGGTGCCTCAAGGGCACTTCAGCTATGGCTCAAGGTGTAGGGAGGAGGGGTAAGAGTGGAATTCGAATCAAGAACCCTCTGATCTTATGCCAATGACGCTTAAGCGTGTCATTTCACATCCTAACAGCCAATGAGGCCGAAGCACATCAATTCAGTTTTTTTTATAGTGTGGTGTTGACATAGAATTCAATTTTATTTGGGTCTTGAAAAAAACTCTCTAAAAATGCTCTAGCACTGTTGGGTTGGGTATGATTTTAAAATGGCTGGCATCCAGTGAGTGAAGCCCATCTCCCAAATCATTGGGCAACAGTTACGGGAAATATGGATTCATTACAATCCAATGCCATATATTGCAAATGACCTTGTTTGACCTGTCCAATTCGACCAGGTGATCATTCAACCAGCCACCCTTACCGGTCTGAATTAAACAGGTCATTTGGAATACATGGAAATAGATTGTAACGAATGAATCCATTTTGCCCATTACTGTTAGGCAAGTACCTGAGTAAGCAGTAGTCGTGTGTACTTGTCTTACAATCAGCTGGTTGGATCAAGTTTGTGGTGGTTTCTTGTTAGCTTTTTTCAGTGTTTCACAGTAACAACAATCTATCTAACATATTACATTAGGTATAATGGAGTAAATGGTGTAACAGTAATACCATGTGCTAGTGTTGTACTTACACAATAAATGTACTTTTGCTTTTACTTTTGACACCTCTGCTGTTAGGCAAGTACCTGACGCCCATGGGACCCACGGGGACGCTGCGGTCGGGCCGGTGTTCGAAGCCGGGCAAGGAGGAGCTGTTTGACCTGGAGGAGAGCCGACCGCAGGTAGTGCTCACAGCAGCCAACGGGAAATACGTCTCCATACGGACAGGTGAGTTGGAATGTGTGTGTGTGCGTGTGTGTGTGTGTGTGTGTGTGTGTGTGTGTGTGTGTGTGTGTGTGTGTGTGTGTGTGTGTGTGTGTGTGTGTGTGTGTGTGTGTGTGTGTGTGTGTGTGTGTGTGTGTGTGTGTGTGTGTGTGTGTGTGTGTGTGTGTGTGTGTGTGTCCTTGAGTAACGCTTACCGGTCAGCAGAAACACCACAATTGGATGTGCTAGCCTGCTGTCGTCTCTCCGCAGTGTGACTCTTCCTCCTCAGACATTGAGGAAGCTGATCAGTGGAAATGCACAGCTGTAGATGAATCGAAGAATAGATTTTAAAGTAAGCTATGGTAGCTTGAAAGAGGCAGTGGACTTAGTGACGAGGACGTGACTGTGGTCCATGTTGACATCTTCAAATGCTTATTAATCAAATGCATGTCACAATAATGCCCAGATAAAATACATAATGATATAAATAATATACCGTACCCTCTAGAGCCTAGTAAGCTGGAAGCACCTGCCCCTCCACATGTCTGTGCATGTCACTGTGTCAATAATAAATGACCTTTTGGTTATTCCATCGTTGCACATTGTAATAACATGCATTTATATGAAAAAATACCCACAAGACCAACATTTTGGGCAGACATTTAAAGAATGTGGGGTGAGAGTGTCACTTTGGACTCAAAAGTTTTATGTAAAGGCTCTGCGAGCCAGATGAAATGGCTCCGATGGCTGGACGTGGCCCCCAGGCCCGAGTTTTCCCACCTCTGGTTTAAAGGATGGTATTCATGTTACTTCACTTATTTGATGCGTTGTTTTGTTAATTGTGGCTTTGGGGCTATTGGGGTTGACAGTAATGAATGTTCACCAGACTACGATGTACAGGCTACTATAGTATTCTAGGTCATTCCTGTGACACTGCACCGCCCAATATATCTCTGCAATGTGAAGCCTCCTAGTCCCAGGCATGATAACTTGATCCTTTCGTCCCTGTCTATGTGTCTTGTCTGTGGTAAAGTGCTGCTCGTGCACTGCATAACACACTTCATTACAACTTACAAGTGACACAGAGTAGGGTTGTTTCAAGGTATTTGAGAGCCCTTGGCAAAGAGAGACTTGGGGCTCCCATTTTTCTCTTCAAACTATTCAGGAGGGGCCGAAGAAGGATGTAACTATCAAGAAGTATTTTGATAGCAGTATCATTGCGCTTTTTGTTGGAGGTTTTGTTTCACTCATAAAGTTGTCATTGCTGTCATTTAAATATGGTCATTACCAGGGGCCCACATTTCAGCTGGGGGGCCTAGGCAGTTGCCTTGTTTGCTTGCCTGGTTGTAACAGGCCTGACACAGAGCTAGCGGGCTAGCGTAGCGTTACTAGGCTGCTTGAAAATGGCTACCTGCCTCATGCGATACGGCAGAGAGTAACCAGAGACAGAGTGTCATTAGGAGACAGAATGCATGGATCCATCAGTGGAATGTACTGAGGCCTGCTAGGTATTGTAGTCAATTATAGGTTGCTTGTTGCTTCACACTGCTTTGGCGATATGCAAAGCAGGCAACATATGATGGCTGGACATGGCTGGATCAGTGGAATGTACTGATGCCTGTTGGGTATTGTAGTCAATTATAGGTTGCGTGTTGCTTCTCACTGGTTTGACGATATGCAAAGCTGGCCGCATATGATGGCTGGATACGGGTTGAATGCACCATGCCATATTGGATATTGTTCGTAGTCTGTACTTTCAAAGTGGCGGCTACTCTGATTGGTGGAAGGACATTGAAAGCTTCCATTTATACGAAAACTGAACTTTATGGGTAAATGGTAAGTGGACTGCATTGGTATAGCCCGTTCCCACTCCTTTAAAATGTAAAGCAACTTTACATTGTATACCTCACATTCACCAATGGCAATGGCTGCCCCACAGTGCATCATCCAGCCACCAGGAGCAAATTGGGGATAAGTATCTTGCTCAAGGACACATCGATGGGGTCAGGCAGAGCAGGGCTCGAACCTGCAACCTTCTGGTTGTCAAACAGGCTCCTCTACCACCTGAGCTTCCACCTGAGCTGTCTTATTGGAGATAGGACTGTTCAGAGTATGGCAGAGAGTGGGAGAGCGTTGGAGACGGGTTGTAACATGAACCAGGCCGCAAAGATGGATTACTGCACGGGCCTACCGGGCCCAGGCCCATGGGCCCAAGAGTCAAGGGGGCCCTGAAGGTCAAGCCTCTATATTCTCTTTTTAATATTGCATAAAATACTTATTAAAATAACAGCTGTATTTTCAAATGTTCTTGGAAGCCATACCCCCCAAAAACATAGGCCTGGAACCTTGAATAGTTTTGTAAACTAGCAACACCCATGGAGGGGGGGGTTCCTTATTTTCTGGCCCAGGGGCCCATGGAGCCATAATCCATCCCTGTCAGGCCAGACTTGAATGGGTCTCCATGGGCATACGTATACATGTAACCGGCGTGACGAGTGCCAGGCACTCTTTGGGGGACAACATTAGGGGATAAGTCAAGGCAAGGTCTTGATGGTGTAGGGGAAGAAGAAACGAAAGACAAGGACCTGTAGACTAGCGTTGTTTACACTCAACAAACCAAAGACGTCTTGTGTTGTTGGCTGTTCAAATAATAGAGCTAAACAGCCGTGGCTGAAGCATGGACTGTTTATTTAATGTTGCATGTAAGTTAATGAGACCTTTGGTTTGTTTTCCCCCAAAAGGGGCGGGATCGTTCGTTCACAAGCAAAGTACCCGGATGGCCAGTTATGTAAACCCATATGTGGGACCCTTAGCACGCTGTGCCACAACGTCCCCCGAGACTGAACTTTTGTTGAATGCATTGTCCTGGGTCATTTTAATCCCAATTTAAGGCTGCTATTCCCCCTGGCTTCAAACAAAGTAGGCTGAGCATTTGTTGTATGTGGAAGTTTTGGTCCTCGTTTTGTTTGAAAGTCTTAGTTCAGCCATTTTAAACCCCATTTTAAATCTGCTGTTTTAGTGGCCTGGAACTCGGGAAAGCAGCCTTATTAGCAGGTTGGAAGTGTATAATTAGTGTATATAATTATTTTTTATTATTGAAATAATTGAACTAAAGTCATTTTCAATGGCGAAGACAAGAAAAGATACAGAGAGATATAGTATGTGCTGATGATGCGACTGTAATTACAAACCGCTCCCCATTGTCCTCCACCTGACCGGTAGTTAGCCACCCCTTCCAACCACCCATTCACTTTCTTGCGGTGTCAAAACAAACAGATATCTGCACAACGACCTTGCCCACTTCCTGAAACAAAATGGCCGCCGTCTCTTTGCAGTTTCACAAAATAGAGGGCCCCCGTCCCTCACCATGGTGTTCAGGTTTCCCACTATTATTATACCGCAAAAGGTCTCACCCTCTGAGAACGTATCCAGGTCACGACACATTTTCTAGGTCCCATCACTACACACACACACACACACACACACACACACACACACACACACACACACACACACACACACACACACACACTCGTGTGTACACTTCTAACCTCTATGTCGGCTCCAGGGCTTTTAAGTTAAGTCGCAGCGATAGTGTAATGTAAACCTTGACAAGCAAGCCGGGAACTCGATAGGCCATATCCAGCCCTCATTGTTCCTGTTCCTCGTAAGCAGTTTGAGAAGCCAGTGGTCAAGGAAGCCGGCAGGGGGGGGGAGGGTCATTTGTCCCGGGCCCAGATAGAGAGGGGGCCCAAAATTGGGTTTCCATTACAATGTATGTATTGGATTGGGGGCCCTTTCAGATCACTTTATCCTGGGCCCAGCAAAAGCTGTCAGCAGCCCTGCCAGAGGTAGATAAATTGGTTTTGTGGAACAAGATTGCCCTACTCTCAAGCGGGTGGGGTTCTGGGGGCGGCTGGTGGGTGAGTGGGTGTATGGGGGTGTCGGGGGGCGGTGTCGGGTGGTCGGGTGTTGGGTGTGTGGGTGTAAGGGGGCTC
>NC_085873.1:4673957-4721457 GCF_034702125.1 Engraulis encrasicolus
GGTCCTCCCGAGTCACGAGTCATTCACCTTTACCACTAGCCACACTTGGGTTCCTATATCTGTTTCCTAAGTCTATGTTTGATCACAAGAACTAAATTGCGAATATACAGTACATAATTGCTTTTTATAACTACTCACATAAAATCAACAAATATCAAAGTATGACGTTTAAATCTCTTTGTACTGAGTATAATGACAATAAATGGCTTTCTATTCTATGTTCTATTCTATTTGAAACTCAATGCTGATGCTCAATAACAATACTCAGTTTTTTTAAAGGAGATTGACAAGTAAAGGCTACCTCTTTTCTCTCAGTTAGTGTCAGTTTTAGTTACTCTTTGCTGAAAGTACTCAACTACATCATAACAACATTGCTATGACATTACCGAGAGCCTTAAGTAACAGATCAAGTTACAATTTTGATGACCATAAGGTTATAACAGAGGCTCTGCGCAAAGGGGTTAGCCCATTTTCTCCCCATCTTTTGTTATTCCTTGATTCTTTCTCTCTGTCTCTGTCTCTCTCTCAAAATATCCTGGATGAAAATGTTGTTTTTTTGTCAGACAGAGGTGGCAACCCTATCTACTCCATAGCTAGAGCATTTCTCCTGCCAAACTCCCTGTTCTGCAGGTCTGGCCCACCCACACCCCTTTGGGTGGAGAGTAGATACGTCCTCCTTTCATTTCCACGCTGAACAGCCTCTGGTAAAAGCTAACAGCAGGTGGGAGGAAACCAAAGGACCGAAGAAATGAAAGCATTAACAAAAGAGAATGAAGTACAGCAGGACGGAATGAGGGAGTGAGTGAGTGAGTGAGTGAGTGAGTGAGTGCACAGCCGGTTTTACCAATTAGGTAAGTTGGCAGTTGCCTAGGGCCTCAGCAAAACTTCCCTCTGTATGCCCCCCCTCCCCCCAACAATCAGCCCCATGATAGTAAATATCAGCAACAGTAATACAAGAGCACCACCACCACCACCCAAAAAAGTGAGTGAGTAAATGAGTGAGTGACTGAGCAAATGACTGTCTGAAAGGTATTGATTGCTGTCTCTGAGGTGGGCTCAGGTGGGTTTGGGGGAAGGGGGGGTATCGTGGAGACAGACAGAGTTGTGTGTCGGTGTGTGTGTGTGGTGGAGGGGTGTCAGGAATGAGAAGGGCGATCAATGGAGCTTTACACGGTCACGTCACGTGTGCAACCATTGCACACTTTTGTCTGGCTCATGCGGTTAAAGGGACAGTTTGGTCAATTTCAACATGCAGTTGTATTGCTCACGCTACCCTTGACTTGTCAGTACCTGGTGATGCCACATTTTTCGGCTCAGCCCTTTCCGAGATATGAGCAATTCTAATGGGGGCAGCGTTTGTTTACATTTTTAAAAAATGAAACATAGGCCAACTCCAAATATCTTCCCAAAAGGTACTGCTGTTTGCTAGTTGTCTGCTGATGTTTTATAACCTTTTGGATGTTTTTGGGAATAAATAAAAATGTTTTTTTGAAATGTAAACAAAGAGCTGCCCCCATTACAATGACCAGGATCTCGGAAACGGCTGAAGAAGAAGAAAAAAAAAATCTCAGGCACTGACAAGTCCAGGGTAGTGTGAGCATTACAACTGCATGTTGAAATTGACCAAACTGTCCCTTTAACATTCCACACCAGTGGTAAAGCATTTGGCTCAGCAACACGTATGTGTGTGGGTGTGGGTGTGTGTGTGTGTGTGCGTGTGTGGCTGATACCCAACCCTGATGCATTCTTTAGGAACTCTAATGGAGAGGAAAGGAAAGGAAAGGAAAGGAAAGGAAAGGAAAGGAAAAGAGAGGAGAGGCCAGGCAAGAAGGCAGGGCAGGCCATGGCAGAGGGTGCAAAAACAAAACACACCACCGACATGGCCAGTGCCAAGCAAGATGACCTACAGTATTGTGACTTGGCAACAGAGTGAGGCTTAGGGTCCAATAAACAAATGAATAGAATGGGAGACAGAGAGGGAGGAAGAGGAAGAGAGAGAGAGAGAGAGAGAGAGAGAGAGAGAGAGAGAGAGAGAGAGAGAGGGAGAGAGAGAGAGAGAGAGCAGTATATCAGGAGGGAGAGAGAGTGCCAAAGAGATGTACACAAAGATAGAGAGAGGGATGGAGGGAGATAAAGGTACACTTGAGAAGGAGGGGTACAGATGGAGAGATCGAGAGAGAGATACACACGAGGGAAAGAGGACAGACAGAGATGAAAAGTGGGAGGTATTCATATTGTCTCTCATATTTGTCCCTGATGTTCCACTGGCTCCTCCTCCTTCTGACAGGTGTTAACATCTCGGCCAATCAGGAGGAAGAGACGAACATGGAGACGTTCCAGATGGAATTTGACAGACAGACCAAAGAGTGCACCTTCAGGACCAACGCAGGACAGTACTGGGAGGTGGTCAGCCACGGCGGACTCCAGGCAACCGCCAAGGAAGTGTGAGTCCAGTCCACAATAAATGGGTCAATGGGGCTACGTTTAGGTGGCGTTTTTAATTCCGAATTAACAATTCAGAATTAAATAGTTCGGTCGAGTTTACTTTGATCTTTCATTTAATTCCGAATTGTGAAGTGTTTACATGACATTTTCAAATAACAATTAACCTTTATTCAGAATTAAAGTGAGTTAATTCGGAATTAAATTTGTCATGTAAACATAGTGAATGATGGTTTTTTTTTCTAGCTGCACATGTGACGTCAGAGTGGTGGAAGCACAGCTAATACCGCTATTGCATGGATATCTTGATTTTACTGGATTATCTAAACTAAAAACATATTCATTGCAGTACATTGATTACCAATTACTAATTGATTCATGGGCATTAGCTGTGGTTGTACCACCTCATGTCTGAGCCCAAAAAACACCACTGACCCGAATACAGAGCCCAGTGAGGGTCAGGACCCCTAGGGTGTGTGTGGGGATTTGAGAACAGAAGGGATCATTTTCAGTGATGTTAACATTATTTGAGCTCCAAGGGCTGGTACACAACATTGCAGGTACATCTAGATAGGAGGTACAATGTGCTGCAGTAACCACGTTCCCAATAGTGCAAAGGTGCCACCAAAAGTTTTCAGATGAATTGTCTGACACATACCATTACATTTAGATACATACGAGGAGTAAAATAATAATGTGTAACAAAAATGAGTATTGCAACATCTGTGCAGACAGTAAAAATATCAGTGTTGAAAATATAACACCTACAGTATAACGAACTTAAATGAACTTAAATTAATTTAAGCAAATTAAGTGAAAGTAACAGTTTTTTTACTGTGCAGAGGGGGCCAACACTATGTTTGCAATGTATTGTCTGATACATACTGCCATTACATGTAGTAATTGAGAACTAAATTCACAATTTGTTACAAATAACAGTTGTATAATATCTGTGCAGAGGTGCCAACACCATGTTTCAGATGCATTGTCTGGACCGACGTATTGCCCTCAGGGCCAGCAATGGGAAGTACGTCTGCATGAAGAAGAACGGACAGCTCTTAGCCGTCAGTGACGCCATCGGTAAGTGGATCATAATAACTGTATTTGTACATACATTGGATGCCAACTTGTAGAGTTCATACAGGTGTGGTAGCACTAGGCTATCATCCTCGACCTTTAGCTCAGTGGTAGGCTATCGCACCTGTGCCGCGCATGCCGAAGTGTCGCTGCGGCTGGTACGTTCGAGCCCTGAGTGGCAGACTGCACAGGAAGACATTGGTTGCATACAGTTTAGCACAATTCATACAAGTATGCAGCTGAATCTGCTTTAACGAATGAAAGAAACAGACACGAGGTCGGTAATATTTAAGAATATGCAAGGTAGCTAGGTCAAAGAGTTCATATAGACAAATGTGATTTAAAAATGACTTTCAGTGGCTGATCAGTGACGATTCTAGTCCTTGGGGGCCCTCAGCGAAATATTCATATCGGCCCCTCTTTAATTTAAAAAAAAAAATTGCTGCCATTTATCCTGGCAGGGCTGACTGTTGGGGGGCCCTACGGAGGGCAGGGTTAGTGGGGATCTGGGGTGCATTTCTGGAAAGCGTAGTTGCTAACTATGTTAGCTACTTTGTTGGTTGCAATGCAATTTCCCATTGGCAACTACCGAAGTTGCTATAACTGCTAACAACTACGCTTTCCAGAAATGAACCCCTGGTTAGGCTCAGGTAAAGATTATAGAAAATTTTACATTTAAATGAATTTTAAAAAATACACAAAGACCATGTTGCAATCAATGAACAACCAAGTCCCACTGAGCTGGAAATAAAATGTAGCCTATTATTGAGTTCTGTGCTCTATATGCTGTATCTATGCAATTGAACCCCACCACCATATAGTCAAATCTATTGAATATACTGAATTATTCTGAATTTCATGCATTCACTTGTCCAGGTATATGTATATGGCACAATGTTTTTCACGTGAAAAGAGGGATTTCTTCAACAAAAACTGTTGAATTGAATTGTCCATGGCCACTGATGTTGGCCCTGAAGGCATGATGATGATGTGCGGCCTTTATATATTGTATGGGGAGGAAAAGTGTGGAGGAGGGACTATTTCTAGATCATTCTCCTCAAAAAGAACATGATGCCCATACTGAACTGTACCCAGGGTCGCTGACAGGTTTTCTTAGGCCCGGGACAAAGTCATCTGAAAGGGCCCCTCGACATAATACATATAATGTAAAGGATACCCAATTCCGGGCCCCATCTATCCCTGGGCCTGGGACAACTGACCCCTTTGTCCCCTCCTGTTGGCTTCCCTGACTGTACCAAAAAACAAGGACATCCCTCAATGGGCTTTTGCCCAGAGGAGATTGTTGAAGGGCAACATTCAAGGGTTTGCCTGGCACAAGAACAAGAGGAAACCTGCCAAGGTCAGCAACTTCATAAATGAAAAGCACTTAAAGGCTCTGAGAGTGCTAGTTACTGAAGATGTACTCTTATAAGTTATAATAAGTGTGTGTGTGTGTGTGTGTGTGTGTGTGTGTGTGTGTGTGTGTGTGTGTGTGTGTGTGTGTGTGTGTGTGTGTGTGTGTGTGTGTGTGTGTAGTCACTTTTGTTGTGATTCTATCGCAAAGAGCTAGGTGTGTGTGTGTGCGCGTGTGTGCGTGTGTGTGTGCGTGTGTGTGTGTGTTAAGGGTGCTCGGGGTTTGGCACTGAAGGCCAGTTATTGAAGGCATACAGAGCATCACTGGTTGCTAAGGCGATGCAGGCCGAGGTCAGCAATCAAGTACACCTTTGATGAAATCCCCAGAAGTGTAGTACGATTCAAACTACTATTGTCAGGGAAGTTGACAGGGGGAGGCGGCAGAATTCAGCCATTATTATAGGCTATTGTATATATTGAAGGGGGTTCAAATTACTTTGTCCTGGGCCCGGCCAAAGTTGTCAGCAGCTCTGACTACATTGTCTCTTATACTTTTGATTACACTGATTTTTCGCATTATAGTCTTAACTGAAGTACGTTGGCAAGGTCTCCTTGTTTATCCACAACTTTGTGGTGGATAAATGAGATGTTTTTCTTCAGTTTCGATTGAGGATTCTTTTGATGTGTTTTTTTGTGAAGTGACAGTATGATTACAGTTGTAAAATGTATAGTGTGAAAAGGCCAAAGCCAGAAAAATAGGGGGGGGCGGGGGAGAGAGAGAGAGAGAGAGAGAGAGAGAGAGAGAGAGAGAGAGAGAGAGAGAGAGAGAGAGAGAGAGAGAGAGAGAGAGAGAGAGAGAGAGAGAGAGAGAGAGAGGAGACAAAGACAGAAAGACCCTAGGCCAAAAAAGCATTCAGTGATTTTTGACAGATGAATTGACACGGGTGAATCTGTTTTGTTCAAATTTGATAGAGTTTACAAAGTAAAGCTAAGATGACTGTGTCATTCCTCTTAATTACTACATGGCTCCTCTATTCTATTACTAGAGTGTGCCTTTAACTTTTGTAGATCTGACAGGAGTTGGGCATCTTCTGTGGTAGCTCAATTTAAAATAAATGAATACCAAAATCGTATTCTGTAATACATTTAATATTACAATCTGGCTTGCTAGGTAGGTTAGGTGTCAAGTAGCCTAAATATAATTTCTTCCTCTTCCTCTTACCAGTTTATCCATAGAGTGAGTCAGCCATTCTGTGTGATGCAGGATGAGTGTGTGTGTGTGTGTGTGTGTGTGTGTGTGTGTGTGTGTGTGTGTGTGTGTGTGTGTGTGTGTGTGTGTGTGTGTGTGTGTGTGTGTGTGTGCCCGTACAGAGGTGACCATGTAGCCAGGCCGTGCCCTTCTTGTGACGCAACAGCTTCAGCGTTGCTACCAGTCAAGAGCAGTCAAGAGCAATGCAACCTACTTTCTGAGTTCCCGCAAAATCGGGAGCTCCTCCCACTTTATTGGGAAGCAAACAATCATTAGCAAACCAAGGGAGCCCGTTTGGGAAATGCCGTTAGGAAATGTTAATTGTTCTGCTCTTGGTCAGACAAGTCTCGAAGAGATTTGAAAGTCGATGATAATCAGGCAAGTGAACATGAGTTCATCATCAGGCCTATCCTGATCTTGATAATCATCATAAACAAAACAAATAGTAGTATAATAATACAGGACTATTAAGACGTGTGTAATTGTGTGTGTGTGTGTGTGTGTGTGTGTGTGTGTGTGTGTGTGTGTGTGTGTGTGTGTGTGTGTGTGTGTGTGTGTGTGTGTGTGTGTGTACCCATACAGGTGATGACGAGCAGCTGGTTTTGAAGCTGATCAACAGGCCCATCCTGATCCTGAGGGGGGAGAACGGCTTCATCTGCCACCACAAGACCTCCAACACGCTGGACGCCAACCGCTCCGTATACGACATCTTCACACTGGAGTTCAGCAATGGGGCCTACCAAATTAAAGGTGCATTTGCCATTGCGTTTGCCGTGTGTGTGTGTGTGTGTGTGTGTGTGTGTGTGTGTGTGTGTGTGTGTGTGTGTGTGTGTGTGTGTGTGTGTGTGTGTGTGTGTGTGTGTGTGTGTGTGTGTGTGTGTGTGTGTGTGTGTGTGTGTGTGTCTACCGGTATGTCCTTTCATGGTATAAGATAGAAAACGTCATTTCAATTTCCTTGTATGACCAGGCTGCGCATATGAAGAAACTGACAATAAAAGCTGACTTGACTTGACTTGATGTGAAAACGAAATACAAATAATCTTCTATCTGTGTGCACAGGTATAGGTGGAAAGTTCTGGTATGTGAACAGCGTCGGCGTGGTGTGTGCGGACGGCGAGACGCCGGAGGACTTCACCTTCGAGTTCCTGGAACACGGCCGCATGGCCATCCGCTCGGCCAAGAACGGCAAGTACCTGCGCGGAGAGCAGACGGGGACGCTGAAGGCCGACGGCGATGTCGTCAAGTGCTCCACGTTGTGGGAATACTGACCTCTGGTGGACAACCTCAGGAACTGCACAAGTGATTTCCAATAGAACTCAAAGGAGCCCAGACCTGTTGCCCCTTTTTATGTTACATACTGAGGAAGTAAGAACTCAAGAAATTGACTTAAGTAAAAAAAAATTAAAAGCAATTTTTGATTGGTGCGACCTTTTCCCCGAAAAGAAACTAAATCCTGCTTGGGTGAAGCACTACAAGTAGATGTTTCATCCAGTGACTGTGGCACCATTCACCATTCTGGATTATCTGTTTTTTCTTGATGAAATTCTTTGACAAAATGGACACAATATGACCGATGAGGGACCTTGACATTAGAAGTTGAACTCCAGTTGCCTGTTCCCCCCACCTTCATCACAGAACTGCTGGAGTGCCTTGACCACTGAACCAATGAAGGAACAATGAAAGGAACACTTATGCTTTATGCATTACAGAGTGATCCACCAGAGTGGATATTGTATCAAGGATATAATAGTTATTCTATTCCATTTCTATTGAGGACATTTTCTTGGCAGCTAGTGTTCAGCAATCATCTACAGTACACATTAAGAAGATAGTGATGTTTTCTTTTTCCTTCTTTCTTTAGTTTTTAGAAATTAGATATTGTGTTTGTTTTAGAAAGTTTGGAAAATATAGGCTATATTTTAGATGTCTAGTTTTGTTGAATTCAGTAAAACTCACCCACTTACTTGTTCACCCACTTAAGGTCCTGGATAGATTAACCTCCATCATCTACACTGCCTTTATGAGTAATTTCAACATCTCCCCGTCTTCCAGACTACAAAAAAAAAGCTACTGCACTGTGGGCCTTAACCATTTTTTTTTTTTAATGTTCCTTCCTGTCCATATGCTGTATCATTCCTGTCTCTCTGACTGTGTTTTGCCAATCCTGATTACCCAATTATTCGGATACTGGGTCAAAAAAAAAAGAGCTGAAAAAAAGAAAGCCCAGTTGCTTATAACTATACAGTAAATAACACAGTGTTAATTCAACACTTAGCTAGAGTGTATTTGGGCCTTAGAGTTACTCTCTAAGTGTTGAATTGCCACTGCTTTTTTCCCCTGCGTGGGCTCTTTGGGCCAGTTAGCTGATTGTCGAGTCGTTATTATGTAACATGAGGTGGGAACGTTCCGGAAGAAACTTGAGAGAAGTGTGATAGTGGGTCAAGATAACGAGCGAGCAGCCGCTGCTGCTTATCCTGTAAGAGGCTCATTACAGCAGCGGGGACAGGAAAGCCGACAGAGTGGGGGCAAAGGGGGACAGTTGTCCAGGGCCCAGGGAGAGGGAGCAAGGGGGCAGAATTGGGTCTCTTATATGTTGTATGTATACATGGGTTCTAATTAGGGCCCGAGCACCGAAGTGCAAGGGCCACGCGGTGGCCCTTCGCCCTCTCGGTGCGAAGCCCTATTGTTTTCCTAAGGATTATTATTAGGGCCCGAGCACCGAAGGCGCGAGGCCCTATTGTTCTTGCTCGGATTATTATTATTATTAGGGCCCGAGCACCGAAGTGCAAGGGCCACGCGGTGGCCCTTCGCCCTCTCGGTGCGAAGCCCTATTGTTTTCCGAAGGATTATTATTATTATTTTTCTCCTTAGTCTTTAGCCTTGTTGGGCCATTTTTCGGGCACTTCCGGTGCTCGTACACTTACGCCACTTGGTACACACATTGGAGATTCCCACCGCTACTCAGACGCCGAATATTAACCCCCGATGGAACACGGGTACGAGGCCACGCCCCCAAAAGCGTTTAGGGGCGGGGCCGACATATACTTTGAGCTAGAGACTCGGGACTTTTTTTAGGGTATGTATCTCACTAAGGCGCATCATAAAGTCCGATACAACGATATGGCCACGCCCAACAGGAAGTGAGATATTTTGACTTTTTTGGCATTTTTTAGCATTTTTTACGTACTTTTACGTACTTGTCCTACACCGTACATCGTATTGACTTCATATTCTGTGGACATGAGGTCAAGGCATTGAAGATGATATATTGCGAAGGAATTTTTCATATCTCGTAATTTGCCAAGATGGCGGCTCCATGAATTTAGGTATCTAATTCTAAAACAGGAAGTTGGCCACCATTTCAGTTTGGAGTGTTTTGTAACAGTGCAAGCGCACACATGTATGCATATAATGAAAACTAACTTTTCTATATGCCTGAAATGGAGGCCACGCCCCCAAACAGGTTTAGGGGCGGGGCCAACATCTACTTTGAGCTAGAGACTCGGGACTTTTTTAAAGTTGTGTATCTCACTAAGGCGCATAATAAAGTCCATGTAACGATATGGCCACGCCCAACAGGAAGTGACATATTTTGACTATTTTGTCATTTTAAAACAGGAAGTTGGCCACCATTTCAGTTTGGAGTGTTTTAAAACCCTGCAAACGCACACATGCATGCATATAATGAATACTTACTTTTGTATATGCCTGAAATGGAGGCCACGCCCCCAAACACATTTAGGGGCGGGGCCAACATCTACTTTGAGCTACAGACTCGGGACTTTTTTAAAGTTGTGTATCTCACTAAGGCGCACAATAAAGTCCATACAACGATATGGCCACGCCCAACAGGAAGTGACATATTTGGCATTTTAAAACAGGAAATTGGCCACCATTTCAGTTTGGATTGTTTTAAAACCCTGCAAACGCACACATGTATGCATATAATGAATACTTACATTTGTATATGCCTGAAATGGAGGCCACGCCCCCAAACACATCTAGGGGCGGGGCCAACATCTACTTTGAGCTAAAGACTCGGGACTTTTTTTAAGTTGTGTATCTCACTAAGGCGCACAATAAAGTCCATACAACGATATGGCCACGCCCAACAGGAAATCAAATATTTGGACTTTTTTGTCATTTTAAAACAGGAAGTTGGCCACCATTTCAGTTTGGAGTGTTTTAAAACCGTGCAAACGCACACATGTATGCATACAAAAAATACTACCTTTTGTATAGGCCTGAAAGGGAAGCCACGCCCCCAAATACGTTTAGGGGCGGGGCCAACATCTAATTTGAGCTACAGACTCGGGAGTTTTTTTAAGTTGTGTATCTCACTAAGGCGCACAATAAAGTCCATATAACGATATGGCCACGCCCAACAGGAAGTGACATATTTTGACTATTTTGTCATTTTAAAACAGGAAGTTGGCCACCATTTCAGTTTGGAGTGTTTTAAAACCCTGCAAACGCACACATGCATGCATATAATGAATACTTACTTTTGTATATGCCTGAAATGGAGGCCACGCCCCCAAACAAGTTTAAGGGCGGGGCCAACATCTACTTTGAGCTAAAGACTCGGGACTTTTTTTAAGTTGTGTATCTCACTAAGGCGCACAATAAAGTCCATACAACGATATGGCCACGCCCAACAGGAATTGACATATTTGGACTTTTTTGGCATTTTAAAACAGGAAGTTGGCCACCATTTCAGTTTGGAGTGTTTTAAAACCCTGCAAACGCACACATGTATGCACATAATGAATACTAACACATCTATAAGCCTGAAATGTAGATAAGATATAGCGCCACCATGTGGTAGGCAAAGGAACTGCAGGAAAAGTGTAATCCTTCAATATCTCGTGAACCGAACATCGTACAGACTCCATTTTTGGGGGGGGGGGGCATAGCAACATGCTAGGTGGCATGCCCCGCCCCTGCAATGTACGTGCGAGGGCCCGTCATCGCCGCTTGCGGCTTTAATTATTATTTTTCTTTTTCATGGACGTTTGGGCTGCTCATTTGGTCTGGGAAGCACTTGGTGGCTCGGCCTTTTGCACGGTGATCGGATATGGTAACCGCTACTCAGAACCGGAAGTTCGGATCCGGATTGGTCCCGGGCACAGAATAGCGCCCCCTATCGCCCCATATCGCGTTGAAGTTCCTGGCTGACATATAGTTTGTCGTTGGGCCACGAAAAAAAATATGCATATATATCTCACTAAACCAAACAAATTTGCAATGCCAACCCATTAGCCACGCCCAACAGGAAGTGAGATAATTGGACTTTTTTCAAATTTACATGGAATGGGATTTGAAACAATCCTCCTAAACCGTACATCGCACTCTCTTTATATTCGTTGTACATGAGCTCAAGGCATTGGCGAAGGAATTTTTGATATCTCGTAATTTGACAAGATGGCGGCTTAATGAATTTAGGCATCTAATTTTAAAACAGGAAGTTGGCCACCATTTCAGTTTGGAGTGTTTTCAAACGGTGCAAACTCACACATGTATGCATATAATGACTATTAACTTTTGTATATGCCTGAAATGGAGGCCACGCCCCAATATACGGTTAGGGGCGGGGCTAACATCTACTTCGAGCTACAGACTCGGGAGTTTTTTTAAGTTGTGTATCTCAATAAGGCGAGTAATAAAGTCCACACAACGATATGGCCACGCCCAACAGGAAGTGAGATATTTTGACTTTTTTGGCATTTTAAAACAGGAAGTTGGCCACCATTTCAGTTTGGAGTGTTTTGTAACAGTGCAAATGCACACATGTATGCATATAATGAATACTAACTTTTGTATATGCCTGAAATTGAGGCCACGCCCCAAAACACTTTTAGGGGCGGGGCCAACATCTACTTTGAGCTACAGACGCGGGAGTTTTTTTAAGTTGTGTATCTCACTAAGGCGAACAATAAAGTCCATACAACGATATGGCCACGCCCAACAGGAAGTGAGATATTTTTACTTTTTTGGCATTTTAAAACAGGAAGTTGGCCACCATTTCAGTTTGGAGTGTTTTAAAACAGTGCAAAGCACACATATATGCACATAATGAACACTAACTCTTCTATAAGCCTGAAATGTACATAAGGTATAGCGCCACCAAGTAGTAGGCAAAGGAACTGCAGGAAAAGTGTCATTCTTCAATATCTTGGGAACTGAACGTCGTACAGACTCCATTTTTGTTTTAGGGGGTCTGAGCAACACGCTAATCATGACAATGTTAATGCTAATTTTGAATGCTAATTCATGCTAATTTGTTTTTCTTCATTATCTCGTGAACCGAACGTCGTTCAGACTCCATTTTTTTGCATGTGTCCATTTTGCATGCATCTCTATATGATTGAAATGGCAATGCAAAGGGATACCGAGAGGGGAAGTGGACAAGACAGCAGTGACGCCTACAATGACGCCTTCACCTTCCTCATACTTGTCAGAAAATTGTTACGCTTCATCCGTTTTTCACAGGTAGGGATGTATTAGGGCAGGGCGATGTGCCATGCCCCCCGGGCCGCAGGTGCGAGGGCCCGCCAAGGCCGCTTGCGGCTTTAATTATTATTATTCTCCCTTGGTATTTAGCCACGTTGGGCCATTTTTCGGGTACTTCCGGTGCTCGTACACTTACGCCACTTGGTACACAAATCGGAGATAGCCACCGCTACTCAGGCGCCGAATATCAACCCCTGATGAAACACGGGGACGACGCCACGCCCCCAAACGCGTTTAGGGGTGGGGCCAACATATACTTTGAGCTAGAGACTCGGGAGTTTTTTTAAAATGTGTATCTCACTAAGGCGCATAATAAAGTCCGATACAACGATATGGCCACGCCCAACAGGAAGTGAGATATTTGGACTTTTTTGGCATTTTTTGGCATTTTTTGGCATTTTTTTCAGACTTTAACGTACTTGTCCTACACCGTACATCGTATTGACTTCATATTCGGTGGACATGAGGTCCTGGCATTGACGATGATATATTGCAAAGGAATTTTTGATATCTCATAATTTCACAAGATGGCGGCTCAATGAATTTAGGTATCTAAATCGGGTACTTCCGGTGGTCGGACACTTACGCCACTTGGTACACCAATCAGATCAACCCCTGGTGGCACACGGGGACGAGGCCACGCCCCCAAAAGCGTTTAGGGGCGGGGCCAACATATACTTTGAGCTAGAGACTTGGGAGTTTTTTTAAAATGTGAATCTCACTAAGGCGCATACTAAAGTCCATACAACGATATGGCCACGCCCAACAGGAAGTGAGATATTTTGACTTAACAGGAAGTTGGCCATCATTTCAGTTTGGAGTGTTTTGTAACGGTGCAAATGCACACATGTATGCATATAATGACAACTAAGTTTTGTATATGCCTGAAATTGAGGCCACGCCCCCAAATACGTTTATGGGCGGGGCCAACATCAACTTTGAGCTACAGACTCGGGAGTTTTTTTAAGTTGTGTATCTCACTAAGGCCAACAATAAAGTCCATACAACGATATGGCCACGCCCAACAGGAAGTGAGATATTTTGACTTTTTTGGCATTTTAAAACAGGAAGTTGGCCACAATTTCAGTTTGGAGTGTTTTAAAACAGTGCAAATGCACACATATATGCACATAATGAATACTAACTCTTCTATAAGCCTGAAATGTATATAAGGTATAACGCCACCATGTGGTAGCCTAAGGAACTGCAGGAAGAGTGTAATTCTTCAATATCT
The DNA here is from genome assembly GCF_034702125.1 of Engraulis encrasicolus. Taxonomy (NCBI): domain Eukaryota; kingdom Metazoa; phylum Chordata; class Actinopteri; order Clupeiformes; family Engraulidae; genus Engraulis; species Engraulis encrasicolus. The sequence goes on from NC_085873.1 coordinate 4,687,826, forward strand.
TGGGAGCTGAACGTCGTACAGACTCCATTTTTGTTTTAGGGGTTCATATCAACACGCTAATCGTGACAATGCTAATGTTAATTTTGACTGCTAATTCATGCTAATTAGTTTTTCTTCAATATCTCGTGAATCGAATGTCGTACAGAGTCCATTTTTTTTGGAGTGGGGACATAGCATCATGCTAGGTGGCATGCCCCACCCCTGACACGTAGGTGCGAGGGGCCCGTCATCGCCGCTTGCGGATTTAATTTTTGTTTATAACCTGACTGCACAAAACTATCTGCGCACAACTCAACCTCTGATTGTTGCAAACCGCTTGTCGGTAAAAAAAATAGCGCACGTGGTTGACTGCCAGTGTCTTGCCCCGCCTCATAACATTGTGTTTACAAACACTGAGAACCCAGCTATATTGAGTGGGGGGGACTTTCAAATGGCTTTGTCCCAGGCCTGGCAAAAGCTGTCAGTGGCCCTGAGTGAGAAGAGCGAGAAGAAAACAAAGGGCTGCTCGGGTTGCTTGTGAAAATGGACGTGAATGCAAAAAAAAGAAGAGGACGAGAAACCCTGACTGATGAGATACATGACTTTCGTCACCAGAAATGAGAGAGAGAGAGAGAGAGAGAGAGAGAGAGAGAGAGAGAGAGAGAGAGAGAGAGCCAGCAAGCAAGATGACATGTCACTGCTGAGTCCGACAGAGGAGGAGACTGAGGGATGTTGTAGTGTCTCATTTTAGTTAAGCCTTCATCTCTGATTATGCTATTCAAATAGATGAGTAGATCTGTAGAACAATGATTAAGTGACCGAAACAGGACTGAACAACTAAAAATGAAAGTGAAACAATTACATGATCCCTCAGCCTATCTATACACTTGTTTGTGTTTAATTTTCTTTAATACTGCTGGCAATTAAAACTTTTGTGAATCTTAAATGTATATTGAAAATTGGTGTTCAGTAGATCAACTGTATAAATCATGTCTGATCACTTTGCAGTTTGCAAATAGCCTGGTGTTACCACGCAGTTTGCAAATAGCCTGGTGTTACCATACAATCATACTAAGTTCATATCATGGTCATGCAGTTTTTGGACTGAAATGCTTACTGTACATCTGGGGCCTGTACTAAGAAGCTGTTTCAGGAGTAAACCAGATTAAGTTAAGAGGTTAATCATCTAATAGAAGAGCCTGGAGTCCTCATTTTCTTAAGAAAGGGAAGGCTAGGTTACATACTAGGCAATCTACCGGTATGTTCATTTAATTATTTTAACCCATTAATGCTGAATTCTGTGTGGCACAACATTGAGCGCAGGCAGCTGCATGACGCAGTTAGCCTGATGAAATATGAGATTTTCTTTCCATTTAAAATGTTAGTACGTATGTTAGAGGTAAATGAACATGTCCTGATGTAAGATGAGGGTCTAAGCTTTTAAATACAATTTCTTTCATGGACAATTCCTCTGTAGTATGTTGTGTGAGTCACAAAGTCTACAGTTACTAGTGAGCGATGTACTCGATGCTGCACAGGTTGAACCAAATTTGGGGGCTTTCTTTTTTAGTTCTTTAGTTATTTTTTCAGCAAAATCATCTAGTCAACTCATTAGGTACAATGGAATAACTGGTGTAACCTCTGTGTAATATCATGTGCTAGTGTACTTACACCATAAATGTACTTTGGCCACATGTGTGCAGGTTTTTAGCTGTTACAGACTAAGAGCAGCAGAGGGTGACAGTGAGCATCTCATGTTAACGGTTACCATGGCCTCCAAAGAACCCATCACTAAAAACACCTGGTACTAAAGAACCATTTGATGACTTCAATGAAATTTCACAACAGCGTATTTATTCCAGCTGTAGTATTACGTACATACATTACAAAACTAACAACAAACATGCGCCCAGGTGCCATGGGCACTACAGATACAGGAACAGCACCGTTCATGACTTCACAAATAAATACAATTCTATTTTCCAAGAAGCACAGTGCATCCTGGGAAAGGAAGCAGCTTGAATGCAGGTCAATGTCCTCACACAGACACAAACATACACACTTCTCCCCAAGTGCTCCCCGATACCAATAAATGCACTTTTCCATGACTTTTCCTCTTCCTCTTACCAGTTCCTCCATAGAGTGAGTCCACCATCCTGTGTGTGTAGCTCAGAGGATGAGCAGTGGGGTATCTCATACTGTGTGTGTGTGTGTGTGTGTGTGTGTGTGTGTGTGTGTGTGTGTGTGTGTGTGTGTGTGTGTGTGTGTGTGTGTGTGTGTGTGTGTGTGTGTGTGTGTGCATATATTTTGTGTGTGTGTGTGTGCGTGTGCATATATTTTGTGTGTGTGTGCATATGTGCATATATATTGTGTTTGTGCATGCGTGCATATATTGTGTGTGTGTAGGTGAATGTGGGTGTGTGTGTGTGTGTGTGTGTGTGTGTGTGTGTTTGTGTGTGTGTGTGTGTAGGTGAATGTGTGTGTGTGTGTGTGTGTGTGAATGTGGGTGTGTGTGTGTGTAGGTGAATGTGGGTGTGTGTGTGTGTGTGTGTGTGTGTGTGTGTGTGTGTGTGTGTGTGTGTGTGTGTGTGTGTGTGGCTCAGAGGACGAGTAGTGGGTTGTCTCGCAGCTGTTGATAGATGGAGAGTAGCTTGTGGGTGGTGTTGTGGCTGGTGCTGCTGATGCCCAGGGCAGTGGGGGCCAGGGCCTCCTGCAGAGCCTTATGGAGAGCCTGACAGGGGGGGCAGAGAGGAGAGCAGGGCTGGATTAATACACAGGCTAGATCTGCCCTACAAAGGCAAAGTACAGTAACAACATATTTTGTCAAAATTGAGTTTAGCCTGTCTTCATTACACCATCTACAAACGTATATCTTGTGACAAAGCCAAATGTGCCCCAATGTACAGAGATATTGCTGTCAAATTTGCGGTGACTGCAATACCCAATCTAATACCAAGGCTTTGAAGGCATATTTCTCAGTTTCAATGCTGGCATAGTTACTGCCAAAGAGGTTGGATTAATAAAGAGGATTCAAAACCCGCCCACCCAATGCAAAAGAGTGTGCTCAAGCTGGGTCTCCTAAGGGGGCGTTGTCCCCTCCTTCCTCTTCTATTTTTGAGGTGTTTGTACAAGAAGTGTGCTACCGCCATCTACAGCCCAAAGGGGACTCCATTTATTCTCAAGCTCAGGACTTCAAAGGTCTCCTAACCGAAGGTCTCCTAAAGGGGCGTTCACCCGACATAAAGTGGATACCGGAAAAGAACTAGAATGACGTATCTCTGTCTATAATATCTCTGGATATAGCACCAGCCAGGGGGCCCATGATTAGTCAAAGGAGGGAAAACGTTTGCATAATTGCAGTATTGAAAAATTCATCTCTTGTTATAATACTCCTCTCTACAGTTGGCAGACTTGATTTATGGCTCGGAATTATGACAATACTGTGATTTTGTCATGATTTTTTTTCCTGTGGGAAGCCTATGGAGTTACTGCCATTGGTGCTACTGCTATTACTGTACATACCGTCTCAGAGTGCGTTTCTCAAAAGCGTCGTTGCTAACTTGGTTGCAACGTAATTTCCCATTGGCAACCTACTAAGTTGCTAACTGGTTAAAAACGATGCTTTCCAGAAACTGGGTCCTGGGCTCTAAGTTAACTTTTTCCTATCACCAACCAAGATGTTTATCTTACTAGCCAAACACACCCTCACTTATTGGCTGAAGTGGCTATTAAGTTGGTCTTTTCTACCAGCAAAACAGTTGTTTTTTTATCAGCATCTGGCCAGTTGGCTGGTGTTAAAGTAGAGTCTAATACGGTCTACACACATCGCCCATTTCTGCTACTGCCACCATTACTGATACTACTTCGTGAGTCACTACTGCCACCACAGTGATTGATACTCGTGTGTTACCTCTGCACGCTGGACGGCCTGCCTCAGACTCTCCTCTCTCAGCCGCACATGGGGCTCCTGGCTCCTTCTGCAGCCATTCACAAGGCTCTATGGGCATGAGAGACGTCAGTGCATTGCATCACATAAAAAAAAAATGGAAACACTTTCAAACAATTTAAGTGACATGCATAATTCCATACAATCAAGTTCACACCTCGACACCCACACCTGGCTTTATCCATGGTGTAGGTGCCCTTCGAGCATGGCACCTTAACCCACATTGCTCCAGGGACTGCAATAAAAATATAAGCTAAGAGTAATGCATTGCATTACATTACATTTGGAAGACGCATTTAACCAAAGCGACTTACAATTGAGGACATAATCATAGCCTACAACAATATACAGGAAATATACAGGAACATATACATGGGTTCTCAGTGTTCATCAACACGATGTTATGAGGAGGGGCAAGACACTGGCAGCCAACCACGTGAGCTAATTTTTTGACCATCAGCGGTTTCCAACAATCAAGGTTGAGTTGTGCGCAGCTAGGTTCGCGCAGTCAGGTTATTAACAAAATTTAGAACCCATGTATAGTGCAGATGCCAAGTAGGGCTAGTTTTGTTTGTGATGTGTGATGTATGTTTAGTAAATACCTGTATGCGTTGGAGCACGGCGTGATGCAGCCCACACACCATCTCCAAGGAGAAGCTCTCTATGTGGACCTCCAGCACACTCAGCGGACCAGACACATACACGTCACTCATTGTCACCTATAGATATACACACAGACACACACACCCAGAGGAAGAGTTAAACATCCTAAACAGACACACAACACACACACACACACATCGCACCAGACACATACACATCACTCACCCTGCCCCTATAGATATACCACACACCCAGAGCAAGAGTTACAAACATAATAAACTCGCGCACATGCACGCGCAAACACACACACACACACACACACAGTTACAGTATCTCATCTGATTTTGACTCACCTCTTTAACGCTTATCTTAGCTGAGCAACCCGTGGGTCCATGCCCCATGACCATGGGTGTCTGCAGAGGCTCCAGCAGCCCCCTCTCTGTCCTGACGCCGTCCCCACTGAGGAGCCACCTGAGGGCAGCCAGACACGGCTCTTGCCCCCTTGTCTCTGGAGCCGCGCTGGAGCCTATATCTTTAAAGGTAGAGAATGGAATGGTATGACATCTTTGATACTGGTAGCATTTTCTATGAGAGCTACTGCACTCATAAAACTCTAAAAAGGCTTAAACGGTGCACTGTGTAGGATGGTGGCTAGAGTAGGTATTGCAACTATGCTGCTAATTGAAACTCTGTTGCCTTCTTCCAAATTTGATATCATGAACATTTACTAATAAATATTTATTATTTACTAATATTAAAAACTATATTTAAAACAATAATACTAATTTTCACTAGGGAAACCAAACAAGTTTTGCAACTAAAAGTGTACATTTCCAAGTCATCATAATTAACACTTAAAAATTGAGGGTGGTGAATACATATTTAAAAGACGATATTTGTGAATGGGCAGCATAAATTCAGGAAATAAACTACTTAAAAAATTACATACTTTTTAATTGTTTATGTAGTATGTACTCTAGACATACACTACCTTTAAGTCTGGCTCTCAGGCACTCTGCGGAGATCTTCACCACCGCTGCATATGGCTGTGACCTCTGGTCTCTGACCTTGGAGAGGTCACCGTCGACCTCCATCCCCCGGGAGACGAGGAGGGCGTGGATGGGGTCAGGTGACATTGTTGCCGTCGTCGACAACTGCTGCCTGGAGACCGTGCTGGTGACTGACGCGGCGGTATCTAGTTGGAATGCGTCCAGCGCGTCTACAGTTAGCGTGTTCAGGGGTAGGCACACACAGTCTTTAGAGGGGGTGAGGGCCGTGAGCGTTGAAGGCCGTTGTTGAACAAGACCAGTGTTCTCCAGTCCTTTGAATTGCGGTTCTTCTGGAGAACCGATAGAACACGTGGAGAACATGAGGGAGCAGTACACGGTCAGAGGGAGGGAGAGAGATTTGGTGGTTCCGAGAGGCAAGGTCTGGGAGGCCTCGCGTCCTGTCTCCAGCTTCTGGAGTGGGAAGGTGTACGTTCTCGAAGGGTTCTTGGTTTCAGCAGCCGGGGAACTGGACGCTGGGTGGACGTGAATGCACAGGAACCAACCGCGTTCTAGAACAAAGCCACTGTTGTTCTCTAATGTGCATGTTAGCATCAAGGATTCCTCCTGCAACACACGGGTCCAACTGGTCACTCCACGGCACCTGATTGGCTGCTGACCGTCACATGACTGGTCTTCTGTTTTCTGATTGGAGAGCATTGCGATGGAGATGTTGAGAACTTGGTTGAGAAGCTTCAGGCTGCTGTTCCTCTGTTCAACAGAGTTTTTCAACGCAGATGCCCTATGGGAGGCAAGACACATGCTTTCACACTTGATTATAGAAAATGGAAGCGTAATTGGTATTGGTCTACTCTACTGTACATGCCTGACACAGAGACACACCAAGTGCACTGGACACATTTGTTGGTCCATGCTGACAAAGCAGTGATGGGCAACCTGGATTCAGGAGCCAGTGCCACATATGCCAAATGAATATTCCACATTGCAAATGCTTCTGAATCCAGGTTGCATAGTGTCTCAAGGCCTGTCTCCAATTCAAAGTGTACACTCACCTCTCCCAGACATTCCCGATCCCCGCCAGGAGGTCCTTCACCCTTTGGCCGGCCACAGATGCAGGCATCCTGGGCGCGCTGCCTCTGTCACCCCCCTGTCCCGGCTGCTGCTGGAGCTGAGGGACCCGGATTTTCTGGAGCTTCCCATGCTGAGTCAGCGCCAGCAGCTCCACACCATCCTCTGTTGGCGAGCATAGAAAATGCAATCAGATCAATGTCAAAGTGTACTTTATTATATTGACAATAAGGACTTTTTTGGACTGAGATTATTTTGTTCCAAGTCAAATAATAATATAATAATAATTGTATTTGTATAGCACTGTATCATACAAGGCATGTAACTCAAAGTGCTTAACAAATGGGAAGAAACATCATTGTTAGAGATGGATTTAAAAGGAGAGGTAGAGAGGAGAGGCAGAAATAACAGGAAAGTAGAGGAAGAAGAGATAGATAGAGATTGTAGAGTCATAAGGTCAACGTAGGTTAGGACCAGGATTCTTAGATGCGTTACAAGGTCCATAGTGGCTGGGCCTAGCATAAGTCATAGATAGTCACACAGAGATTGGGCGCTCAGATGCGGCCCCTGGTGGCATCAGGGGTGAGGAAAAACTCCCTTTCGCTTGAATCATAGGACTTTTGTTTCCAGTCAAAGGACCTTCCTCAAACATCTAACGTCACAGCAAATACAAAACAAAAACAATTGGGTGCAACAAGATCCTGGTCAAAAGAGATCATTATACATCAAAGAGGAGATGTCTGTGCTTCAGCCTTGGTGGTGCTCACAGTCAAGGACAGCAGTATCAAGACAAGATGGGCTACTTCAGAGTGACTAGAGACCCAGGGATGACTGGAGCAACCTTTTTTTAGAGGTTTTTTATTATTTTGGTGCACAAAGTGACTGACGTTTCGGCGCACCTGCGCCTTCTTCAGAGTCCATCATTATACACTTACCATACTTGAACACCATAGTACGTCATGAATGAAAATTTGGTCCTACTCCCAAGTCAAATACCAGATCGTAACCAGTTTCGGGGAAGCAAGGCAGTGAAACTGTCACAAGTGTGCAATCAACATGTGATTAACACACACAACATTGTTACTCCTATGACGCCAATGTGCTGACTTGTGGGCTTCTCAAGAGAACACAAAGCTGTCATTATAGACAATGAGATCATTCTTAAAGGAAATCCTTACCAACACAAACACTACAATGAGGAGGTGTGTGTGTGTATGTGTCTGTGTGTGTAAGAATGCATTTGTTTACGATCTAAGGCATAACACCTATAATTAGATTTGTGCATGTGTAGGTGTGTGTCTTTCAGTTGGTTTCTGTGTGTGGTAGTTATAAGGATGGTTCAAGAAGGTAGGTCTGCACACTGCGGAATAAGCTCCAAAAGATAAACTTTATTAAATTAAAACAGCTGTCTGAATTGTCTGGCACCTACAACATGTGATGTTGGATGTGCACACCCTACCCAAAACAACGCTGGCATTTATAAGGAAGAATCAATGCCCTTTGGTTGCTATTGCGTCAACCAAGAGAACAGTCTAACTACACATCACTCACAACATTCACTGGTGACTCAGCTCCAGACCTCCAAAACTTGACAGTTGCACAGGTATGAAATGTACATGCTATTGAAATTCTGTCAACCCAAGGCTCTGTAGTCCTGGGGTTATTCTAAAATACTATGTTTAAAGGTGCAGTATATCATATTTTTTGTACTTAATGTCCAGAATCCATGCTGCTCATTCACAAATGGTACATTTTTCACCAATACAGGAAAAATAACAGTTTTGTAGGTTTTTAATCAATGTTACGAAAAAACAAGGCATCACGTCTCCCACCCAGTTACAGTCGGCGGAAGGTGTCCGTAACACTGAATGACAAAGACGTCTTTGACCCTGTTACACTCTGTTACTTTCACAGTTTTCCCCAGGGAACTACTGCATGTGACTAGGAGGATAGGCTACATGTTCAAGGTCGCCTTTGATAAGACACAATGTGACCCCCTGTGTTTTTCCATTCCTGCGTCTTCATTAAAAATGGCCGAGTGGACAGGAGAGACAGACTAAAGACGCCAAGCGAGGAACATGTTTTCCAGGCTTCTCAATTTCTCTCCTTTCACAAAAGTCATTTGTAAACCTGATCTGATCGTCGTGGTCTAAGTCTGTTCTGTATGTCAGACAGTCTCTGAAGTCCTGACTTGTCTGCCACTTTGCAAACACATCCTTTCCATAATAACAAGGCAGCCTGAGTCATAACTTATCGAGTTACCTCATCTCTTCCCTGAATTTCATTGGCAGTAAAAAAGCTGAGCTATGCAAATAGGCGCCACTCCTTCTCCCTTACAGACACACACACACACACACACACACACACACACACACACACACACACACACACACACACACACACACACACACACACACACACACACACACACACACCTCAGTTTTCATGCCATATCCATAATAAGGCATAAATTCAATCCATGACAATGACCATGTCATTAGTCAAATCAGTCACCAACGACATACAGCCACACACACACACACACACACACACACACACACACACACACACACACATTTTATTATTATGCAAAATATTATGCACGTGCACAGAGATACAGTGTACAAACATGCACACGCACACAGTGCTTGACTACCTGTGGTGGGGTCACCTGAGGTGGGCGTCATGGCGATGACCCTGCTGACCTTCAGACTGACTGGAAGAGGAGTGAGGGAGTCTGGCGGTCCAGTCTGATTGGATGATGATGATGATGATGATGGTGATGATACGCTCATTTTCAGAGCCAGCAGGTCAGATCCAGTGCTGTAGTAAACGTGGCTGCCATTCGTGCAAGCACATACCACCGGCCCCCGAACCCTGAACTCATTGAAGCCTGTCATCTTTCCTTCCCCCTCATGCTCATTGGCCGTCAGCTGTAGCACTCTCCCCGTTTGACCAATCACCACCAGGCTTCTTGGGACGCCCCCTCCGGTTTCCGTGGCGACTGCAGTTCCGATGAAGGCAATTGGCTGCTCGAGGCTGTGCAGGACTCTCAGGGCTGTCCTCTGCTCCTCAGGCGAGGATGCTGCTGTTGTGACCGGTAGCAACAGGGGCAGGTAGCACACACGTCCGTCTGGTAACCCGCACAGGACCACGGGTGAGTTGAGGAGGGCAGCGTCCACACTGAACAAGAGGCTGAACAGCACGGGATCCAGGAGGTAGTCAGGAGACCTGCTCGTGTCCCCCGCAAACGAAGCGCCTCCACTGGGGTAGACACACGTCAACACTGGGTGTCGGACTGAGGATCCAGCATCCTTGTGTTCCACAGACTTGCTGTTACGTTGTGGTACGTCAGTGTAAATGGATGAGATGCGATGCTCTGCAAGTTTCCTGAGGGAGACATGTTTGCCATCTGTAGTTCTGTAGAGACACAGCCTCCATTGGGCCGTGTCCTGAGATACAGTGATAAGGATGTCATCGATGATATAGAAAGACACCACAGTTTTGTCTCTGAGTAGGATGGATTCCTCTGTTACTCTATGCACTATAGGATCTTCGTCCTCTGTAACAGACCTACAGAGAAGAAAACACACAGTAACAACTGTCTTGCATCTGATTGAAATAAAGACCACAATCAAAACATTCAAGAACATTATCATCATCATCATCATTATGATTATTATTAGTAGTAGTAGTAGTAGTAGTAGTAGTAGTAGTAGTAGTAGTAGTATCATTATTATTATTAAAACACTAGGAGATTTCTGAACATGCTTGTAGAGTATGATGCCTGGGGGCAGGGGGCAGCGAAGACCTACCTGGATTGTTGTGGGAAACTGACACAGTAAACTCCATCGTTCTCACAGAGTGCATAAATAAGGCGTCGCTTACATAGCGTCAGGTGAGACACAGGTGAGTCAAACTGAAGAACATCCTGGAAGACAACCCACTCCACATCAGATGAAATATTTTCTGTGCAGAGGAATTCACATGACAGAATATAACAAGGTAACATAAGATAACATAGGACATCATACAACAAGGTAACAAGTAGGCCTAACAACGTGTATGTTATTATGATTTCATAACATGCCTACACGTTGTTACTTCCTACCTTCATAACACGTTATCACTTAGGCCTTGTATGCATAATTAAATTCATAAACAGAAGGGTAGTTTATCATGCCTCGACGACAGTTGGCTCGTAGGATATTCCAATAACTTTGAAGTTAATGTTTAGGTCTTAGGCCTACCTGGACTCTCTTTTCTGTGCCACTGAAGATGAGCACTTCATCTCGACCTGTGCTAAAAACAACTTCTGTCTCAGCCAAAATTAACTTCACATCAGATGTCTTCAACAGACCGAATGCTGCCCATGATTCGACAGAGCACCTCATACCCTCCATCGCTGAAAACACAGGCCAGACGGATATTAGGCCTAATTGAAGTCATATGGAAATACTAGAAAGAGTGATTTATTCTCCAAATAGTCATCATAAAACAGAGAAGTTTGAAGAAAATGTTCCAAAACGTGAAACACCAATGAGGGTGCTGGTTTCTCTTCTTCGGTTGTGTAATGAACTAGTCGCAGTACTAGATTGCCACCTAGTGGTTTGGTACGTTAACACACGACTTTCTTCCTTCACAGAACTCAAATCGTATTATTCCTTGAGGGCATGACCAAGGCAAGGCAATTTCGTGACCTTTCTCTTTCTTTCTTTCCTTTCTTTTTTTCTTTCTGTTTTTTTCTCAGTTGGTGTTGTTATAGGGGTGGGGCGTTGGCTGGGGTTGTTGTTCTATTTTTCTTTTTGTGTGTGACCAAAAATGGGAAGATATGTTGTTGTAGGCTATTTTCAATAAGCTACACATTATTCACACACACACACACACACACACACACACACACACACACACACACACACACACACACACACACACACACACACACACACACACACACACACACACACACACACACACACACACACACACACACACACAAAACAGAAAAGAACACTCTCAAAGAGGGTCTGTGAGTTTTAAATAGACCCTTTCATTTAGTCCTAGAAACCGATTCACTGGCCTAGAACAAAGTACCAAATAAGAAATGACATTTGCGCAACTAGATGTCCCATGACATTTTGGGGGCTTTTATGCCTTTATTTGATAGGACAGTGTGAGATGTTGACAGAAAGTGAGTAGGAGAGAAAGACTGTGGAGGATTAGGAAATTACCTTGAGTCGGAATCGAATCCGGGTCCCCGGCACAACAGTTAATGCCCTAAAGCAGGGGTCCCCAAACTAAGGCCCGGGGGCCGGATGCGGCCCGCCATGCCCCTTTGACCGGCCCTCCACCTCTCAGCACCTCACTATTTGAGCTGGCCCAAAGAAGCAATCCTCACAGAAAAAAAAGATAATATACTTTTCTTTTTTTATTTTTGATCAACAAGCCTTCCTACAGTTTAATTTTCCTAGTGTGAATCACCAGAAGTTTCTTGTCTTGATAGTTTCTCATCTCACTGTAATGAAAATGTACCATTATGACATCACGTTGGGGGTTCCGCAGGCTCATAGAAGTCTATGTAGAACCTTAGAATCCTGGGGCATTTCCCCCAACGTGATGTCATACCTGTAACCCCACCTTTAATGCCCTAAAGGTTAGGGCCTCGGTTTGAGCCACGGCTGGGGCCCCATGTATGACAGTTTGGCTTCTGGTCACCAGTGTGCAGTTAATGGGTGAATTCCAATATGCAGACTCCTGTCCTCCACTTGTGCTTGTGGCCCCGCCTCGCTCCGCCTCCTAGCCCCGATAAAGCGATAAAGTTTCCCAGCTGCCAGCCTAGCCACAACAACTTTTGGAGGACTGTTTTTCTTTTCTTTTTTCCCTTTTTTTTGGTCTTTTAGACTATTATGGGACAGTATGAGAGGTAGAGAAAAACACGCACATCCGTCTCAAAAAGATTGGGTGCAGGACCAGCAAAAATACCATGAAAAAAATGAAAGAAAAGTCTGCGACACCAAGCTCTCGTTGCTCTTTTTAATGTAAAAAATTAAAAACATAAAAAAAGAGCAACGGGAGCTTGGTGTCGCGGACTTTTCTTTCAGTTTTTTCACAGTACGAGAGGTAGACAGGAAACAAATGGGGAGAGAGAAAGGGAGGGGATGGCAAAGGACTCGGGCCGGGAATCGAACCCGGGTCAGCCGCATGGCAGGCAAGTGCCCTATCGGATGGCCACGGCAGGGCCTGGAGGACTGTTTTTCATTCACCTTCCCAATTGCAAATGAAACTAGAAGCACTCAGAGAGCGCAGACCTCCGCCAAGGAACCTGCTTGACCACCCTGAGTCTTTCTGCCTTCTTTTTGTGAAGTCCCCGCAATTCAATTTCTGGTCACTAGGGGCATCTAGATATATAGGCCAGCAATGGTGAAGAATCTTTTAAAAAGTCCTGGTTCCGGTTTGTGATCCGATCAGAATTTAATCACTTGTTCCTTGCGTCATTATCAACAACTCCACAAAGTTTCGTCCAAATCTGTTGATTAGTTTCTGAGTTATGCTGCTGACAAACAAACAGACAGGCAGACAAACCAACGCGACCGAAAACATTACCTCCTTGGCGGAGATAAAAATTACATTAGAATCGTGACTTTGCAAGATATCGAGTTCATTTTCTGTCGTCAGTGACATCATCATGCGGTCACAAGCAGGCAAGTGAGCAAGGGAGGACAGATGTCCGCATATTGGAATCCACCCAATGTGCTCGAGGACGGGGAACTTCCAGCGGCCAAGGCTATAGAGGTTGTATTATAGGGCTATCGGGGCATTTACACATTTTTAAAAGTCTTCCAAAAACACAGAAAGGGCATTTTATGTTCAGTAATGTTAAGTTATGTTAACCCTATCTGTGCAGACCTTGTTGTGGACGTACACATAGTGCCCATTACCATAATCCTTTGTGCTTGTGGTCTTGCAATGTTGCCATAAGACATCATTGACATTGAAAGTTTAATACAATATCTTGCAAAAGCTGCATTTAAAGGTAATTTTCTCTTTTGCAATTGTTAGAAAACAATTAGCTTACAGCAAGTAGTGAAGGAATTAATTTGTGTCCGCAAAGAAATCGCACAATATTTTAAAATGACTAAAAACATTAATATAACTGTGTGTCTTGCTTTTCTGTGTGTTAAATGAAAACCATTGAGTAATGCCCCCATGTGACAGTCATGAGAGGAAGATGAAATGGATGGTGATTAATCACCTATTATTCTCAAGGGAGCCTAGCAGGAGATATCATCAAGACCTTGGTGTAAGACAAGCTGAAAACCATTCCTTTGATATTTGATTCATTGATCGTATATTCCAGAAAGCAGACAGGAAAAACAAACATATGACTAACTGCTGGAATATCATTCTTTCTAGGGAACAAGATGCTATGATGGCCAGCAGAGACTTAATCCTTTTAGGAGGCCTGGAGAAGATGACAATGGGAAATGACTAACATTGGATTTCAAGCTTTTCAGTACAATGGACTCACAAAGGAGTCAAAGGAATGTGCAGGTTACATGACTCAGGATGTCCACAGATGATGTCATGAGGACCTGGGCAGAGTGATGAAACCACCACCTATGGACCATGCCTGAAGATGATGGCAGCCGATTACAATCGACACAGTGTAGGCCCATGTTTGATTACTGTACTTAACAAATAATATAGATGCACACACCTAACCACACCCACCAGTCAAACACACACACACAAAGGGAGAGTATATCCACTTCTGAACTTGTTTCATATACTGTTGCACTCTATTCCTTTCCAAATGTTCCCCAGGGAAAACTATGTGACTAGGAGGATACTTTCAAGGTCCTCTGATAAGAAACAATGTTAGCCCTGTGTTTTTCTATTCCTTCTGTGCTGTCCATTAAAAAAGGGCCTTCGTGGGAGGAGAGACCAGAGAGACCGAGGATGCCAAGCGAGGAACATGTTTTCCAGAGCTATTCACTCTCTCCTTTCGCGAAAGCCAATTGTAAACTCTGATCAACTTGTCGTGGTCTCATTAATTAATTAATTGGTTTAATTAATCTCCTTAACAGTAGGCTATCAGCAAAGCATGAGGTCACAAGCATAAGTCGAGGGCGGGAGTGTGGATAATGGAAAGGACTCAGAATGACAGACCGACAGACAGATAGACAGACAGGCAGAGCCATGACCAAACCCTCTCAGGAGGTAATAAAAATATAAACAGCACATTATAAAGTACACAACTTATTGCATTTGCCTATTCTGGATTCTGGGGATTCTGGAAGTGAATCCATGCAGCTTTTAAGACGCCTAACTATGGCTTCAGTTCATAACATCAACTGCCGTATGTGCATCACAACTTACCAGTTGACACTAGTTGACTGGCACTTTGCTAGGACCCTGAGCAGCAGCCTCATTGCATCATTGTAGTGATTTATTTTTGTCCTAGCTTGCAACTGCATTCAAAAGTTCTGCACAGAGTATTCCTCTTTATTTTTTAACAGCTTATACTTGCTAAGATAATGCATTTGGGATATTATTTTAAATATTAGGCATTATGTAATGAATGTAATGAATTTTATACAGCAAGAACTCTGACTTCTGAATTGAATTTAAAACTCTTCTGATAGTTTATAAGTCACTGAATGGCTTAGGCCCTAAATATATTGTAAATATGCTTGAGCAATATCACCCTAATAATTCTCATCTGCCCTTGTTGATAGTTATTACACACGATCTAAAACACATTATATTTTTTTCTTTTTCTACTCTTTTCTCTAGTTTTAAGCACATTGAATGACATTTAGGCTATGTATGATAATGTGCTATATAAATATTTTTTGATTGATTGATTGATTGATAAGCCGACAGGATCAACGGCCCAGCTGATAAGGAGAGACAGCAGCTGCATGATACAAACCCCAACTCCGGTGAAGTTGGGACGTTTGGTAAATTGTGAATAAAATCAAAATGCTATCATTTTCAAAACATTCAATCCATTCATTAGATGGAGAATAGTGAAAAGACAACATATTAAGTGTTAAAACCGAGAAAAAATATTGTTTTGGGGGACATATGTACTCATTTCTAACTTGTTAACTGCAACATGTCTCAAATAAGTTAGGACGGGGCTCAGTGAAATGTAATAAACATCCAAATAAGATAAAACATCAAAGAAGAACATTTCAAAATTAATTGGACTAATGGAAAATATGAGTGTCCAGGTGTAAGACCATAAGAGTCACTCTGAATTAAAGATGCAGAGGGAATAACTATCATAGTTATTACATACATTTTGAATTCCCTTTGATTTACCATGATTGAGTGTATATAAGACACATTTCTGTCATTAAAATCATTGTATAGGTTCATGACATCCTGAAATATATATTGGCTGTAGTCTCACTCTAGCACTCCAAGAGTCACAGCTATTGAAAATTTACCATATTAAGAATGCTTCATGTGGGCAAATGATTTAGGGGTTTAACATTCTCCCATGCACCCAAGCTCACTTGAAATAGATCCAGAAGACCTGGGTAACTGTCCATTGATTACAGAAGTCAGCAGAAGTTGCAGAAGTCAATTCTGTTTGGAAATATTAGAGTCTTGCACATCCTGTACTACAGTGAAAATGGACCATCCAACTTATATTAGTTATATTAGTGCTAACTTCAAAAGTCAGCCTCCATTATGCCATGTAGGTGCAGTGGTGCATTGGTTCAGTTGTTATCACTCATCTGTGGAGTTAAATGCAGTGCTGAATGATATAAATGGGTTTTAAACAGCATGAAAGGACACTCATGCGCTATATTTTGAAGGGAGATCTTCAATTACTGCCACATAGTAAGGACAAATTGCATTCTGTACTATGTTTCAACAGTTTAACTCCATCATAAGGACCAGCAGGTGATGAAATGGCAGGCTTTTGGTCAAGACCTGTCACACTGAAAGCACTGCAGAAAGGAAAACATTGCAAAACATGACAAGGAATACACCCACCATTTAAGCTGGTGAAATCATGTCCAAGATGGGAAATAACACTATTTTTTATATAAAATCATCTCATCGGTTAATGTATTTATTTAATATATTTAACTGTTAAGTGTTGTCTTTTATTTACATTTTAGTCTTCCTCGACATTTGCTACCTTTTATCGTCACCTTCCCAACTCTTTTGAGACGTGTTGTTTTTACATATTCATGAATATCCCCCAAAACAATAATTTTGGTCAGTTTTTTGATGGCTGATATGTTTTCTTTGTGCCATTCTCCATCTAATGTAAGAATCAGACGTTTTGAAAATCGCTGTATTTTGTTATTATTCACAATTTACCTTGTGTCCCAACTTCTATGGGGTTTGTACAAATCGCATTAGTGGTTCAAAGGCGCCGCTGCAGGGGTACTCCTTCCTTTTAGTTCGCAGCGCACTGGAGGGCTAGTGGCCTCTGAAATCGATAGCCAATCTGAGACAACCCAGTTTACCGGAATAGCCAAATTTAGTGTACCGCTCGCACCTTCCAACTCGGTGTCCCTGTGTTGATTTGTCACGCAAGTTTTGGCGCTAGTGTCTGGGAGTTGGAGGCTTTCGCATACTTTACGCATTGGCCGCAAAACAACTTTGGGCGTAGGAGGAGGTAGTTTGTAAAGTGCAACTCAACATGTCAACAAGGATTCTTTTGGGCCATCTTCGCAGTGGTGTAATTTTCCCGAAGAAAATCAAGGGTCTGTCCAGACTACGGACAAATGTTTTATCCGGACAACCGAGCTGGTATGGTAGCCTATGCATTGCATGAAAGAAATAGTGTGCGTCCCGATTCTTGTGCGCGCAGATTTAGAATGTGTCATGTCCTCGCGACTTGTGCATAAACACAAATCATTTATTGACTAGTTCTCCTGATCAGTAAACAAAAATCATGTTTTGAATAATTTCTCGTGCTCAGTTAGTAAAGAGTTAATTTTACGCATCTGGATAAAATCATGAGCACCGTAGGCGCTGCAAAAAGAGTGCAAACAAGGCGAGTGAAAACAAAGAAAGCGTAGGCTCCTCTGTCCGGCCATAAATGGTTGCATAAGCCGTTGTTATAGCAGTTCCAGATGGGGTCACACAAACAGCACTTTATTTGCAGCTGACGTTTGCCAGAACTGCTTGTTGCTGATATGTTTAGTCTTAACAGATTTCCCATGATGTGACTGTGTTGGGAAGTATGAATGGAGGTGAATGCACATGGTACTTTTGCACTTTAACAGCTGCCATCCACACTCATATGCCATAACAGCCCCGCCCCCAAGCTCATCCATGGAGCTTGTCGTGCATCTTGTGCAGCTATAAGGCCTACTACACATACAACATATTATGTAAATTCAATATTCTGTGTGCAACAAGTGGATTCCTTCGAAGCCAGCTGACATCTGTGTGTGTGTGTGTGTGTGTGTGTGTGTGTGTGTGTGTGTGTGTGTGCGTGCGCGCGTGTGTGCGTGTGTGTGTGGTGTGTCTCTTTTAAAAAAAACATTTCTGTACATTCAGCATTTATCTGTAGATTGCGCTTTCTGTATGCAGGCACTTCTGCTTTTTGCAGCTCTTCTGATTACATGTTCAGCTACTTACCACATTCTACATTCTAGCTTGTAATTACAACAACGTTGAATGTAATCTAATCCAAATGTGTGTGTGTGTGCGTGCGTGTGCGTGCATGTGTGTGTGTGTGTGTGTGTGCGTGTGCGTGCATGTGTGTGTGTGTGCGTGTGTGCGTGCGTGCACGTGTGTGTGTGATCACGTATGCATGTGTGTGTGCCATCCATTGCCTCCATCCCCAGTGCCATCCATGTGGATAACCCCCCGGTGCAGCCCAGCCTGACCACCAGCTATGCGCAGGGCACCTCCAACCATCCTCTGGTGGGTCTCACCGTGGCCCAGGCCCTGCAGCGGGCCGTGGAGCGCTGGCCCGACCGCGAGGCCGTGGTCTGCGTACAGGACGGCGTCCGCAAGACCTTCACGCAGTTCCAGCAGGATGTGAGTATAGGGGCAGCCGTGGTCTAATGGGGCAGCCGTTGTCTAATGCTTAAAGGGGTATGCCACTATTTTGGGGCTTAATACAGTTAAAATCGTTGGCTGGGGTTTATAAAGGTGGTAAAGTGTCTTATTTTTCATGTTAAGAGTTGTCTTGCTTTAAGACAAGTTGCTACAATGCTACACGGATCCATTGGCTTTCACTAGCTTAGCGACATATTCCCTCTTTTAACTTGTCTTAAAGCAAGACAACGCTTAACATGAAAAATAAGACACTTTACCACCTTTGTAAACCCCAGCCAACGATTTTAACTGTATTAAGCCCCAAAATAGTGGCATACCCCTTTAAGGAGATGTAGCCTTATTATCATCGACTTTCAAATCTCTTCGAGACTTGGTCTGACCAAGAGCATAACAATTAACGTTTCCCAAACGGCATGGTTGACCCGCCTCCCTAGGTTTGCTACTGGTTGACTGGTGTCCGACAAAGTGGGTGGAGTTCCCGATTTTTCTGGAGATCAGAAACAATATTTACATTGCTGTTGGCCTGACTAGAAGCAACGCTGAAGGTGTTGTGTCACCAAGAGGGCGTGGCCTGGCTAAAGGAGATGGGCTTGTGCCTTAACTCTCCCTACACCTCCATCCATGGGTGAAATGCCCTTGTGCAAGGCACTTAACCACACATTGCTCCAGGGACTGTAACCGATATCCTGAAAAATAATATATGTCAGTTAAGTGTAATGTAATGTAATAGTAGTCCCAGACCTAGGTAGATAGGAGACCCAGCAGAACCCATGGGTTCCTCACTACATTGTATGTATTGAGAGGGGAACACTTTCAGATGACTTTATCCTGGGCCTGGCCAAAGCTGTCAGCTGCCCTAGGTACAGCCACAGGCTCCTGCTGGATTTCTGGGCCAGACAGGACGTGATGTGGAATGTGAGGTTGATGGGTAGCGTAGACCTGCAGTAAAGTATACATACTATGCTGGCCCAGTGCCGTAACAACATATTTTGTCAAAATTGAGTCTAGAATGAGAATGATCATCATCATCCCTCCTTTATCTTGTGTGACAAACCTTATGGTCCAAATGTGTCCTGTTTTAGAGATGTTACTATGTCAAATTTTCCATAACTACAATATCCAACCTAATACCAAGGCTTTAAAGACATTTTTCCTCAGTTTCAGCTTTCAATGTTGGCGTAGTTACTGCACTCTGCAGTAGGCCTATACAGTATACATAGTAGTATACATAGGCAGTACATACATATAAGTACAAACTGTATGTGCATGTACACAGCACAGGTATACGTATAGTATCTATATAATGCATATAGTTAAGTCTGTGGGTGCTGCCACCAGAGGCCTGGCGTAGCTGTAGATTGTTGAGGAGGATCCGGGACGCTATTTTGTGACAGCCCACACCCTCATATCTTGTTCATGCTATTTGCAAAGGAGGTTTTCTTTCTAAAAGCACAGGCTTTTGAGGTGGGGTAGCTGGTGTGCCGATTACTATGTAAGTTAACACCAACAGCTGCATGTTGTATCAGGTCAAGATGCCTGTGGAGATTACCCGGTGTGCAGACCCTCCCACTTTTGTCTGTTTATTTGTAGTTAAGAAGTGGATGTAGAAGCAGTAGCTTGTAGTAGTAGTAGTAGCAGTAGTAGGGTAGTAGTAGCACTGGTTCGGGAAGTCCAAGAACCATCTGTACACTGCCTGTTCACAAATCTGATATTTTCATGAACATTTACTGGGCAATAAACCCTGTATTTACTGGTCTGACCAAAGGACAGTAAGTTTTACAATCAAAAATGTCTATTTAATTAGAATTCAAAGTGACATATTGTACATGGAGAAGATCCACCCATTCTTGTATGAATTGCACATTTCCAAGTCCTTCTAAATACTTAACAAATGATGGTGATGAGGAATATTCATGGAAAAGAAAACATCTGTGAATGGGAAGCATAAATTCTGGAACAACTTGAAAATTACATACGTGTACTCTTCCCTGTAAAATAATGCAGTTTTGTAAGAAACAGCTGTGTTCTCAACACATAATAGGACTGATCAGGAACACCCTATAGATATAGAGTGGCTTTAAAGGAAATCCAATTCACTTGCTTTGTGACAAGGGGAGAACCTGTTTCCCAGCTCTAACTTTGCTGAAGATCCTAAAAAAACGCCCTGCCATGAACTTTTCTCCAATTCAAACACAGATCACACGATACATGATACTTGGCCTTCGACCAGCTCACAAAACGTGTTCACACTTCATTGCACTTTGGTCATGCTTCAGTATTTGGTTACTTCAAGCCTCGAACCCGCACCTAGTGACCCATTTCAGGGTGACATTCACAGCCGCGCCAATGTCCCGATAATTTTTTTTCTATGACCCTTTGCACATTTTTTGTCAATGGGTCACTAGTAAAGTTGAACTTTCACCCCAATTGAGTTGGAGTACCGCTACTCTGACTTAACCTGTCTATGTCTCTTTGTTGCTCTCTCTCTCTCTCTCTCTCTCTCTCTCTCTCTCTCTCTCTCTCTCTCTCTCTCTCTCTCTCTCTCTCCCCACACCGGAAGGATCATTTCTCAAAGTGTTTCTCCTCTTTTTCCTATCTGCAACCCCCCCCCCCCCCCCCCAGGATCCAGATTTTGGGGAACTGTAAATGAGTGACAGTTGTGCGGTGACAGTTTATAGTTTAGGAATGACAATGGCATGTCTTTGTTGAGCTGCTGCAGCACAGAACATGAACACACACCCCTAGATGCTCTGGCTGTCTGCTTTGACAGTCAATGTGTGTGTGTGTGTGTGTGTGTGTGTGTGTGTGTGTGTGTGTGTGTGTGTGTGTGTGTGTGTGTGTGTGTGTGTGTGTGTGTGCGCGTGTGTGTGTGTGTGTGTGTGTGTGTGTGTGTGTGTGTGTGTGTGTGTGTGTGTGTGTGTGTGCGTGTGTGCGTGTGTGTGTGTGTGTGTGTGTGTGTGTGTGTGTGTGTGTGTGTGTGTGTGTGTGTGTGTGTGTGTGTGTGTGTGTGTGTGTGTGTGTGTGTGTGTCTTATGTATATTGGCGAGATGAAGAGAATAAACTATTGAATACTGATAAGATGTCATGAACATGCCTGTTCTGCACGGGTTTATGTGTGCATGCTTGTTTTCCGAGTCACAAGAATGCAAGCCTTCTGCAAACAACAATGCTGCAACATGCAACAATGAATGTAAACTCTCTTTTCCTCATCTTCCATCCCTCCCTGTGTGTGTGTGTGTGTGTGTGTGTGTGTGTGTGTGTGTGTGTGTGTGTGTGTGTGTGTGTGTGTGTGTGTGTGTGTGTGTGTGTGTGTGTGTGTGTGTGTGTGTGTGTGTGTGTGTGTGTGTGTACGTGTACGTGAATGTTTGCATGCACACTTGAGTGTATGTTTACATGCACACGCGTGTGTGTGTGCGTGCGTGTGTGCGTGCGTGTCTGTGTGTGTGTCTGTGTGTCTGTGTGTGCGTGTGTGCGTGTGTGCGTGAGCATGTGCTGTCTGTGTGTGTGTGTGTGTGTGTGTGTGTGTGTAATAGGTGGACCAGGCCGCTGCAGGTCTGTTGGCGTTGGGCCTGAAGAGGGGTGACAGGCTGGGCATGTGGGGTCCCAACATCTACGAGTGGATACTCATGCAGTTCGCCACCGCCAAGGCTGGCATCATCCTGGTACATGAGGAACACGCACATGTGCACGCACGCACGGATGCACACGCGCGCACACTCTCATGCACGCATGCACACCAGGGCTTGACATTAACATTTTCGCTTGCTGGCCACTGTGGCTAGTGGTTTTCGAGTCGTTAGCCATTCAGCTATTCTACTAGCCACACATTTGATATTGTTTATTTTTTTTCTTTATCACGACGCTGTACTATCTAACCTCAGAAGATGAGGTGCTAAAGCAAGAAGATGAGATGAGTTTTTTCTTGAACTTAAACACAAACAATTGATGCACAAGGAGCAAAGTGCAGAATATAGGCTATTCTGATATGTCATACCATAGAATAAGTTTTACCAGCATTTGGCCGGTTGGCAGGTGCCAGTGTCAAGCCCTGATGAACACACACACACACACACTCATGCAGTTATGTGTATGGGTACAGTATATGTGTGTGTGTGCATGTGCGTATGCGTGTGTGTGTGTGTGCCCTGAAAAGAACACTGACGTAGTTTCATTTCATCATCATTCACTACGTTTACATGAGACATTTAATTCTGAATGAAGGTTAATTCTGCTTTGAAAACGTCATGTAAACACTTCACAATTCGGAATTAAATGAAAGATCAAAGTAAACCCGACCAAACTATTTATTTCTGAATTACTATTTCGGAATTAAAAACGCCATGTAAACGTAGCCATTGTCTACCATCTCATTCCTCTCTCTAGGTGTCCGTCAACCCAGCCTATCAACTACAGGAGGCGGAGTTTGCACTTCAGAAGGTAGGCACAGATGTGTGTGGATGCATACGCATGCAAACAGGCACACACGCACACAAATAAGATTGGATTGGATTACATCAGGAAGAACAGTGTCCCTGTAAAGGAAAAAGACTGATGTGTTGTCAATAGACCAATCAATCAACCCCTAACTTGGTCCAGGAAGACAGATGCTGAGGCACTCAAGGTTGCAATTTTTTTACTTTTTTATTTGGCTACAATGCCTACGCGTTTCGGCCCTTATGGCCTTCTTCATACGCCCTGAAGAAGGCCATAAGGGCCGAAACGCGTAGGCATTGTAGCCAAATAAAAAAGTTAAAAAATTGCAACCTTGAGTGCCTCAGCATCTGTCTTCCTGAACCAAGTTTGAGAGCCCCTACACTGATGAGCACCAAGGAAAAAAGGTGAAGACCCAGAAGCACTCCAATTACCTGCTTGTGTTCAACCCCTAACTTTATTGTGATTACACATTGAACTTGTGTGTAAACAATCAAGAAAAAACTGTGACAAATGTTTTCACCTGTTTTTCTTATCTCTCTATCTACCTCCCATCCTCTCTATCTGTCTCTCTTCGTCTCTTTACATCTCTTTCTGTCTCTTTACGTCTCTCTCACTTTCTCCTTTGATCTCTCTCACCCTTCCCCCCTGTCCGTCTGTCTGTCTGTCTGTCTGTCTGTCTGTCTGTCTGTCTGTCTGTCTGTCTGTCTCTCTCTCTCTCTCTCTCTCTCTCTCTCTCTCTCTCTCTCTCTCTCTTTCTCTCTCTCTCTCTCTATCTCTCGATCTCTCTCTGTCTGTCTCTACCTCTGTCTTTACCCCCTCTTCTCCCTCCATGCTCCCCTCTTCTCCCTGACCCAGGTGGGGGTGAATGCGATCGTGTGCCCCTCCCAGTTCAAGACCCAGAAGTACTATGACATGCTGAGACAACTCTGCCCTGAGATGGAGACCTGCAGCCCTGGGGCTATCAAGAGTAGCAGGTATAACACACAGACACACACACACACACACACACACACACACACACACACACACACACACACACACACACACACACACACACACACACACACACACACACACACACACACACACACACACACACACACACACCTGCAGCCCTGGGGCTATCAAGAGTAGCAGGTAGAACACACACACACACACACACACACACACACACACACACACACACACACACACACACACACACACACACACACACACACCCACACACACACACACACACACACACACACATATAAATACAACACACACACACACACACACACACACACACACACACACACACACACACACACACACACACAAGCACTCGTGATTTTTGAGAGGTTTTTTTTTAATGAAAAATGTGTACCTTGGGTACCTTTGGACAGAGGTGGGAAAACTGGACTGACAGAGTACCGTAAAAGTTCTACTTAAGCTTTCCTTCTGCCTATGCTCTCAACACAGGCGATTTTCATAGCCTCTTACTGCAGCAGGGGTCGCCGGCGACCCTATTCACTTGCTGAAAATGCTTAACTACATCATAACAACATTGGCATGACATGACAGAGAGCCATAATGCTGTGCTAAGGGGTTAACTAGCTCATCAATCTAGTGGTAATTAGCATCAGCAGGTTCGTGTAATTGGTTGTGGCAAATGTGTTGCTGCTATTTTGCTTTCTGCACCTAGGGCTTTCCAAGTCTGGTTAAAGAATGTTGGAAGACACTGGTGCAAGGGTGCATAGTTCTGTTTTTCTCTTGGTCAGTCTGGCCCAATGATGCAGTGGTCTGGCCATATCCAGCCAAGGGCGGATCTTTAGGGGGGGGCAAGCAGGGCATATGCCCCGGGGTCCAGGTCTCTCCTTTATTGGTGGTGGGGGCCCTATTGTGACCATGGCAGGCTGCATGGGGGGGCCCTATCAGTTTTTTGCCCTTGGGCCCTGTGTGCAATTGTTCTGCCACTTTATCCAGCAGACATAAAGACAGACACTGTACAATAGTGTTGTCAGCAATTATTCACTCAGGACTGTTAAACATTCTACACTGTAGTCCTGGCAACCGGAAATGGAAGACAACATTGCCTGTGTGTGTGTGTGTGTGTGTGTGTGTGTGTGTGTGTGTGTGTGTGTGTGTGTGTGTGTGTGTGTGTGTGTGTGTGTGTGTGTGTGTGTGTGTGTGTGTGTGTGTGTGTGTGTGTGTGTTCCCAGGCTGCCAGATTTGAGGACAGTGATCTTGACGGACAAGGAGGGGGAGCCGGGCACGTTTCACATGAAGCACGTGATGGACGCCGCAAGCAGCCAATACGTGCAGGAGCTGCAGGACCTTCAGAGGAAGTTGACCTTCGACGAGCCAATCAACATCCAGTTCACCTCAGTATGTCACCGCCCACAAGGCAGCACACTGTGTTTTTTTCCAGCACATAGCCTATTTGTTCAAGTTCAAGTTCAAGTGTATTTTATTGTCAAAAATCTATGTAACAGGGTTAGCACAGAAGTTTGAAATTGTGTTTGACCAATCTCCAATGTGCAAAAACATTGTGCAAAAACATTTAAATAAGATATTGATAATAATCTCTCTCTCTCTCTCTCTCTCTCTCACACACACACACACACACACACACACACACACACACACACACACACACACACACACACACACACACACACACACACACACACACACACACACACACACACACACACACACACACACACACACACACACACACACAACTAACCTACTCATACATATTTGAATTACTGTATTGAGTGTGGGAACGCCCATTTTAAAAGATCTTTGCAAAAAAGCTGTACACCAAACAAACAAAAGTACTCACTGGTGGGTCAGCTGATTTTTCCCCACTGTGTCTTGTCTTTTTCATGAGCAGCAGCATACAGGCTCCAGTCATGCCGGGGTAGTAGGCAATAGGCATCTCTTTAGTGGATAATGACTTCTTGATGAGATAGTGGGTGAAAATGAGACCATATTTCAGGGATGGTCTGTGATAACAGGTCACGTGGGGTTGGCATTTATGGTACTGAATGGGTACATGCAGAACAAACTGCTCATAGTTTCCATTAGGGACATTTATAGTGCACAACTGGGGTGCATTTCTGGAAAGTGGAGTTGCTAACTATGTTAGCTACTTTGTTGGTTGGAATGCAATTTCCCATTGGCAACTACCGAAGTTGCTAACTGCTAACAACTACACTTTCCAGAAATGCACCGCTGATGAGTACGGTTCACTTCAATATGGACAGTCATTACTTGTACTGTACATGTGCTGCAATGCACATAGTGCAAATCAAAACATTGAAAATGATCAGAGCCCTGTATGATAGTCGGCACAGGTCGTTCCATCCTGCTGTTTGATGAGCTTTAAGGGCAAATTGACCCTGTAGCTTTGGTGGTCACCACAGGCTTGTCTGTCCTGATGTGTGGCATAAAGGCACAGGTACATCGCTAACATTGACAAACTGAGATTTATATCACAATGATAGCTCTCAAAAGCATGTTAATGCAAATTCAATGATGGTGTGTGAATAAAGTTATTTTGAAAAAATAATAATAATAATAATCAGGATTCCCATCCCGAATAATTTAATGACCGTCTACAGTTCCTCTTCATATCAGGGTTTTTCATGCCACACATATCTTAGATCTCAGTTATCAGATACAGTGTAAACAAAATAATAGATTTAGTCATCTGAAAGGACCCCCTAACCCAATACATTCACTGTAAAGAAGGCCCAATTCTGGGCCTGGACAACTGACCCCTTTGTTCTCCACTGTCGGCCTCCCCAACTTTACAGTATGTATGCTATGCAGTCATGGTTGACTTTTGGCACAGTGGCCGAAAGAATTCCCCCAGTTGGACTCCAGGCATTTCCTTCCTTCCCTATCATGCAGAGAGACCCTAAAGAATCTCACACATCCGCACTCTATTAGTCACACCTAATGCTTCTCACTACAGCTCTGCACTTCTTGCCTGCTGCGTAACACGTAACATACGTTACATGCACAGCAGCCAGTTGGATTCTTTATTCTGTAACGTTTCTCTTGCAGATTACTAGTCATTCATGTCTGACATTAAAAATCATGTGCAGTTCTTGTATTGTGGATTTATGTGCATAACGTTCAAAATGCCCCACAAATCTTGCAAAACTACAGGGACCATATTCAGCCGTAGTAAAGCTCAGAGTTACTGTTACAAATGAAAATGCAATTATGGCATACCCGACCAGGTATGAGGATATTATATATATATATATATATGTATATTTATATTAATATATATATATATATATATATATATATTAAATATCCTCATATATATATATACACACACACACACACACACACACACACATCTCAAAATAGACTAAAGAGCGTCTTCACACATTCAAATGTTTTTGATTGCAAATGCAGCGATTTCAGAAGATGTCACTGTAAAGAACTGAACAGTGCAACATTGCTACAGGTATGAACCAACCGTTTATTGTGTAACTTACAGTCAGTCAGACCTCCAGCAAATGGTTTGTCTGTAGCTCTGCCAGTGTTGCACTGTTCCATTCTAAAGCCTTCCAGTGGGATGCATAACAAAACACAAAGCAACGGTATCCACCTCGCCCACTAACTGAACCCATTTCAATACTTTTCGTGCTACCACAGGCAGAGCCGCTGACAGCCCAGGACAAAGTCATCCGAAAGGGCCCCCTACCCAATATATACCATGTAATGGGGACCAAATTCTGGGGCCCCTATCTCCCAGGGCCCGGGACAACATACCCCTTTGTCTCCCTCTGCCGGCGGGCCTGACCACGGAATTTACAGTCTGCTAGTTCTGGTGAAGTTACGCATAGCCCTTCTGAATGGTTTCACACTAGCAAGCAACTGCTACCCAAATAGTAATGGCTCTGTCCTTGTAACCTTGGATAATAAGGTGGTAAATGTAATGAGTTTGATCTTTCTGTGTGTTTCTGTGTATCCCTTTCATCAGGGCACCACTGGGGCCCCCAAAGGTGCCACCCTGTCCCACCACAACATTGTCAACAACGCCTTCTTTGTCGGTGCCCGTGTGGGATTCCACTGGAGGGTGAGTGTGTGTGTGTGTGTGCGTGCTTGCGTGCTTGTTTGCTTGCGTGTGTGCTTGCATGCGTGCGAGCGTGTATGAAGTGAAGGTGAAAGTGAAAAAATTGAGATGAGGTTTAATATTATGCAAATGTAGAGCGAATTGTGCTGGGCAGCGGTCAATCAAAATGGATAACACAAGTGTTACGATTTGTTTCGCTGCTACGACTGACCGTTTGGTTGTCAGAATGGAGCCATTTTCACTGTTACAAAGTGTCACAAAAGCAGAAGTGAGGTGTCACAGTGGAAGAGGGAATTGTACACGTTGTCTACCCACTTTCCATCTCATGTTGCCCACAGGCCTATTTTACAGCTGCAAAACAGGCATAGCAAGAGAAACAGGATTAGCCAGGCATAGTTACTATGAATTCATTTGAATGATTACTCAAAAATGAAATATGTTAGTTACCACATAAAATATATGTAGGTCAGAGGGATTCTTTACATCATTTTTTTACTCAAAATAATAGTGAATGGATTAAGTATGTTGCACTTGAACTCACTTGAACTAATCAAACAGTTGTTGAACAGCTCTTGTTGCTGGATTGGTTATTGGGGCATCTGTAATTTTCTATTATTCAGCATTCATACCATAGCAGACACCCCAAAGACATATATTTCTCAGCCCATTTAATTGCATAATCTATTGTGTGTGTGTGTGTGTGTGTGTGTGTGTGTGTGTGTGTGTGTGTGTGTGTGTGTGTGTGTGTGTGTGTGTGTGTGTGTGTGTGTGTGTGTGTGTGTGTGTGTGTGTGTGTGTGTGTGCTTGTGCGTGCATACGTGCATGTGTGTGTGTGTGCATGCATGCATAGATGTGTGTACAATACATTGAATACATACCTCTGTTGTGAACACATGTCTCTCTCCATATCTCTCCCCCACAGCCCCATGTTAAGATCTGCCTGCCCGTGCCCATGTACCACTGCTTCGGCTCGGTGGGTGGTGGCATGGTCATGGCAGTACATGGTGCCACCCTGGTGTACCCATCCCCCGGCTACGACAGTCGTGCCAACCTGGCAGCCTCGCAGAACGAGAAGTAAGAGGATGTTGTTATTATTGGAAATGACTGTTCAGACTTACTCTGCAAATTCCCGCCATAAAATTGGGGCGGTGGTGGCTCAGCTGGTAGAGGATCCTGATCGGCAACCGGAAAGTTGCAGGTTCGAGCCCCGCTCTGTCTGTCTCCCATTGACATGTCCTTGAGCAAGACACTTGACCCCAAATTCCTCCTGGTGGTAGGGTGGTACCCTACGTAGAAGCCACGGCCACCGGTGTGTGAATGGATGAATGTGAGGCATAAATGTAAAGCACTTAGTGATCGAAGGAGTGGACAAAGCGCTATATAAATGCAGTCCATTTACCAGTAAAATTCAATTCTTTATATTTATCAAACACAAATGCATGGTCTCATCAAAGCATACAAAAGAATAGACCAAGTGGAACAGTTCAAAGGTGAGAGCAGGTTCGCACACTGAAAAAGACACTAAGGTCAAGCACAAAGAGCTTTTTTATATACATTTCTGTGAGGACAGCAGATATTGCTCTCTGTGCTCTGCACTGATGAAGGCAGAACCCTGAAACATCTTGTCTCCTCTGCTTGACCCTGGCCATAGTGTCTTTTTCAGTGTGCAAACCTGCTCTCACCTAAGAACATTTTATGAGCCTTGCAAACATGATCTTCCACATTGAACGGACCAGTTATGAGGCCCAGCAGCCAGCCCTAAGACCAGGAAGAGTGTGTTTGTATTTATTCTACAATCACATGACTGGGTAATTTAGATAAAGTAAAGTAAACATGGCTGATTACAGACTCGGGAGCTTACAGTATGAGCACAGTCTCACCCTTTAAGACCCCTGTTATATATTACGCTGTTACCAGAATGGTAATGACCATGTCGTTATGTACGTATTGCTAAATGTTCTGTGTAACGTCCTTAGTTTAACACAATGGTAGTAAAATCTTTTCAGTAGTTATTGTATTGTGAAACGGCACACATTATGAGGCAATCAGCCTATTGTTACAGTAGTACTGTATTTTCTCTGTTCATATCATTCCTCTTTGCGCTGTGTTTACAGAAGGATTAGAGCGTGTTAGTTCAGCTCTCTGTTGTAATTGACATTGAGGAAGTGAGAAAAAAAGGAGTGCCTTTGTGGCTTGCTCTCTGGTGTCCATCCCACTGGTTTCTCTGGTTTGTGCGCGTTTACACACAATGTCTGCATGTCATGACACAAGAAATGGGAAACACAGATCCTGATGGATCTCATATCAGATCTATTTAATTTTGTCTGCTAATCATGAATTGAAAATCCAAAATGGAATGGTAAATATCAACCTCGTCCAAAGCAACTTACAAAGAGGACATGCATAGCAAGTAAAGTTGCATGATATTGCATTATCAATGCATAAATATGCACTGATATAGGCGTCTGCTAAATGCAATACATTGTATGTGTAATGAAAAGCAGGCTGCACCTATTTCAGAATTAACACTAGCCGGTAATTCTGTCATACAAACCCAAAGTGCAGTAACTACGAGCTCCAGGTTTGGCCCACAGTATAAACAGGGCTAATGTCAATGACTTCTTGTTGCTCTCCATTGACCACTCGTCCCTCTTCCAGGTGTACCTTTATGTATGGCACTCCGACCATGTTTATCGACATGCTGGGTCAGCCTGACCTGGCCACATACGACCTGTCTTCTGTAGAAGGAGGTGAGTTAGTGCGGGGTTAAAGTGTGTGCGTGTGCGTGCGTGCGTGCGTGCGTGCGTGCGTGCGTGCGTGCGTGCGAGTGTGCGTGCGTGCGTGTGTGTGTGTGTGTGCGTGCGTGCGAGCGAGAGAGAGAGAGAGAGAGAGCATGTGTGTGCATGTACGTCTTCTGTGTGATTCTGTTTGTAAACATAAACATTACAGACTTTATTGAGTTGTGCAATGTCTACTGCAATGTAATTATTATAATGTATTATTACAATGTCTTATTTCAGTACGTCTATTACAATGTATGTGTAACGGAGGACAACTAGCAGAGTTTGGCGTGGAACATTAGTAAACCTCCTTCCCGAAGGCTCAATACAGTGCGGTAAAGTTGGGCTAACGGACAGGCCCTTTAGCGCGCTTGTACTGTGCCTCCCATTGCCAAACCGATGTAGTTGACTAGGTGGCAGGTTCGCGCCCCAAGGGGGACGAACTATGCAGGAACACCTCCTTCACATATGTATAATATCTATCATGGTTCCCTTGTGCAGCTATCATGGCTGGCTCCCCGTGCCCTCCAGAGGTGGTGAAGAAGGTTATCAAGAAGATGGACATCCAGCAGCTATCAGTGAGTACACCACTATTCAGATCGAACAGTCACAATGACATCTGCTATGTGAACCTTTGTTAGCGGAGTTTTCTTCCATGTTAAAATCGCTGTGCTCGCGGCCATGCAATGCCACGTCTAAATAAAATATAAATAATTCCAAAACAAGAAGTTTAAAAGAAATAATACATTTTGACATTCACACAAAAAATCTGATGTCCGACTTAGTGAATTGACAGACATTCTACACTCTCTGTGGCTAAATTAACATACTGTAGGCAAAATAAATAGGACCATCATTACTTGTGAATGAGATGTGCGCATTATAAACAAGATACTTGGCTAATGTAAGTAATGTAAGTCTAACAGCTACTATGAGTTGTCATTTGTTCAATTTGATGTTTTCAGCTATGTCATTGGTAAACAAGAATGTTTTTAAATGTGCTGCCTCATGACATGTCATATACCAGTACTCAAAGGGTTCATTTCCCCCCCTTAATTCAATTCAAGTGTAGTTTGCAGGTAGGTCCACAAGATGGTGATAGTTTCCAACTAGCCATGTTAGTTTTCAAAAAAAGAATTGGATATCCCTTCAGTTCTTCACAGCATTATAGGAATAGTTCAACATTTTTGATTGTTGCATTTTTGGTATTTAAATGATTATGATAAAATGAACTATCATGATAGCTAAATTAACTTCTACACTAGAGTTGACATTCCAGGGAATACCTGCCGAGTCCAGACCGGGTTCCGAAAAAGTTGAAACACTTTCATCAGTTTAAACACATAATATGGATAATTGTGTGTGCAAAGATGCCATATTGGCCGTAAAAGCCCAGCAAAATAGTTATGAGAGAAATACTACGAATTTGACACGTCTGTCAGAATACACATGAAAAATAAAATGAGTGTTTTTCTATAAACACAGTAATGTCTGGAAAATGTGCCTTGGCTGTAGCTCAGTCAGGCAGTCGGTCGGTCTCAGTGATGCGAAGCACTTGTGGAAAGTTTTAGAAGGTTGCCGTGGCATACTATGGCATGCGTGGAGGGCACTCACCAGGTGTCTATTCTCCCTGCCGCGCCTTTTTCCTCTCAGTCTCGCAGTCATACACAGTAAAAACGTAGTGTTAATGTAACACTTAGAGAGCAGTCTGAGACCAAATACATATACAGTCCCAGGAAAAAGTTTGTACACCCTTTGAAATGTCTTAAATTTCTGTCAAAATTGATCATAAAACATGGTCTGATATTCCCGGAAATCACAAGAAGGAACAACCAGAGTCTGCTTTAACTAATTCCACCCAAACATTTACATGTTATCATATTTGTATTGGTCATAAGGCCATAACATTCACAGGAGAGCAGGGCATAAGTAAGTACACCCTTGCATTAAGTAGGTTTTAACCCTCAGTTAGTTGCAATATCATCAACCAGACTTGTCCTGTAGTTGCAGATCAGATTAACAAAACAATCTGTTTGT
Source organism: Engraulis encrasicolus (assembly GCF_034702125.1). Lineage (NCBI taxonomy): Eukaryota > Metazoa > Chordata > Actinopteri > Clupeiformes > Engraulidae > Engraulis > Engraulis encrasicolus. Next base: position 4,720,814 of record NC_085873.1, read on the forward strand.
ATCTTGTCTCCCTCTTCTTTAGAGAACTGCCTCTCGTCAGCAAGGTTTGTGGGATGTCTGAAGTGCATAGCTTTCTTGACTTCATGCCATATAATCTCAATTGTTTTTTGTCAGGGCTTTGACTGGGCTATTTCAGAATGTGTATTTCATTATTATGAAGCCATTCTAAAGTCGATTTGCTTCTAAAGTATGGGTTGTTGTCACATTTCAGGACCCATACTCTTGTGTGCTTCAACTGTGTGACAGACTTCCTCACGTTTTTTTCTGTAAAATATCACAATAAAGTTGAGTTCATTGTTCCACTGATAATAGCAAACTGTCAAGGGCCTGGGGCAGCAAGGTAGCTGCATATAATGATGCTCCCGCCACCATACTCAGAAGAGGAGATGTAACCAAGAATAGCTAACAATGGGATTCGCTCTGCCAATCTAAAATTAATGAGGTTTCTGTCCAAAAAAATATTGCTGCACCTTTGAGGTTTGCGAAAAAGCATTTATATGCTTCATAGAATTACTGCAAAATATTCTGTAGACCAACGTTGAAACCAAAATTGAATTGTTCAGGGGAACACACAATGTCATGTTTGGAGGAGAACTGGAGAACCACACCTTCACCAAAACATCATCTCCACCTTTGAGTATGGT